>NC_035107.1:23485289-24085289 GCF_002204515.2 Aedes aegypti
TTTCGTTTAAAGGTGTTGAGTTATCGATAGATGATACATACTTTTGCCACGATTCTCTTTGGCAACGACGAATAACGCGTCGTGCTTTTGCTTTTGCAATTTTGTACGCTTGTTCTGTCTCAGAATTAAAAGTGCGATTGAATTCTTTGAGCGCTTTATTTCTGGTTTTAATACAATCAGAGACCTCGCTACACCACCATGGTGGTTTACACTTTTTGACTATACTAGACGTTTGAGGGATCGTTTGTTTCGCTGAATGTAAAACGCTAAAAGAAAAGTGGTCTAGTTGGTCTAAAGGAGTTGATGGATTTTGCTCATCTAATGTAGTAGTTACTACATTTTGGAATGTATACCAGTCAGCAGCCGACGTTATCCAACGAGGGCGTCTCGAAGAATTGATAATCCGCGTGAGTGGTGAAATTAAAATTGGGAAATGGTCACTTGAGCATAGATCAGTGTGTACCATCCAATTAAAATGTCTTGATAAACAAGGAGATCCGAATGAAATATCTATAGCTGAGAAACTATTGTGCGCCACGCTGAAGTGGGTTGGTGAACCGTCATTGAAGATGTTAAGGTTCCAGTCATTGATTGTCGATTCAATCATTCTTCCCCGGGCATTATCCAACTCACTCCCCCATATCGTATTATGTGCATTACAATCAGCAGTTACTAAGAATGGACTCGGTAACTGTTTAATGAAGTCATCTAACTGTGATCTTTGTATCTGCTGATCTGGAGGTAGATACAATGAGACAAGTGTGAATTCAAGCGGGTAAAACATTCTTACTGCTACAGCTTGTAGATCAGTATTAAGTTCTAACTCTCTTGAGTGGAATCCGTCTTTGACGCAAATCGCTACTCCGCCCGAGGCTCGCATGTGAAATTGGTCTAGTTTATAATATATTGGATAATTTTTAAGCGTAGGTTTTCGAGAGTGATTAAAATGACTCTCTTGGATACAAATTGCAAAGGGGTTGAAGTTACTTATTAACAATTTAAGTTCATTGAAATTGTTGTAGAATCCATTTAAATTCCATTGTAATATGCAACTATCCATGGTTGTAACGAGAAATTGTCCAAGAGATGTGTAGTGTTATTACAAAGAATTACATTGTGTTGTCACTGAATTGCTCTTCATCGATATTGATCGATTGGGTAATAAACTGTGAAAGTATGCTGAGATTGTTTGATTCTGTTATAATGTTAGTCGTGTTAGAATTAGATATTTTCTTTTCATTTTCGTTTGATGTGTTATTGGTGGTGTTAGTACTGTTTTTTATTATTGGTATACTGGGTTGGTTTGGAAAATGTTGTTCTATACTTGGTGGTACGCTGTTTTGGTCATTGAGATTGTTATCTCTCTCATTTGTTGTACAGATGGGTATTGATGTATTATCGGACGTCCTCGTAGAATTCATCTGAGTGCTGCTGATTGCTCGGCTTGCTACCGGGTGTTGTTGATTTGGTCGATGGTTGGATGAGTTACGTTCTGTTGAGGCGATGTGATCTTCGTTGGAACGATTGATCATTTCATTGTTCTTTTGTTGATCTGCTTCATTGTGCTGGGATTTGAATAGGCTAGAGAACGGTTGCCTCAGCCTGGGAGGATTAGGGTCGGGTGCTTGTAGAGGGATTCCACGGAGGCATGCAAGTCGATTCTGATCGACCATTTCAAAAATATCTGAAACTTTGCACAGTTTTTCAGTTCCATATAAATCGTCATTTTCCGATATCAAATCTTCAAGTTGAGTCACGACTAACTTTTTAAAAGGGTGTATGTGAAAATGGTTCAAAAATATTCAAAAAGCTGCACAGCTAAAACGGTTCGTTCGATTGTTAGACAACTAAAGAAACAAAGTTAGACAACTAAATAAAGATTACAAAAAAAATACACACAGTAAAATTTTTTTTTTTTGCATTAAAAAACATCATTTTTGTCACAAAAACTCAAATATCTCAAAACCCTATCGGAATACCAACGTAATTTTTTGAGGGAAAACGGTCCATTATATTAGCTATCTACCATAAAAATTTGGTGATGGTAAGCCAATAAACAAAAAAGTTATGACATTTCAAATATTTCACAAATTTGACACTTAGTGAATTTTTTTTTTCATTGTTAATTTTTTTAGGACCGCAGTTTGTTGCTGAATTTTTTGTTAAGAGTACCACATGAGGTTAACAAGTTGTTTTCATGATATTTTATTTAATTATTCATAACTATTATAGCATCTATTAGAAAGTTAGACGCGATCCAGTGTTGTGATCTAAAGTCTTGATAGTGTCATATTTTTTTATTGTACGTAACTGAAGAAAAATTCTCTCAATAGTGTTGAAACCTTTTGATAAAAGAAACCTATAAGAAATCTAATATTGAAGACAAAAGCTACAAAAAAAGTTTTCTATACAGGTATACGACTAGTTTACCTGCAAAAAGTTTACCTCGTAGAGAACAAGGCGGGTCTATACCCAGGTGATCTAGTATACGTAAAGCAGGTTGGTTTTCTCGGCGCTGGTTTTCTCCACAAAGTTAAAATCTGATTACACCTGGGTATAGACCCGCCTTGGTAGAGAATAGACTTTGTTAATCATATTTGGGAGAAAGCGAGTAACTTCAACAACATCAAAAACATGATAGGTACATACCATGAACATACTCACGAAAAAGCTAAAAACATACTACCACTATGGTTATAAAATATTTAATTGTAAAAATTTTCTTCAGTCAAGCAAACGACACCAAACTAGTCAGTAAAAACTTAAAAGTGATTTTGTTTATTAAAATCTAACGAGCAACATGAGTAGTCGCTTTCTCAACTGTTGCAGGCCGTTTGCAGAAAAAAAGTGTTCGAAAGAGCTACGAAATCTCACCGAAAGCACCATAGATAAACTGAAAGCGGCTGGTTATGCTCCAATGTCTACATTGAATACAAATTTACGCATTTGTACGTCCTGCCGTTTAAACGTTGACAAACGGGCAATCTGTACATCATCGGTGGATCAGGTTGCAGGAAGTTCGAAAACAACAACAACTGAGGAATTACTAGATGCACCGACAACAACTGAGGAGTTACCAGAAGTACCAAGTGCAGATAGTCTTGCCACGGTACCATCAGCGACATCTGTTTCAACAAATCAATCAGAAGATGAGTGCATCCAGAAGGTCAACATCGAACGCTTCAACGAAGGGATAGCTGGAATAAAAGTGACTCCGATTAAATGGACGAAGATGGGTTACGTCAATTATCCCGAGAAAAAATACCGTGAAATCAACGAAGCTGTACGAAGAAACCTCTTCAAATTAGGACCTGAGGATGTGGAAAATACAGACTACGATGAGGTAATTATGAATATGAAGGAAAGGTTCTCGAATCTAGCTACGACAAGGAAAGAAAAATTATTGATTTTGTCGATGCTGCCAAGCTCGTGGTCTATTCAAGACGCCATTGATGAGTTCAAAACCAATAGAAATACAGCAAAAGAGGCAAAACAATTCAAAAATAACTGTCTTGCAACCAAAAATGCTAGGTCGAGTACTTCATTAACAGATGAGACAAAAGAAAAAATAATTCAATATTTTGAAGACGATGAAGTAAGTAGAGCTATGCCTGGCCAAAAAGATTATGTATCTGTAAAAAAGATGGAAAGCGTCAAGCAATCCAAAAACGATTAATGATGACTACTTTGAAAGAAGCGTATACACGCTTCAAGGAAATTAACGAAAATATTAAGGTAGGTTTTTCCTCATTTGCAAGCCTTCGTCCAAGGCAATGCAAGCTTCTATCCAATTCAGGAACACATAATGTTTCTGTGTGCACAACACACGGAAATATTAACCTAATCTTACATAGTTTGAAAAGAATCAATTTATCAAAGGATCCCGACTAAGGGTACATAACAAAATTATATCAGCATAAGTTATTATGTTATAAGTTTTTTTCGAACATAAGTTGTTACAAACATGATCCTGCATGTTAAAATAACTAAAATTATAACAAAAAGTGTATGAATAGTAACATAAACATTACAAAATGTGTTTTAATTCTATCAAAAACATATCAAACCAAGTTATAATGTTTGATACAAAGTATCAAAATTATAATACTGTTCGATATACGATAATATTGTATATTATTGAAATGCGTAACTATCTATTTATTTTATTATAAAGTTGTTAAAAATGAACAAAAACATATCTTATAGGCAAATAAAACACATTATGTTATATTTCTGTTTTATTATGTTCTATGGATAACGGAGCCTAACAAAATTATATCATAATATGATATGCATATCATATTCTGATAAAATTTTATTATATTTTTGTTACAAGCCTCTAGTCGGGATATTAAAATGTTAACTGGTAGTCTTTTGTGTGAAAATACAACATCAAATTGCTATCTACGATCTTGTTCGGATTGTCCAGATTCTTCATCATTGGAAAATACTTTATTCGCTGAGTTTGAAGAAAATTATATTGATCAGTTATCATTTGAGCAATGGGTGACCACGGATAGGTGTGACCTAGAAACTATTGTAAAACCTGTAGATGAGTTTGTGTCATTTTTTTGCTTGAAATTAGAAAGTTTAATTCCTCACGACCTTATTAAAACAGAGCAATCCCGCTTTTTAAAAAATACGAAAAATACATTACAAGATGGTGAATTTTTAGTCATTTGTAATTTTTCTGAAAACTATAGCTTTGTATTGCAAGATGAAGTGCAGTCCCATCACTGGAACGTACAACAAGCTACAATTCATCCATTCGTTATTTATTTCAATGGAAGTACGCAAATTGAACATTTTAGTTTTATTGTAATTTCCGAAGATTTAAGACACGACTCAGTATCTGTAAATTTGTTCATTGCCAAAATGATTAACTTTTTACGCGTTGATAAGGATAAAGAAATCAGAAAGATATATTTCATGTCTGATGGAGCAGCATCGCAGTACAAAAACCGTAAGAATTTTTCGAGCCTATGTCAATTTAAATCAAAGTACGGAATTGATGCAGAATGGCATTTCTTTGCTACGTCACATGGCAAAGGTCCTTGTGATGCTATTGGATGAACCATAAAGCGCATGGCCACAAGAGCAAGTTTAGCCAAAGAACGTGAGCATCCAATTAAAACTGCAAAAGAACTATTTGATTGGGCGAATCGCAGAAAAGAAGAAGATTTAACAAAATTATCATTTTGTTTTACTACTACTGAAGAGTACGAATTAACGGCATCAGAGCTCAGCGAGCAATATAATAACGCGAAAACGATCCAAGGAACCCAAAAATTTCACTGTTTCATTCCATTGTCAGAAAATAAAATTAAAGCAAAACTATACTCGTACTGTACTGATAATGATGCAAAAGTGTTCGATATTGTAAAAAATTGAATAACAATAAATAAATAAATAAGTATTAATAAAATGTTTTCATGATCTCATAACGCATACCCAAATCCAAAACTTTTAAAGTTTATATATAACATTTAGAAACTCATCGATCATACTCTAAAAAAAATATCCTGGTAAAAAAAAAAATATTTTCGTGTAATTTGTTAATTCATTTTAATTTTTTTTTTTTTTTTGTCGGTAGCGATAGGGGTAGTACTGGCACTCTTAATCTGCCCTAAGCTCCTTCCCAGCATTTGCTTTTATAAGCCTCTATTGCGTTCATCACACAGACGTTCCTAAGCAATGTTGCTCAAATGGTCACTGTGTACCCTAGCAGCAATCAGCCCTTACCGTAGTTTTGCAGTCTACACGGAGACGGAATTCAACTCAATTTTGGGTTGTTTCAACGCAATTCCGTAGTTGAGCCCAATAACTCAATTTTGGCTAAATTTCCAAGGTCCCCACTAGGTAGTTTGGCTTTAGTTCCATTAGAAAAATATACTCAATTTTGGGTTGATTTAACGCAAAATTGAGTTCTTTCGACCCAAACATAAGAAAAGTTTCATTTACCCAAATTTGGCTTATTGGGCCCAAGTACCCCCATTGGGTAGATGCAGCTCTCTCTATTTTTGACAACATTCGTGTGGGAGAAAGAAAAAACCGAGAGATTTTGGGTTGAAACTATAATCGATATACTTAATTTTGGGTAAAGTAAACTCAAAAATTAGGTAAAAATATTTCTCCGTGTAGTACTTTAGACTACTATCAAACTATGATAAGGCCTGAAATGCTACTAGAGTGGTTAAAGTGAAGAACGAAATAGTTTTATTAAAAGGTCCTCATTCCCCATTTCATTTCATCACTGACTATCGTCACTTTTATTTTCGACACTATCACGTATTTCACCGATTATCACTTATCAGCTTTCGTAATACACTTCAGATATACTTTCCATTATATCACTTTTCACATCACACCATTTTCATATAAATTCATTGTTATTAGCATTTACCATCTGTTAGCATTACTAAGTAATTAAAAGATATTCAATTTAAATGTTTCATCATTTTTGCTGTAGAGTCATTACTATTCAAACTACAATTTAGCACTATCAACAAAGTTACAGTAAAACAAAATCACTTCGATCCATTTTTCTGCACTCGCTGTCATTATTAACACTTTTATCATGTATGTTTGAAGAACTAGGCAATAATGTTTATATTCAGAGAAATGATTGCAAAATGTATTATGGCCTTTATTAAATTAGTGGAGTTTACGTCATTATACATCATCATTATTATATTTCTAACAAAACTATCAGAATCACTTCCAATTTCATTTTCAAATTTTCATCACCATAGATTTTATTATAAACACACCATTAGCACAAACACAATCACTAAATTTAATAACAACAAGTGTTACGCGCAGTTCCACCAAACACCCATTCTTATGTTGCATTATAAAACGATTGATCACACGTTAGCTTCGAAACTTAACAACCATTACTGATTAGTACAAGGGATGCTACAGCTCGTGGTAAACGAACTGAACCATCAACAACCAGCACTGGTTTATAAGTAACTAATGAGCCCTGGCGGTCCCTCCGTTCGAAGAGGACCTGATAATATGCCGAAACATATTAACAGATCCTCCGCCTGAATGCAGCCGTTTCATGATAAATCATGAACCGTTAGAGGTGTGCCAAAGTATTGGGAAGGTGATATGTTTCACAGACGGGTATTATTCTGGTGCACCTTCTACTTTGGCACCGTCAAACCCTGTGATCGTGGCCAGGGAATTTGTTAATTCATTTTAATTTATACATATATACATATACATATAATATTTATACATATACATAATATTTATACATATAATATACATAATACTAATGAATACATGAAAACGACTTGTTTAATTCACGCAAGGCCCTTAACAATAAAATCAGCAACAAACTGGGTTCCCGTAATAATTTACACCGAAAAAAAATTTTTTTTCTACTAAATGTGAAAATTGTGACATGTTTGAAATGTCATAACTTTTTTGTTTATTGGTTTACCATCACCAAATTTTTATGGTAGATAGCTAATATAATGGACCGTTTTCCCTCAAAAAATTACGTTGGTATTCCGATAGGGTTTTGAGATGTTTGAGTTTTTGTGTCAAAAATTATGTTTTTTAATGCAAAAAAAAAATTTTTTTTTACTGTGTGTATTTTTTTTTGGAATCTTTATTTAGTTGTCTAACTTTGTTTCTTTAGTTGTCTAACAATCGAACGAACCGTTTTAGCTGTGCAGCTTTTTGAATATTTTTGAACCATTTTCACATACACCCTTTTGAAAAGTTAGTCGTGACTCAACTTGAAGATTTGATATCGGAAAATGACGATTTAGATGGAACTGGAAAACTGTGCAAAGTTTCAGCTCTATAGAAAAAAATGAATTAAAAAATTTACCAAATTTTGGTGCTGTTGCTTGGAATCACTCTGTAGTCTTCTTTTTTGTCTGGCTTCGCGATATGTTATCTTCTCGGTGACCTTCATGCGTTGAATCTCTAATTCATCTTTGTAGACAGGGCATTCCTTTGACAAAGTGTGATGATCTCCACGACATACGACGCATTTCAACCCTTGTTGACACTGGGTCTTGTCATGGAGGAGGTTAGCACGACTGGCACATATTTGGTTGCCTTTGCAAACTGACCTCTTATGGCCGAATTTCAAACAGTTAATACACCGTAGTGGTGGAGGAATGTACTGCTTGATTTTGCAGCAATGGAAGCCAGCGTCGATCGAGTTTGGTAGATGCCCAAGGTCGAACGTTAAGATGAACACTCCGGAATCTTCGAAATCACCTTTTTGTTGCGACGCTGAACCCTTTTCACGTCAGTCACGTGTTGGGAGCTCAGTTCATCAAGGATCTCCTCATCAGTGTGCATTTTGAGATCAGGGCAAAATATGGTTCCGCGAAAACTGTTCAAGGTAGGGTGTTCGGAAATTTCGATACTGATGATTCCTCCGAAAACCTTTAGCTTCTTCAGTTTCTCTGCCTGTTGTCGGTTAACGGTCTTGAGTAAGAGGAAGCCATCTTTCGTCCTAACAATAGTAATATTCGGGGTTATGTTGATCATTGCCTTCTGATGAAAAACGGTGATACCGTTTTCATTGTTTCGTCCTGGTCCGTTCGCTTCAGGGTCAAAAAACTGGATCTCCTTTTGCGTCAGACGATTCGCTGTTCGTTTCTTCCCATTGTTGCCACGACTGCTTTCTTTTGTTGTCCATTCCAACTCTTGTTGATCTATATCCAGGCCATTATACCATGATCCGAACGCCCAGGATGGCCCTCCTCCGCCGCCTGAATCTTCTGCCATGTCACCCACCAGCCCGCTAAACTATTTGTAACGATTTGCTTCAATAACCCCTAATTTATTTTGTATAGGGTCTCCGCGGTATGAAAAAAAGGCTTTAACTTGAAGAGCGCACGATGAAACGATGTTTCCCACTCAAAAGCTTCAACCAAACTGTGAAGTGCTTCTTCTTGCAAAGTTTCAGACTATTCAACCGAGATAAACCCCACATGCCAAAGTGAATCATGGAAGTCCCCAAGTAGCTCGGCTATTTGATCTATTGTACTACATCCCGTGTCCTTTGTTTAGTGCATGTCGTGTTACCTTATCACTATTGAGAAGTGATAAAGTATTCGGTTTTCTTACAGTTGTAATTACTACCTTGATCGCAGGAAAGGATTCTAATTGAAAGGTTCCGCTATTTATACACTTTTAAGAATGTGGTGGGTTCCACAGGCGCGCCCCTTTATCAGTCAAAATCGGATCCCTTGATACAGTCAAGAAATTACACCGACATTGTCCATGCATCAGAATCCTAGTCCTTACTTCTTCAAACTAGAGAAATTAATAAATAAAAGATTAGAAAACTAATTGTTGTATTCAACTCATTTTTTTTCCTTGTCTCAAGATCATTCTCGGCAACTGGGAAAACCGAGACTTGTCGCTTTCAACAAGGTTTAAAAATGTAACAAGAATTAAAAATGTTTCTTTGATTACTATAATATTTTGTTCTCTTCGTTCGAAGTAATCAGGACTAGGGTTCACTGGTCGATCTTTACCCCATAACGCACGACGAAAAGGTGATCTACCCGCGTTATGGGTAATTCATGCGCTCCAAGAGGTCTACATTAAGTCGTCAAGGATACTTCTTTCTTCCTATTTCTATTGACAAAACATCTCCAGCGAAATATTTTCATCCAGGAATCGGCTTCTTAAGTATAATTTTTATAACAATCGCACTGAAAGCGAGGCTTATGGGGAAGCTAATTCCTAACCCTTTAGATGACAACACGTATGGGCTATACGCGCAATTGAATGTAGATTATGTATTGCAATAAACTTGTCGGATAAAACTTGACGAAATTATTCATCGTCCGAATACTATACTTTAAGGTTTGATTATAATTGTACAAATTTACTAAACGAACAACGTTAATACTTACACAATTCAATCATGATGCCTCTTGGTTCAATCAATCCAAAACGTTACCATTCCAGCTCTCAACTCAATTTCATCTAACAGAACCGAACCTACTTCCTGGTGAAATCACTGCTATCCAACAAGACCATGCACTTACTTCAGTGTCTTCGCTCTTCATTTGTTATCCTTACAGTTCGCTAAAAAAGTAAATCCGTCGCTCGGCTTCCGGTCAAAAGTTGCCGACCGTCTGCGAGATGTACTCGTAGTTCCGATCCAGGCTCAGATCCAGTTCGTTATCGTCGATAAAGTGACCCTCCACGTGCTCCTGGAACTCGTCGAACGAAATGTTCTTCACGTAAATCTTGCCGCACATGGGACACATCTTGTCCTGCGCGTCCGCTTTGACCTTTTCCTGCAGGATGTTGATGTACTTCAGCGTGCTGGCCTCCATTTCCGTTGCCCCTGATGCTGCATTCCCTGCGCTCTTCGGAACGGCGGCAATTGGAATCTCCGGCAGAGGAAGATCCTCAGTGGAATGTGTCGCCATCGTCATCGCTGTTGGTTTGTCTTGTCCGGGAAGGTCATTGCCCACTTCCACCGTTTTATCCACCATCAGAGGCTTCCCATCAGTCTTCTTGTGTTTGCATCCCTGACATATCTCTGGAATTGCACAGTATTATGAACAATCTTTTTACACTTAGGCCTTAAACCTAGTTTAACCATATGGTTGAACGTGATTTACGGCTTAAGCGAAAGTGAAGAAATCGGCTTTGAGCGATTTAAAATAGGAACCAGCCGTGCAATCGTCCAACTTACCTATCGTTGCCTGTAGCTTTCCAGCGGCAATTTTCAGCATTGTCTGCTGTCGCAACAGTTCCTTTTGAATGTCCAACAACACCTCGGTGCAACGCTTGGCATCCGGGTTGCTTTCCAAATCGAACATCAGCAGTTCCTCGCCATCGTGCTGGAGGTATCCCATTTCCGCTCCGGTTCCACTATCCACGAAGCCACACTTGTTCAGCAGCGAAACATCTTCCAGCTCCAGATTTATCTCTTCCGACGAGGACGAACCATCGCTTCCCTCGCGAGGCAGTCTGTCACGTAGCTTCGGATTCGGGGCATTCTTGGTGAACGTCTTCGAACGGATCAAATTCTGTGATCCACTCGCGACCATAGATTCCTTCAAACGAGCCACCGAACCGCCCAGCGCCTGATTGTCCTTAGTCAACTTGGACAATCTGCTCCACAGTTGCCTATTCTCGGCGGCCACCATCGAAATGTGCTCTGTGAGTTGGATCTTGTGCCGGGACAATTCCGACACCTTTTCCCGCAGCACCTCCAGCTCCGTTTGGTTGGATACCCTCCTTTCGTTTGTGATCTCCTGCGAGTCCAGACTGGGTTGGGACATCTTCAGGGCTATGTTTTCCTCCTCCAGGACACTCAATCGCTTCTGCAGATTCTGACAGCGTTCCTTCATCGTCTGCAGCGCTACATGCAAAGCGTAATGCGATGAGGAAGAGGAGGAACAGTTATCTTTTTCCGGGGTCGTCATTGTCGAGTGAGTAATTTACTCGCCCGCAGAGCTTGGCTCTTCCAGCTCACTATTGAAGGATCGATTATGGTTGCACCGTATCGATCTAATAAGCACGGGACATTGGAAGCCGTCGGGGATACTGCGTAGTCCAGGAACAACACAGTTATATATTACAAACACACGTCACTTTCACTTTGATTTTTCTGTCCGTAAAATTCACTGATCGAAGGTTTTTCATTCGACTGATGTTTTGTTTGTTAGATCACAGACATGGTTAAGACGGACTGACATTTTTTTAATGAAGTGCTTTATCTGAACTGGCATCGTTTTCGACCAAGTGAAAAAAAGATTGATGCTAAGGATGTAAATAGGGGAGCGACACAAGTAACCTATCATTTTAGGGTCTGTCTCATTTGGGGAATTAAATTAGAATCGAACTTAAAATTGACAGTTCGAAAATTATACTGCTTCGCGTTATAAAATGGGTTAACCAACGTGCGAAGTTTGATTTTTGACCAACTTCGCCGCGTCGCAACTCGATTCTCAATAGTGCGCATAATGCACACGGTGACAGGCATAGATGCGCACTATAGCTAAGTGTCTCGCGACGCGGTGAAGTTGGTCAAAAATCGAACTTCGCACGTTGGTTCATCCATTTTTAGTCGCGAAGTCGAACGTCAAATTTAATGTTTTACTGGTCCAATTCCAATCCAATGATTTTTTTTCACATTGATTTTTTATATATTACCAATAGCGTTGAAACTAGAAACAAAATGAAATTGGGTCCTAAATTTTTTGATGAAATCTTGTTTTTACAGTTAACTCTCCCTTACTCGATATTCCGTATATCGATATCGAGTTAGAGAACCATTGTAAAAGTTGGTTTTCATGGCTAACTCGATGGTCCCTTGGATCGCAGTTGCATTGGTTTTGTGTTCTGTAACTCGATACCTCCCTAACTAGATGGTCCATTCAATATCGAGTAAGGGAGAGATGACTGTATTTAATAACACGAAAGAGCATGTTACTCTAACTACTTTAGCAATTTTTCCCGCTCAAATAATGGCTATATCATGTTTATACTTTAATTTAAAAATTTGGTCCATAAATGAACCTTGACACTTTTGATCATGTTCGACGTTCGCTTAGGCGACAAAAACACCACAGGGGTTTTAGTTCGACCACTGGGGTTGTTCCTATCTGACATTTCGTAAGGGACACGGAAAACAAAATACACCCAAAATTTGAGTTTAAGCCAAAGGATGTGACAAAATCTAAAAAAATGTTTTTTGGGCTTAAACCAACGGAAAACATTAGAAAATTGAGTAAACATGTGTTTTTGGCCTAAACTTAAGCGTTTGGCACTAAAATAGGGTCCTAAACCCGGATAAAAAATACAATACAAAAACAATATAGCGTATTGCAACAGTACCATTCAATATATTGGAAATACAATACAGTATATTGTACAATGACAATACAATTACAGTACAATATATTGTTTTGAACAGTTCACTGTATTGTATATGAGATTTTGGCAATATAATGTATGGGTGGTTAAGTATCGTAACAATACAAATATAGATATTTTCTCATACAAACATTTTGAAAATACAATACGATATATTGTTCATGTATCGTCTTGATTAGCAATTCGTGTATTGTTGTACAATACAAAAACAATTCAACGAATTGTATCATGATTGCATTCGTCGTTACAGCTAATGTCAAGTGACTTCTAAAAAACTACTTATATTTACTTTTTGAATATTTTTCACCCAACATTTCTTGCTTTCTGAACTTGTTTTGTTTATTTCTTTCAGCAAAGCTACATAGAAAAAAGCAACAGTTGTTTTACTCGAAAATAGAAATTTGACCAAAATTGTAAGGTATAAAACCAATTATAAACAATACAATGTTCTGTTACAATATATTATATTGTTTTTGAATTGTTTATCCAAACAAGAATAATATTGCTTCGACATTCAATTACAATACGCTGTATTGTATCCAATACGTTATATTGTACATTAATGGTTTATTCCATTCACTGAATGATACGTTTTTATCCGGGAAGCCCTGTCTCAATTTTAGTACCAAACGCTTAAGTTTAAAGCAGAAACTCATGTTTACTCAATTTTTAAATGATGATTTAAATGGTGTCAAAATCGGTTCGAAGTTCAGATGACAGAATTTGAATTCTATATGATGTTTCCGATCGATTTAATAGCTTGATGTATTATTGTAGGATCCATCACAGTATTACGTTTGTAGCAAAATATTTTATTTATTTTCATATTTTGCACAAATTGTTTAAAAAATAAAAACGTTATCATTTTATTTTTATTTCATATTACTCTCCATAGAGTTCTTCGTTACGACTTATGAAAGATTTCATTGAAAAAATGATCCATTTAAGAATTCGTTTAAAACTGAACTACAAATTGGTGAAATAATTTTATATAATATATATTAATTATTGTCTTTAAATTGTTCAACTTTAGGAAGACGCTATATGTAAAATTATGTGTCATTTTTATACACTTGATAAGTTTGATGCAAAATACATTTAAACCCAAAGTGTTCAAAAATCTTGCTCATATTGTTAAAAATAAATGGTTTGTTAATTGTTTCTAACAAATAAGCATAATTTGTTTAGTTAAAAGAGGTTGGAAGAATATTAGGAAATACGGGTGTCGTATATCTTCAGGCAATATAAAAAGTATGAATCTAAATACAAAATTAAATTCCACTCGCTTTTCGCTAAACGATTCAATGTGAAGATGCATCGAAACCAAACATCGAATTTTCAAGAGCACAAATCTAGAGAACCCGGCACCCGTTTGTGCCTGATTTTCGCTGATGACCAATCGATCAAATTTGCAGCGCGAACGATTGTCTGGTCCTCTAAATTTGTGCCCTTGCAAATTTGATGTTTGGCTTCGATGCATCTTCACCTTAAGACCATAGATTCTAATTATAACATGTTGTCTAATATGTAACCTGCAATAAAAGGTATTACAGTACTATACATGATCTCGGAAAAAAGTCGCTCCCAAAGCGATCTTCCGAGTACGCCACTGACTACGCACATTCCACTATGGTCTGGAAAGCAGTTTTACGCGGAATGATGCATTTTGAGAATGAAACATTAAACGAAAAACGGTATTCTAGCTTCTAAATAGCATTTATATATATGAATGCCGTTAAAAGGTATTTTTGTGTTTGTCCCATTTAGAGATATTCACAATCATAGTAGGCGTGTTTTTGCAAGAAAAATAACAATAACTCCCAAACGGAAAGAAATAGCGAGTTCCTTTATTTATCGAATAGCGCATTTTTCAAAGTTGAGGAGTGTTTCGAAGACTACTTTGAGGAGCTATTAAAATTGAAAGCGCTGGAGCCAGAAAACAAGTTATTTTCAGAATAACCATAGGAAAAAAGCTCTAAATCGGTCAAAAAAGCTACAAAAAACTTTTTTTTGCAAAGTAGCTTGAAATTGAATCGTATACAACTTTGCTGAAGCCTACAAACTATAATTTCTACAAATAAAAGTTAGTTGTAAAATTTCTTCGAAAATGTGGACACCCTAATTTTCAATAACAGATAGCAAAAATAATACAAACGACTTTGTAGAAGACCTTTTTTGTTTATGTTTAATTCTGAAGCCTTAAATACATCTTTCCGCATAGAAATGCTTGCTGGGCCCCTGTGCGTGCATTCTACATACAATCTACAGATTCATAAAAAATGTGTAAAACAACATTGAAACTTATAAGTAGTTCCCAAATAAATACATTTTTGTAGATTCTTGGGGAACTCTCGGTGATTCCGGCTTATTTGACTGCGGTGTGGATTGGTCGAAAAAAAAAAATGCCACTTGCCTATAACTGGTTTATTGATTCTCACGATCTGATAAGCAACCGTTCGTAAGGGGCGATCCATTAATTACGTAAGACAATTTTCGGGGTTTTTCAACCCCCTCCCCCCATGGTAAGATTTTTTGTATGAAAATTAAAAATAAATTGTATGGCACGTAAGAAATCTCAAACCCCCCCTCCCCCCATAAACCCTTACATAATTAATGGACAGCCCCTAATCGGATTTCCGCAAATGTCGGCATCTCACCGTTGGCGTTGGCCCGTGTCTCACAGCAGAATTATTTCTATCTTGGCGACGCATTTCATCTTCTCGAATTATTCCATACTCAAGCTTATCCAGCTGTCGATGACATGATTTAGGGAGTTGGATTCTCCGTCGTCCACAGAAAACCAAATCATACAACTTCCCGTTGATGGTACACTTGTTCCGGATGGCAGGTTTCCTCCCAGCGCAAGATTCCATCAGTAGCTCAACAGCTTTTCGGAATACATATTAGCACTTCCAATTTCGGTAGCTATTTGTAATGGTTTGGATTCTGGGTAACATCCAGTAGGAATTGTCGACAATCAAACAGCACAAAATCCTCCAGACAGCACTGTATTTGTACCGATTGTTCCGGATACGTCTCCTGCAGGGAATAAGCAAACAACAAAGCTTGGTGTGAAATCTTATCGCATATTGTTTTAAATTTAATCTTACGTACCATTTCGCAGATGTGGTCAAGGACGCGACTCGTTCGTAGTAAACTGTTTTAAATAATTCTCCATCTGTCAAAAATAAGTCTACTCGGAAGCAGACTTATTTTTGACATATCGAAATCGGAGGGGAAATAATTTTCGAACTGTCAAATTTAAGTTCGATTTCAATTTAATTCCCCAAATGGGACAGACCCTTAATATGTTTTTGCCATCATTACATCCAGAGTCTATAAATCTGTACAGGAAGCTGGTTCCTAACCTTGGCTGAGCTCATTTTGGCTAAAATGTGCGTCGTATTGATAAGTTTTAGACAATTCTGCCGAGAAAACTCCCCCATGCCAAAGTGAATCATGGAAGTGCCCAAGTAGCTGTGCACCCTATAGACTCTGATTACATTCAGCGCATCCACATCCAGCGGCGGCGGTAACGCATTGACAAGGGATCGTTCAAATATTACGTAACGCATCAGGGGGAGGGAGGGGGTATTACGTAATGTTACGGTCCATACAAAAATTTAAAATTTTCCATGCAAAAGTTGTTACGTGGACGAGGGAGGGGGTCTAGAATTAACAAATTTTGCGTTACGTAATATTTGAATGAACCCCAAGATACGTGCAATATGAACGCTAGAGATTTATCGAATATCTCGATTAGTTTGATTTTGTCGAACAATGAAACAATGTGTTCGCTAAATTGCTTTATAATGATACGGGAACGTTCTTGGAAACCGCAAAATTTTCTCAGAAAATAATAGAAAAAAAAATCATTTTCCTTAAAATTTTTGCTCCTTTCCACCTATTTTTCGCCACCTGTTCCTGGTTCGCCACCCTCCATAAGAAATCAACGTAAGTGGCGAATTCAGGAACCGAAATTAAAACCGTGGCGAACACTGGTGCAAGTGGTCCAGTATTCGCCACCACTATTTTTAATACAAAAACAAAGTTTCTGATTAGTTTTTATATTTTCCCTGCTGAGCATGGATTGAAAGCTTTCGGTTGATGTATTGACAGTAACCAAAGGTCGTTTAATTTATGTATAAACAATATTTTTCCTGAGGGTGGCCAAAACTGGTACACCTACC
This sequence comes from Aedes aegypti, assembly GCF_002204515.2. Taxonomy (NCBI): domain Eukaryota; kingdom Metazoa; phylum Arthropoda; class Insecta; order Diptera; family Culicidae; genus Aedes; species Aedes aegypti. The sequence continues at coordinate 23,502,365 of NC_035107.1, forward strand.
ACCACCTACATCGAACTTTGGATGGAAGATGTGAGAATTCAAGCGTGTGCTAGAATAAGGGCGTAAGTCACATGATCGATTTCTCTTCATCGATCCTCTCTTTTGTGAATAAAAGTGACAAGATGCGGGTTGGTCAGTATTTTTTCACTTCAGGACGCCAGGCAGCGATCCAATGTTCCGTCCTGAGGTGAAAAAATGCTGACAAACTTGCGTCTTCTCGCCTTTATTCACAGAAGAGAGGATCGATGAAGAGAAATCGATCATGCGACTTACGCCCTTATTCTAGCACACGCTTGAATTTCTACATTATATGGCATTAAGCCAACTACGGTGCTGCTTAATGCACAAGCTCTGCACATCAATCTTTCACTCATCTTGCAGGGGCGGCCAAGAAATTTATATTTATTAACTCCATCAATAGGGTCCTAAAGCCCTGTCTCAATTTAAATGCCAAACGCTTGAGTTTAGGCCAAAAACACATGTTTACTTAATTTTGTAATGTTTTTCGTTTGCTCAAGTCCAAAAAACATTTTTTATGTTTTGTTTTTAGATTTTGTCCCACCCCTTGGCGTAAAATCAAATTTTGGGTGTATTTTGTTTTCCGTGTCGCTTCCGAAATGTCAGATAGGAACAACCCCAGTGTTTTTTTTGTATGGTATTCAGTTGGAGCTGCCTGACAGCTTTACTTGTCAAGGCAGAACCCTCGGTCTGGCTTTTGCCAAGTTTTCCCTCTACCAAGACCAATACTCAGACGGACTAGGCTATGGTGCCCACACGAACACGGTTTTTATTAGTATTGTGACGTGATAGTTTTTGAAAAATACCCATATTCGCTTGCTTCTGAGAAATGGAAGCATTATGAAAATCAGCAGCTCCATCAGAATTTGTTTGAAATAGTAGTGTCGTTACTAATACTGTCTAGTCAAAATGGTTTTGAATAATTTTTCATTTAAGTGCTATTCTGATTACTCCTGTCTTTTACGTAAGGTTGAAGGCTTAAATGTCAATTGTCGTGAAGTCTTAACAGAATTAGGCTGTTTAATAGTAGTTCTAGATAATTTCATCTTTTATTGTTAAAAGTATTTATTGGTCATATATACTTAAAGAAAAGAGTCACTTTCCTTGTCTGTTCAACAATTTCTCGAAACTAGCATGTGTTCCCTAATAATTAGATTGTTTATACCATTGTTACAAAAGAGGTATTCCTTGTTATGGAAATGTATTTTTTATTTTATTTTATTTTATTGATGTACAAGGGGGTCAGGGGCCAACCCGGATAAAAAATACAATACAAAAACAATATAGCGTATTGCAACAGTACCATTCAATATATTGGAAATACAATACAGTATATTGTACAATGACAATACAATTACAGTACAATATATTGTTTTGAACAGTTCACTGTATTGTATATGAGATTTTGGCAATATAATGTATGGGTGGTTAAGTATCGTAACAATACAAATATAGATATTTTCTCATACAAACATTTTGAAAATACAATACGATATATTGTTCATGTATCGTCTTGATTAGCAATTCGTGTATTGTTGTACAATACAAAAACAATTCAACGAATTGTATCATGATTGCATTCGTCGTTACAGCTAATGTCAAGTGACTTCTAAAAACTACTTATATTTACTTTTTGAATATTTTTCACCCAACATTTCTTGCTTTCTGAACTTGTTTTGTTTGTTTCTTTCAGCAAAGCTACATAGAAAAAAGCAACAGTTGTTTTACTCGAAAATAGAAATTTGACCAAAATTGTAAGGTATAAAACCAATTATAAACAATACAATGTTCTGTTACAATATATTATATTGTTTTTGAATTGTTTATCCAAACAAGAATAATATTGCTTCGACATTCAATTACAATACGCTGTATTGTATCCAATACGTTATATTGTACATTAATGGTTTATTCCATTCACTGAATGATACGTTTTTATCCGGGAAGTCTCCAGCATAAGTTTGAAAACTCACACCGTCCATAATACACCGAGGGAATTTTGGAGTTTGGGAAGTAGGCAACGCGACATCTTTGACCAGAAGGTTCTTTAAGTTTTGCTTCTACTCTTGACTTCCAATACACGTATGAATGATGCAAGGTCAAAAGAACATGAATCAGTCATACATATAGCGGTAGTGAAGTGTTTTGCCTAAGGATATGGGAAAGGAGGGATTTTGGGTGGTATTTTGTAAATCGCTCTGTGGAACAAATTTGTTATTAGTTAAAAATTTAGTTAATCTTATTCACCTTGCAATCAGTAAAAAGAATATTTACAAAAACATGATACTTATCTTTTCTCGGCCAGTACGCTGCATGTCTTTCCTCTCCGATGGATTTTTCCTCGTTGTAATGGCGGGTTAGATATGAAAACAAGGATAAAGAGAGAAGAAATGTTAGTGATTGTTACATGCTTTATTGCTGTAGTGGCCTACAATGAAATCATACAAAATTCGCTCTTTGGATTCCCATGATAACAATCCCCATGCAGCTTACAAGAAACTCCATGGCAATGATAACTGTACGCCATGTGCGGCATTGAGGACATCTCAACAATACTGATGACGAACAACAAAAAATGAATCCAAAAGAGCGAAAACCTCAATGTTTCAATGTAGGACAATTCAGCTTTATTGCATGTGAGAAGTTCTTGGTGATATTCTCACAACGGCCATTCAGAATGGTTCGACGGATGTAGATAAAAGATCATTATGATAAAATTAACGCGACGACATGTTAGTGAGCTCAGAGCGATTATTATATTTGCAACTGTTAATTTAGATAGTTAAACTTAGAGTCGGTTATTGAAATATAACTTTTAAGATAAGCAGGAGTAAAGCACGAACGCGAAGTAATGACCTTTCATCCCATCTTCAAGTGCTCCCCACAAGCACAACACTTCATTCTGGCACTTTAGAACGTCCATGTTGTAACTTGTTCACACAAGAAATCTGCCTCGACCGAGTTGGCAGAACGCGCCCATACCCCTTTCTGAACCAAAGGACAGGGAGGTATTCCTTGTTATGGTAATGTAAAAACCATATTAAAATAAGATTGTCGCCACTTATTTCTACTCAGTAAATCTACTAGTCATTTTCCTCAGAGTTATATTCCCTACGTCGTATATGATAACGATGTATCTAGCTAGCTAATAGTAAGAGTAAGAGTGGCTACGGATCATTCTGGTTAGCAAAAGGCAAACTGAACGTCACCAATAGTATTAATGTCCACTTCGAATAGATTAATTATTTGAAATGGGCATCAATTCTATCAATGACGCAGAATGTCCGTTGGATCACATCCGAGATATTATTGCGTCTATGCCATATGAATTATGACGCGGCTTTAAGCAAAAAATGCCAAAATGTGATACCACCACTACAGGTTACGCCTTTGGTTTCCATCATATGGGCTAATGGATTATGCCCTCCCATCGCGGCAAGGTCGCATAACCAAGGGGAGGGTGCTTTTATACAATCGGTTTTGATGCTTTCATACTACACTCTACCCAGTACGATTCAGCTATCACTGAAGGGTCTATTTTGTAATTCGAGCGAAATCATGTGACTCGTCTGAAGTCATTGTCGATCAAAGTAAGCATGCATATTTCAGATGTCACCCGTCGACTCCCATAGTAATCCAGTCACATAGAGAGTCAACTGTCGATAAACTCGAGTGACAGAGCCAAGTCGAGCGAAATTTTTGGTCGACAGTGACTCCAGTCGAGTCGTTTTTGATCGATTCGACTTATAAAATAGGGCCCTGAATGTTCGGTAGCAGCCGATTTTTTGCTATTTTTTTTCGGTGGCGTTCAGGTGAGTGAATTTTCCCATGCTTGATGCTGGGTGACGGCATACATTGCATGTAGTTGAACCTGCATAATCTATTCTACATTTTAACGAAAACCAAAACCATGCGAGAGTTTCACACTTTTTCGTTCGTTGCGGTGGATTCAGATAATCACTAACCACCCGTTAATCCGGAGACCATCAGGATTGCGAGAATTGCGATCAGGATCACGGCACCACGTATTTTCTATTAATCATTCGTAATAACAATTTTGTTGCTATTCAATACTGCTTCGAATTTAGTCATTCTTGACAAATTGCATCATCGTTCGTGATTTGTTTTGTACGAAGCCAAATTAGATTGGCATCGGGTGGCATAAACGTCATGTACACCAACCTCTTGTAACCAGTGGTGTGTCTGTCTGTCCGAGATTTTTGAGATTTTCGCGATGTAGTGTGTTCCGTGTAATAGTTTGTACGAAAAAAACCAAGAAGGTGTTTGAGTATTCGTGAGCATCACCACCCATCGCCCACTGGACAGCATGCAGCCACATCGAAACAAGTTCCGCTACTCACCACCAGGCATCGCTGGACGAGCAGAATGGGCGGCCATTGGGGGTGGTGTAGAAGGAGCCATGATGGGGCGAATTTAGGAAACTGCGGGAAACTCTAGGTCGAGGGCTCTGAAAAGGATATCCACCATTGCTCTGGATCATTATCGAGCCAAATATTAAGCAAGATAGACGTCTGTCGGAAGTTCAGAAAATTTGTAAAGAGTAGAAAGAGTTGTGAAAAGAGTAGAAGATAGTGGATAGTGTGAATTATTGGAAGCATCCAGGTAACAGACCCTCGACAAGAGCCCCCATTCGTCCCCATAATTAAAACACCCCCCCATTTGTCCTCCAAATACCCGCAGGACCCTTGGTTTTACCCTTGGTTTTATCCTTAGAGTACCCTTAGTGACCTTGGAGTAACCTTGGCCGTTGCCTTGCCGTAGGCTGGAGTGCGCGTAGCAGACCCGAAGACCTTGATTGGTCCTACCGCCTCGAAGTGCGCTGCAGTGCTCGTCCGTTACACCCGAGTCTGCCAAACGAGCGAGGAAGTGCCTTCTGTCGCAGCTGTGCACGCCATTTTGTTAGCAGCGACGTTACACCTTCAAGCCAAGGCCCAGTAAGGTGAAGACAGGAGGAAGGAAGTAAGGAGAGGAGCCGCGGTCGCAGTCAAACCGAGGAGAGAAGCGAACCGGCGGCGACGAAGCAAGGTGTGGTAGCGGAACGAAGAAGGGGCCCCGCCACCAGAAGAAGAGAAGAAGAGGAAGTGGAAGGTAGGAGATAGGCTGTAAGGAAGTGGGAGGAATAAAGGTACCTGTGTGCAAGAAAAACTAATAAAGTGGGTTTAAGTGACGCTCAATAGTATTCAAGTGTTTTCTTGGTCGCGGTTTATCACGCGCATATGCCGACCCTGAGGCAGTGTAGAAGGGGGTCTCATTGATGCCGGATAGGGGGCTGCCCCATTAGTTACACTTGGCGACCAACTGAAATTTTTGCGCAGATTCTCAGTGCCCGGGTACACTTGAATGCCAATTGCGTGTCTGCAGAAGTCTCTGGGAAAACACCCAGACTTCATTGACCAATCTTTACCAAAAGCACACAAAACAGGTAACCAACTGGTGATTGAACTTCAATATATCTTATTTCATTAAGAAGGGTCTTGGATGTATGTGAACGGTCTGATTAGCCGCCAACAGTTGAGTAAAACTAACTAAAAGAATACGAGTTGTTAAGTTGGAGAATTTTCGCGGTGAATTCCGGAAAGGCTCAGTGTAGTGTGATTTTCAGACTGAACAGTAAAACACCAAACAATCACGGAACGTTTATTAACCGTAAACGGACTAAAACTAGGATTTTTCAAATTGATTTGCTTCGTTAGGGAGCGTGAACAAATTTTAGGATTTTTTAATTACAATTTTCAGCTTTCAAGCAACGAAAGTGTTTACAAAATTAGGATTTTCAAATTGGTTTCTGAGGAGGTTCCTCTGGAAAAACATAACTAGGTTCTTTTTAAATTTTATTTTCGATTTTTTTCTGGTTGAATGTCAGCGACAACGATGGAAATGTCCTTGTTGTTGGCGAAGTACCATGCGATGAATCCCAGTCATCTAACAATTGATGAGCTGGAGCATGAATTGAAGATCCGCGGTGCGCCAATGGATGCTTTACGTAGCGCGTCTGAGAGAACCCTGAGATGTTTGCTGAAAGAAGAGAAAGATAAATCAGACACGGTATTTCCATTTGTCAGCGAATCAGTAGTAGAAGAGCTGGAAGTATGCGACGATAAATTGAATGGTATCAAAAACCATTTGATGAAACGAGGTTCGAAAAGAGCACCAGAACAGTCGAATAAAACTAGACTGATTCACATTTTATTTCGAATGCAACGGCTGAGAGCCTACGCAAAAGAGGAAGAGGAATTGAACAGTCTAGCGGTAATAGCTGGAGAATGCATCAAGCTTCTAGATGTGTATTTCTCAGCTACCTCCCACCTCCCTGAAGTGAGAGAGGCTGAGATAGCAATCATGAATGAAAGCTTGCACCGAATGCGAAATGAAGTGGAAAACGACAATGCTGTTCAGGAGCAGAATGGAAATGAAAACGAAAAGGGATCTCCGGAGGAGAATCGGACCGATTCGAATGAGAAAAATGGAGAGGTGTACGAAGAAGGTGCCGTGGGTGGCAATGGAGTTACCGTAGAGAGCGACAGTGATAGACTGGCAGCTGAGGTTGCAAAACTGACAGCGGTTGTAGGAGTGCTTCTGCAGCGTATCACTGTGCTGGAAGCTAACCAAGCCATTAGCCAACCAGTTGAATCACACGCTAAGACCACCAACAGCACTAGAATTGAGGAGCATGCAAATGAAGGTAGGGAATCGGGTCAGGATCAAGGAAAACCAGTAGATTTCCTAGATTGGTTGAAGGAAAGGAATGATTCGCTGGAAACACCGGGAATGTCAGAAGATTTGAAGAGAGTAGGGCGTAAGGTGGACGAAAAGAGTCAGAATATGATAGGAAAAATAAGATCAGAGAGCAGGTTTCCGATTCATAAATGGGCAGTACGATACGATGGAATGGACAATGGACGAAAGTTGAATGAGTTTCTAAAGGAGGTGGAATTTAACGCTAGGTCTGAAGGTTTTTCGGAAGATGAGTTGTTCCAGGGTGCTCACCATCTGTTCACACAGAAGGCGAGATCGTGGTACATGGAAGTCTGTTGTGAGATAGGATCGTGGAGAGAGTTGATTAGAGAGTTAAAGAGAGAGTTTTTACCTGTCGACATCGACTATGTCTACGAACGGCAAGCTGGAAACCGTAAGCAAGGTGCCAGGGAGAAGTTCCAGGACTTTTACTTGGACATGGTCCGGATTTTCCGTAGCATGTCAACCCCGTGGGATGAAAAACGGAAATTTGATGTCCTCTTTCGTAACACTCGGGAAGACTGTCGCATAGCAATGCTGGCGGCAAACGTTGATTCGATTCCTAAAATGAGAGATTTTGGGAAACGTTTTGACTCTATTAATTGGCACATGTACCAGAGAAGAGAGGGTAGGTTTACACGGAAAGATACGATAGAGATAGATGAGGTTAGTCAGCAGTCGTCGTATAGGGAGAATCGCGACAGGTATCAGAAAGGAGGCCAACAAAAAGGTGCTCCGAACGCTTATCAATCTTTTCGATCAAATTATCAGCAGCCACAAAAACGTGAATGGAAACAGCAAAAATCAATGGAACAAAAGCAAAACCCCGATAAAAACTTTCAGAAACCTAGGCCGAACAATTCACCTCACAGAAACTCAGTTCCTAGCACTAGTGGAACGAATGCTCTGGAAAGGATAGTGAAAGCATATATTCCATTAAAGAAAAACGTTTGCTATAACTGTCATGAAGGAGGGCATAATTTCCATGAGTGTAACCAGGAACGGAAAGTTTTCTGTGAGCGTTGTGGGTTCCCTGGTTTCCATACGAAGGACTGTCCGTATTGTGCATCAAAAAACGGCCAGAAGACTGTCTAGAGAGGCAAGGCAGTCTTTCTCACAACTCCACAAGACCTCACACAGAGCCAGCAGTTGCAGAGACACTCGAGCAACTTGGCTATTCGCGAGTGAGTGGAGAACCCAATGACGATGTAGAAGTAGCCACTATGTTGGTCACTCTCAGCTATGATCCCAGACCGTTTGTGAGAGTAGAATTGTTAGGCATTTCTCTCTTAGCGCTGTTAGATAGTGGTGCAGCTAGAACTGTGTTAGGGACAGGGAGTAAACAGCTGATGAGTGCGTTAAATTTGAAATTGAGACCCACCACGTTGAGTCTGAAAACAGCCCGCGAACGGTCGTGTTTTGTTTTGCTCCACGCTTTTTTTTTTCGTTCTCTCGTTTTCGCGATTTTGCCGATAACTTAACTAGTGCTACGCCATCCGGATTTCAATTCAGAAGTGAATATTCAAAAAACGTAGATATTAAAAAGTGAATAAACCTCTCAGACGCGTTCAGTGTGATGTCGCTTTGGCTAATTGGCTTTGTTAATATTTGTGCATCCACGTGATTTTTTTTCCCGATTGCGTTTGTGTTTCGGTTGACGGTACTACGCCACCCGGACGGATGGTTCGGAAGAATAGAAACAAAATTATGATTTTGTGATTATGTTAAGTGGTTAAGTTTTATAAATTCGTGAAAGTAAGAAATAGAAATGGTGATGAAAAGAAACCCAATGTGGTCTACCACCGACAAATACTATATGTTCCACGAGGAGAAGGAAATAGATACCTAATCGATTGCTGAGTGGTTTTGATGACAACGCCGCATTGGATGGATTTTGGTGAGATTGTTCTGATTACATATTTATCGATACCTAAATATTAAATACGCGCCAGTTTCAAAGCAAACATCTTTGAAACAGGAAGTGTGTATGTATTATCATTATCCATTTGATAACGGTTATGCATACATGCGGGGCTTGTTGTTAGTGAAAGTGACTTCTGAATGGACGTGTCTCTCCAGCCATTCTGAAATGGGTCACAGGATCTGCAATAGAGCTATCACCTTCTAACTCCCGGACTGAAGTTTTTTGCAAAAATGTAGGATCTAAGCAGTTTTGCTGAAAACTTTTTTCCATAATACCACTGCCGGACAGTGGGGGTTAGATGGATCACACACACACACACACACACCACGTTGAGTCTGAAAACAGCCGGAGGCGAAAGGTTAGATGTGTTAGGTACAACCGATATTCCCATTACATTCAACGGAGAGACCAAAATCATTCCGGTTATGGTTGCTCCGAATTTGAATCGTCGTTGTATTTTGGGATACGACTTTTGGCAAGCTTTTGGGATCCGTCCAACATTTTCTCAGTCCGTTGATTTGATCGATGAGGCTGAAACAGAAACAGTAGATAGTGTTAATGAGCTGGATGAAAATCAAAAACAACAGCTGGAGGATGTGAAAAGATTGTTCTTAGTAGCTGCTCCAGGACAACTTGGAAAAACCAGTCTCATTGAGCACAAAATAGAATTGAAGGACGAATTCCAAAACGCGGATCCGGTTCGTAAGAATCCGTACCCTTGGAGTCCTGAAATTCAAAAGAAGATTCACCGAGCGCTTGATGCGATGATTAGGGACGGAGTCGTAGAACCATCCGAATCGGATTGGGCTTTACCAGTGGTTCCCGTAAAGAAACGAGACACTGAAGAGGTTCGACTTTGTCTCGACGCCAGAAAGCTCAATGAGCGCACAAAGAGAGACGCGTATCCTCTCCCCCATCAAAATAGGATCTTGAGCCAATTAGGTCCATTTAAATATTTGACTACGATCGATCTATCACAAGCCTTTTTGCAAGTGCCCTTGAATCGTCAATCAAGGAGGTTCACAGCTTTTTCGGTGCCAGGAAAGGGACTTTTTCAGTTCACTAGGCTTCCTTTTGGGCTGGTGAATAGTCCAGCGACATTGAGTAAGCTGATGGACAGAGTTTTAGGTCACGGTGAACTCGAACCAGCTATTTTCGTCTACCTTGACGATATAAGGGTAGCGAGTCACACGTTCGAAGAGCACATACAGAAGCTGAGGGATTTAGCGAGACGATTGAAAGAGGCGAATTTATATATAAATTTAGAAAAATCAAAATTTTGCTGCCATGAACTACCCTACCTCGGATATATCCTTTCTGAACAAGGATTACGCCCTAACCCAGATCGAGTCCAAGCGATCCTGGGATTTGAGGCGCCAAAATCCGTGAGGTCACTGAGAAGATTCCTCGGTATGGTAAACTACTACCGACGGTTTATCAATAATTTCAGCGAACTCACCGTACCTCTAACGGATTTGTTGAAAAACAAACCAAAAAGAGTGCGGTGGAACGAGGCAGCAGAAAATGCATTTAGAGCCATCAAAGAGAGGCTCATCGTAGCCCCAGTGATGGCAAATCCCGATTTCAGCTTACCATTTTCTGTGCAAACCGACGCGAGTGATAATGCTCTGGCTGGTGTACTCACCCAGGTGCAGAACGGGGTCGAGAGAGTTATTGCATACCACTCTGAGAAGTTGAAAGGTGCTGAGCTCAACTATCATGCAGCGGAGAAAGAGGGCTTAGCTGCCCTTCGCTGCATTGAGAAGTTTCGATGCTACATAGAAGGCACTCATTTCACGCTTGTGACTGATTCATCGGCTCTTTCCTTCATAATGCGTGCCAAATGGAGATCGTCGTCACGGTTGAGTCGTTGGAGCATCACCCTCCAACACTATGACATGGACATCAGACACCGAAAAGGGAAAGAGAACATTGTCCCTGACGCTCTGTCTCGATCCGTAGAAGCGTTGGATGTGGAGGAGTCCGACAGATGGTATCGAGATCTTTTCGATGCAGTCAATGAGGACCCCGAGAAATATATAGATTTTCGAATCCAGGATGGGAAACTCTTCAAGTTCGTTGCCTCTCAGTCCGATGTGCTGGACTATAGGTTTGAATGGAAGGAGTGTGTTCCTGAATCCGAACGCTCCAGGATCATTCGGGAAGAACATGACGGAATGATGCACATTGGATTTGAGAAGTGCATCGAAAAAGTTAAACGAAGGTTTTACTGGCCAAGAATGAGCGCTGATGTGAAGAAATACATAGCCAAATGTGAAAACTGCAAAATAAGCAAACATTCCACAGCCTCAACCGCTCCAGAAATGGGAAATCAACGAATTGCAACTCGTCCCTTCCAGATCGTGTGCATGGATTACATACAATCTCTGCCCCGAAGCAAGCAGGGCAATGCCCACTTGTTAGTTGTCTTAGACATCTTTTCTAAGTACTGCCTGCTTGCCCCGGTGAAGAAAATTGCATCTGGTAATCTTTGCACTATTCTGGAGTAACGGTGGTTTCGTCGACTGTCAGTCCCTCAGTACGTCATTACGGACAACGCCACGACTTTCATGTCCAAGGAGTTCCAGGAGTTGTTGAAGAAATACGACATTCAACACTGGGCAAATGCGCGACATCGAAGTCAGGCCAATCCAGCGGAACGGTTGAATAGAACTATCAACTCGATGATTCGCACGTACGTCCGTAACGATCAAAGGCTATGGGACACTAAAATCTCAGAAATTGAGTTCGTGTTAAACAACACTGTTCACGGATCAACAAAACTGACCCCTCACCGAGTGATCTTTGGGAGTGAGATGGTAACTCGAGGATCACACCATCGTTTAGAGGAGGAGAGTGAGCTCTCTGAAGCAGATCGAGCAGAGAGAATGCAGATCGTCAGCAGGAAGAACATGGAGCTGGTGAGGCAGAACCTGAAAAAAGCATATGATAACACAAAACGGCAATATGATCTACGTCACAAACGGTACTCACCCACGTTTACTGTCGGACAACGGGTATTCAAACGTAGCTTCACCCAATCAGTTGCAGGGAAGGATTTCAACGCCAAGTTGGGTCCACAGTATATTCCTTGTGTCATCGTCGCAAAGAAAGGAAGCAGTTCTTACGAGGTCTCGGACCTGAAGGGTCGATCGCTGGGAGTGTTCTCTGCAGCGGACCTGAAGGCCTAAAGAAATCCATGGTACTAATTAGATGTGGCTCTGATTCTTGAGTGATAGAAGGTCAGTGCTGAAGAAGATATCCAATCCGTTAATGGTTCATTAGGATGGATTTTCTGAATCACACTGCGCAATTCTGAATCGAGGATGGAATCAGTAGCGAAATCAAAGAGTGTCAGATACACTCAGCATGAATGCATTCAACCAAAAAATTATTGATTTTTTTTTTAATGTGTATGTAATTTCTATTATTTTTTAAATTGAAAATTATATTTGTGAATTCCAATCTTTAAAAATTTTGAATCAGCTCAATTATGCACCACTGCAATCATCTGACTTGAATACAATCTTGCAAACAAATTTCTAAGACTGCATTACAATCAGTTGATAGACGCTGTGCATAATTTGAGTGTGTGAGCGTGCAAATCAATTGTGAATGGCCAACAACAATGATGATCTTCAATCACGAAACACAAATTTCAGCACTTTTCTGAATCACCCATGATCAGTAATATTCAAAGCACTACACCAATAAGCAATAGCACCTAAAACACCATACTTACCCTATTGTGTGGAAACATGCAATTATCATACGTTGAATTTTTACCTAAATTCATTGAATAAAGGGGATCTTATGGAAGAAATACCAATCAAATGATCACTGGGCCCAATAAATAGACACAATGTCACAAAATTGATAATTTTCTTCCTAAGCACGCACTTTATCCTAGATTTTAGGAAAATTCACCGACCACAAGTCTGCCACGTTTCACCATAGTCACGATATAATAGGCATTTGACAGTTTGGTTGTTCACAGTATACCGCACGTACACACTGATAAGCCGATAACGTTATCAAAAATAACCACAGTTGATTAATATCGATATGGGTTAACTCCGACAAAGCAGAATATTTGAAAAGGGAGAAAATGATATTTTCACCGTACTCATGAGTAACTTTGTACATTTTGTAAATATTGTTCATTCCGGAATTCTTTTACTAGTAATATTCTTTGTGTTTTTTTAAATTGTTGCATGTTAATTGAAATTTGCATGTTTTAGAATAGAGTATGATATTTTTTTTAATTTGTTCAATGTAGTTCGACTTGTATATATTTTATTTAGTTTTGCTTCAATGTTGGTAAAAGTTCAAAATAGTTTAATATGTTCGCTGGAGACCGGAATCGTAAGATGTTGATGGTCAGTAGAAAGCAAAGACTTTGAAATAGCGTGGAGTTGAAATAAACAATGATGACACCTTATGACCCCGAACAATATTATTACTATTTTTAAAAGGCTACTTTTTCCATAGCTTGCAATCGTGATTCGTTATTTTTGAAGGAGTTTGAGATGTTTTTGATTCGGTTTGTGTTAAAAAAATAGTGTGTTAGTAAGTTTAGTTGTGTTGGTGAAAATTCTGGTTCAGAGGTACGCGTCACAACGTTGTTGTTGGAGTGTATTAAAATAAAAAAAATCAGCTTCTCTGATTTTTTTTAACCCGAGCGGGGGGAGAGTGTAACCAGTGGTGTGTCTGTCTGTCCGAGATTTTTGAGATTTTCGCGATGTAGTGTGTTCCGTGTAATAGTTTGTACGAAAAAACCAAGAAGGTGTTTGAGTATTCGTGAGCATCACCATCCATTGCCCACTGGACAGCATGCAGCCACATCGAAACAAGTTCCGCTACTCACCACCAGGCATCGCTGGACGAGCAGAATGGGCGGCCATTGGGGGTGGTGTAGAAGGAGCCATGATGGGGCGAATTTAGGAAACTGCGGGAAACTCTAGGTCGAGGGCTCTGAAAAGGATATCCACCATTGCTCTGGATCATTATCGAGCCAAATATTAAGCAAGATAGACGTCTGTCGGAAGTTCAGAAAATTTGTAAAGAGTAGAAAGAGTTGTGAAAAGAGTAGAAGATAGTGGATAGTGTGAATTATTGGAAGCATCCAGGTAACAGACCCTCGACAAGAGCCCCCATTCGTCCCCATAATTAAAACACCCCCCCATTTGTCCTCCAAATACCCGCAGGACCCTTGGTTTTACCCTTGGTTTTATCCTTAGAGTACCCTTAGTGACCTTGGAGTAACCTTGGCCGTTGCCTTGCCGTAGGCTGGAGTGCGCGTAGCAGACCCGAAGACCTTGATTGGTCCTACCGCCTCGAAGTGCGCTGCAGTGCTCGTCCGTTACACCCGAGTCTGCCAAACGAGCGAGGAAGTGCCTTCTGTCGCAGCTGTGCACGCCATTTTGTTAGCAGCGACGTTACACCTTCAAGCCAAGGCCCAGTAAGGTGAAGACAGGAGGAAGGAAGTAAGGAGAGGAGCCGCGGTCGCAGTCAAACCGAGGAGAGAAGCGAACCGGCGGCGACGAAGCAAGGTGTGGTAGCGGAACGAAGAAGGGGCCCCGCCACCAGAAGAAGAGAAGAAGAGGAAGTGGAAGGTAGGAGATAGGCTGTAAGGAAGTGGGAGGAATAAAGGTACCTGTGTGCAAGAAAAACTAATAAAGTGGGTTTAAGTGACGCTCAATAGTATTCAAGTGTTTTCTTGGTCGCGGTTTATCACGCGCATATGCCGACCCTGAGGCAGTGTAGAAGGGGGTCTCATTGATGCCGGATAGGGGGCTGCCCCATTAGTTACACTCTTAACAGCATTGACAGCCTTTGTATGCTGCTTGCAGGCACAAGGCTTACAAGCACTGTGGAATAGCGTTATATACCCTTGTTATATACGGCTTGTTTCAGTGCCCAAAGGTCACAGTGCCTGTGCCTAAAAGCACTTGAAAATTTTATATAAAGCCTGTTGGCACTGAAAATATGTTAAGCGGCCCATATACCGCTTATAACAGTGCTTAATGGTTACCTGGGTGATGTTTAGTAGGTCAACTTGCTTGGATTTTACTCAAAATACCGATTTATCCACGTATTTAGTAGGATTGCGTCGGCCCACCCAATTAAATCGGGTGATATTAGGTTGATCCCTGTGTTAATCTTCCATAAGCGTCAGTGTAACAATCGATCGATTTTTCAACCAATTTAGTCAGCTGTTGAACTGTCAAATGTTTAATGGGGTGATTACATTCAGCACATCCAGCAGCGGCGGTAACGCGTTGACAAGATACGTGCAATATGAACGCTAGAGATTTACCGAATATCTCGATTAGTTTGATTTTGTCCAACAATGAAATCCGTTATTCGACCGAATAGTGACCAAATAATAGCAAGATAAACTAAATTGTGTTGTCCGTTGCCTAATGTTAGTGATCGTTCAGTCTGTGCAGCGTATTTGCTGAAGACGGTGTGAATTGTATTTTCCAATAATTACATTTCAGACAAAGGAGAATTTATAAAATCCTTTTTTCTTTTTCAAGTGATGATACATCGAACTTTGGATGGAAGATGTGAGAATTTCTACATTATATGGCATTAAAGCGACTACGGTGCTGCTTAATGCACAAGCTCTGCACATCAATTTTTCACTCATCGTGCAGGGGCGGCCAAGAAATTTTTATTTATTAACTCCATCAATAGGGTCCTGAAGCCCTGTCCCAATTTAAATGCCAAACGCTTAAGTTTAGGCCAAAAACACATGTTTACTCAATGTTTTGATGTGTTTCGTTTGCTCAAGTCCAAAAAACATGTTTTATGTTTGTTTTTAGATTTTGTCGCACCCCTTGGCTTAAAATCAAATTTTGGGTGTATTTTGTTTTCCGTGTCGCTTCCCAAATGTCAGATAGGAACAATCCCGGTGTTAAAACTAAACCCATGTGGTGTTTTTGTCAACTGAGTAAACGTCAAATAAAGTCAGAAGTGTCCAGGTTCATTTATGGACTCAATTTTTTAAATTAAGTTTAAATATGAAATAGCCGTTATTTGAGCGAGAAAAATTGCTAAAGTAGTTGCAGTAACAAGCTCTTTTGTGTTCTTAAATAAAAATAAGATTTCATAAAACATTGTAGAACCCTATTATCAGGGCTTTCCATACTTTCGATTTTTGTGACACCTAATGATCATTTTCTTGCTTTATTATGTGAGAAGTGATCTGCGGTCTATTTACTCTAATTTCTATGAACCACCTCCAGAAGTCGGATGAGGAGTCAAGGGAATTATTAACCTGATTTCATAAAAAAATGGATAAAAAATGTCATCAACAAGATAAAGCTTGTATAACTTCAGATATACAATTCCCCAGATCTTACGATTCTTTTTTAATTTCTTCAAACGGTTTCCACGGGCCCTCCATGCTTGTCAATCACATATATATGAACCGTGGCCAACATTATTTTGACATTTTTGTGAATCTGACACTTTTGAGAAATTTGACAGTTTTGGGTTGTTCACGTTAACGTGGTTTTAGGCTGGGTAAGGCGCATAATGACGGAATTGATTTTTGTGTGCTATTGCCAAGGGGTGGATCATTCGATACATTTAAATGTACATTTTCTAAAAATTTGCAATTCATGATTTGCTCCAACGTCTGGCTGTCGTTTTTGTCTAAATGTCAAACTTGTTCTTTCTCAAACTCGAGGTGATGTGCAACTTTATCCCGAAATGAGGAAACCAGATCCTGGAGAAAGTTGTGTGATATCTGTATTACTATGGTCCTATTTGAATATTGGATGTCGACGATGAAGTGTTGAACTTGGAAACGAAACTCTAAAGCTTTTCGTGGATTGTAAGGACGAATATAAAAGAAACATAATTTGGGATATGAAAAAAATCGTTGGTGGTAATCCAAACCTTGATGGAAACCTCCATCAAACTTGCTATTTTCTCCTACGGGGGGAGCGTGAAATTGGTCAAGTTGTGTATGTTTATTGGTCTGCGGAAACAAAGATTTCCGAATCAGAGGAAATTGTGAGGAAAATGGAATTAGAGATTGAAGAGGTAAATCGTAGGAGCAGTTGATTATATCCCCACCTTGGTTACCAACAAGTTGTTTATTCGTTATAAACTATTGAAAAACTTAGTCAGTACTAAACCAACCTTGCTATAGAACGCACGTCTTTCTCTAAAGGTTATGGGCCCAGTTGCGTTTGGCCGCTGAAATAAGTATCGATTTTTTTTTTCAAGATTGATTAGTTCGTTACAAGTCTACGGAGAAGTTATAAGGATGTCGAGTGCTGTCAAGATTGGAATTGTACAGTTTGCTGGCGAGGGATACGACGTATGGAAGTCCGAGTAGAAACGCAAATGTCAGCTCCCGAAGTCAAAGAGATGCTCACGAAGGATGCACCCACGGATGAAGCGCAACGACAAGCTTTTCAAGAAAAGGATGAAAAGGCAAAGGCTCTTCTGGTGGCATACATAGCTGATTCGCATCTAGAATACGTGCGTGATAAGGATACTGCGAAAGAGATGTGGAGCTCCCTAGCGAATACGTTTGCGAAGAAGGGTTTTGCGATGCAAACCTATATTCGAAGATCCCTGGCCACGCTCAAGATGGAAGAAGGAACACCGCAAATGGACCATTTCCGCCGCTTCGATGAGTTGATCCGTCCGTTAAAAGGAGCTGGAGCTACAGTATCGGAGTTGGATGCTGTAAGTCAGTCGTTCATTTCACTGCCATCGTCGTATGATGTTGTCACCACGGCTATGGAGAATCTTGGAGATGATCAGTTGAAATTGGACACTGTGAAGGCACGATTATTGGCTGAAGAACAGAAACGATCGGGAAGAAAGAATGGTTCAATCGTTAATGGTGTTTCGGATGGATCAGGAAGTGCGTTTGCAGCGAAACCGGTGAAAAACAAGCAAAGAAGTAAGTTTCAAAGCACGTGTTTCGTCTGTGGTGAAGTAGGACACAAGAAGTTCTCTTGTCCGAAGAACAAGAACCGGCATGGTAAGGCTCAAGTTGCGACCGTACCGGCGGATTGAGAAATTGCACTTGTACTGTCCCAAGAACAAAAAGATGAACTGAAGAAAGAATCGAGCATTGAATAAATTCTGGACTCGGGAGCAAGTCGTCACATGGCATCAAATGAAGACTATTTTAAAGAGCTTTGCGTATTCGATGAAAGGAAAAGGTTGTCGTCAATGGAAACGGACTGACGTTGTCTTTGGGGAAAGTACTATGTGTAAGAAATCTCATGTTCAATTTGCTGTCGTTGTCCCGTTTGCTGAAAGCTGGAGTAAAAGTAGATTTCAAACCAGATCGAGCAGTGTTGTCCAAAAACGGTGAAACTATAGCTGTGGCGATGTTGCGTGGAAGTCTGTTTTATTTGAAGATGGTCAGTGTAACACTAAGTTCGGCAATGCTAGCGAGAGGTAAGGAAGATGAGCTGCAGCTGTGGCATAAACGGTTCGGACATTTAAGCTTCAAGAACGTACGACGCCTGAAGCAAGATTAAATGGTTTAAGGACTTGGTGAACTAAATGGTGAAGATGGATTTTGCGAGTGTTGTGCTGAAAGCAAAATGATCCGGTTACCGTTCAATAGAAGTCGACCAAGGACAACAAGACCACTTGAGCGTGTTCATACGGATGTCTGTGGCCAGATTACACCGAGAACAGTAGATGGGTACCGGTACTTTGTGTCGTTTATTGACGAATATACCCATTTTGCTGTAGTCTATTTGATGACACGGAAATGTCAAGTCTTTGAGTACTTCAAGGTGTATTCAAGTGGAATCGACCGTTGGCTACACCCCTCAACATAATGGAGTTGCAGAGAGATTCAACCGAACAATTGTGGAGAAAATGAGAGCAATGCTTGCAGAATCCGGTGCACAAAAATCTATGTGGGGAGAAGCGGTATTATCCCGTATAGGCCTGAGTGAAAGCAAAAATACTAAAACCCTCACCACTCAGCGAATTCTTAATGGATTCAAACTATTTTTGTCAGTTTACTGGCCCACATATCTAGTTTCTAAAAGTGGCCAGAGGAACTCGGAAATATGCCTGTGGCCGGAGTTATTCCGGTGGGTCACTGGGTCAAGTCGGGTGGAAAAAGGCTATTTCTGGGACATGCCAAGTTATCTTTATTTGTTTGCAATGACAATCATTTTAAGTTGCATAAATCATTAAGATCTGATATTCAACATAACAAATGAAGAGTTTTGCACCGTTTAAAACTTACCGGATGTGGCCATTCGGACGTAATGACCGGAAGAACCGGCTACATATTTATTGGATACTAAACCGTTTCAATTCTTGAAAAATAAAAATCAAACATAATTGTGCACTAAAATGCGTTCCCATAAGCTTGGTATAGATGTTCAGATACACATTGACCACTTTATCGTAAGTTTGAGGCGTTCCGGGGCCCGAAAATGGTCATTTGTGGGATCAATCAAATGCAAAACTCATAGTTATCAATCGTTTCTCAAAAAGTTTATACTGATGCAATTTTCTTAAAATTCCGTCATATAGCGACCACATCCCAAGTAACCATAAGTAGAGTGCCTGTAAACAAGAGTGACGTCATGTTCCAGTTTTGACAGGTCTCCTGCTCGATTGGAACGCGGATTTGTATGGAAATGACAGTTCACCGCTGTTCCAATTTTGACATTGACGCCACTCTTATCTAGATCCACTCTGACCATAAGCACTAATAATAAGCCCTTAATCAGCATCATAGATGCGTACAAGCATTGTAATAGCACCACAAATGCTTACAGACCTTATAACAGCACTTCCGCTGCATAGAAACCCTATTACAGCATCATTAATGCTTCTAAGCCTGATGCCTACAGGCATTAAATAAGCACTATATTGGCTTTATATTCGAATACAGGGCATGTTTAAATGCCATCCAGTGTTTTGACAGATATACCACGTGCTTTGTGTTTGCATATAGTGGTAAGAGGGAGTCAAACATAAATCTTCTCACTACTACAGGTTTTATGACGGGGAAAAGTGATGGTTTAAATTGGTCACTTTTCTTTCCAATACTATTCATCTTATGTGGCCGTAGGAGCAAAGGAGCAGGACAACAACTCAACAATACGGATGTCGCAGGTTCGAGACGCAAAATGAGGAATTTCATCATCATAAAACGAAGATCAAAATGTGGCAATTGCAAGTCCTCAGATGGATGAAAACTACCAAAACGAATATGTCTGATACGAAGAAGTACTATCTATATCATTTTATTACATTTTTTGCATACTATTAGAGGTTTCCATTTTCATTCATTCATTTATTTAACTCATGTACCAGTTGCTTGGGCGCATACGCGAAAGCTCTCTGACTGCGTACGCGAAAGCACAAAATATTCGCCCTAAAAACCTGGCGAAAACAACTGACGTTTCTCACGTGGCCTTATATCAGCATTAGTGGTGCAGAGAAGCACGGTTATATCTTGGCACTATAATGGCACGCTATTTCGCCTTTTCTGGCATTATAATAGCATTATATGCGTATATAAAACTGACATGCATCAAATGATTACCCTATATGCGCATATAATGCTGTTACCGTGCCGCATTATCGTGTTTACTGTTTAGTTGGGATTATAGCCGATTCCGGAAATTATCTGTAACTTGATATTTGCCTATCTCCAGGGGCACAAACGCACAGTACCCTTTTCACCCCACCTGACCCAGTGACCCACCGGAATAACTCCGGCCACAGGAATATTTCCGAGTTCCTCTGTCCACTTCTAGAAACTAGATATGTGTGCCAGTATACTGACAAAAAATCATTCGAATCCATTAAGAATTCGCTGAGCGATGAAGGTTTTAGAATGTTTGCTTTCACTCACGCCTATACGGGTTAGATGCGGTTTACACGACAAATCGAAGCCCAACTAAAGCCCTGAAAGGAAATAGCACCCCAGCTGAACGATGGCACGGCGAGAAACCAGATGTAAGTAAGCTAGGAATATTCGGTTGTTTGTCATTTGCGTGGATTCCAAAGCAAAAGAGGAGTAAGTTAGACGTGATTGGTCAACGTAGCGTGATGCTGGGTTATCCATCGATTGGTTATCGCCTATGGAGTATGAAAACGAGTAAAATGTTTGTTGCACGAGACGTTAAATTTGATGAGTCAAGTTTCCCATTCAAAACACCGGAGGATGAAGAGTTTGCGAAACTAGTAATTCCGGAAGTTATCCCCAACATTGCTGAAATGGTCTAATAGAGAAATAGTAATTTGGAATGTGGTGAACAATATTCACACCGAATTTTTCAAAACAATCTGTGGATTGGCCCTTTTGAATATGTTGTTGGTCTTGAATTTCCCATAGCTTTAGCAGTGGGTCAGCGCAATTTTGACAGTCCATTTCCACACCTCTTTCGTCGGCGGCAGCGAGAACAAGAAGTAAACAATAAAGGGGAGACCAAAAACATGCTTCAAAGCCGACGGCAGTAGAAATCGCAGTGAGCGCAGAAAATCGAGTTTAATTCCCAGTAAAACCATCCCAGGAGAGATGAGTTCCGGTTTGTGGCTCCGTTTGCGTTTCGCCCTCGAACGCTTCGAACAAATGTTGCCCAATTTGTTCGGATTTCCGGGCGGCCGATTCCCACCGACGGGTGAGTGTTTTTGTTGCACATTGGATTTTGTATTTACGTAACGTGATGTGACGGAATGGTTGAACTTTTCAGGTGCCTTGGCGTTGGTCGGAACCGAAGGAAGTCGATTGCCACTGGATTCCGGGAAAAGTTTCAGTCTGAAGGACTTGATTGGCGATGGGATCTTGTGGGCCGTCCCGAAGCATCGTCGCACGGTTGAGAAACGACTGAAGCGCAAATACGGCAGCCCGCAGTACAAGCTGAAGATTTTCACCCCGAAGACACATCTGCGCATTTGCACTTCATGTGGAAGTGATCACGAAGTGGGAGTGCTCTGCCCCACATGCTACAAGAAGGTCCGCGAAGAAACGGAGCAAATTCAGACGAAGATTCAAGCCAAGCTGGGATTGGAACCCGTGGACAAGGAGGTGGTTGTCCTGTACGATCGCGAACGGGATGAACAACCGGAGGAGTTTTGGCAGGGCAAGCGCATAGTCGAGATGGAGAAGTCCCGGCCAGTGTGGTTTAGCAAGAACCTGTTGCAGAGAACCACTCAGCAGCCGGCTGATACGGCGGAAGTTAAGCCCGAAACGGAAAAGCTGGGTTGAAGGAGGTGGATCCATTTAGTAAATAAAGATGTTCTTATCGATGAATGACTAGCTAAGTTTTATTTACAACGGAAGAAACGCGTTTGGTCAGGGATCGTTTCTGCAGATGATTGAAATACGCCGATCTTTGTCTACTTTGCGGTCTTGGAAGATGGAGTCATCTCCCGCCAGTATTTCGTGGGTGAATTTGTAGCGCGCTGTGTCTCTGAAATAACGGTGAACATAGATTAAACGAGGCTGATAGCGACGGAGTATCTCATAAATAGGAACTTTAGGAATTGCGACAAGTAGATATTACTCGTGTCATTACAAGCTCTACAGGAATTTCATCAATAATTTTTACCCAAATTCTTATAAGCATTTGTCCAGAAATTCCTCAAGATTTTTCGAAGGAATAATTAAACTAAATTTAAATTAAATTAAACAAATTTGTGAGTTATTTAAGACTACTGCATAGCATATCTCTAGATAAATCACTAAAAGAGTTCTTAAAGCTTCATCTATGAATCTGATAAAAAATTTCTGTTGAATAATCGCGTACGTCTCTGAAGTTTCTCTAGAGCCTCTAGAGAATGCAAAGAGAAAGAGGAATTGTGACTTTGAAGACCATTTTGGTCAAATAAGAGAAAAACATACTCTAGAGCCCTTGCATTAAAATAGAGACCAATTCTAAAAAGAGACCTGCTACCAGCCTTGCCTAGGGTTATGATTTCATTAGTAACTTACTTCATTATATACAGGGACCGTCTAGCCAACAATACGTCCGACCAATACTTATCATCTCGATTACTAGCAAAAATCTGACGATATTCCGCATTGGTCTGCTCTTCGTCGTTAGTTCGTACAAGTCGCATCACCGAATCCGACAAAAGGCTAATGCCAGCGATTGTCGTTCCACAGTACTGAAAGTACATCATTAGTCATAGAGGAAGCTTCAACCTAGGTCACACTTACCCTAACGCTGTCCACGTGAGGCTTAATCACCCCCTGCTTGGCCAGATCCAGCACGTGAATGTAAGGCAGGGTCTCCCCACGGAAAGCCACCTCTTTCACGCGGTCGAAAATCGCTCGATTCGCGGGATACCAGTGCTTCCGTTCGGTTTCCCGATACCCGTGGATGGCATCGTCCCAGTGGTCAAATTCATATCGCATCCGCTTCAGGTACGGTTCGATTTCCTGCAGTAGCGATTGCTCTTCCTCCTCCGTAATGAAGTCCGGCAGCACCGTCATACCGGCGAGGAACTGCTGCCGGTCGTCCTGCGACCACTGACCGTGTAATGTTAGATAGGACGGAAGTTCTAAAAGGTAATTGGGAATTAGGTAACCGAATGTTTCAGGATTGTCGTTTGTACTTACGAAGCTTATCGCAGTTATCGGACGATTTCACCGCAGAACACATCTTCCGAACACCACTTGATCCATGAACGGATAACCGTCCCGACACTAACTTCACTACTAATTGACATTTTGTTAGCATAAATCTCATATTTAATTATAATTTTTATGTAAAACTATTGAATCACCAGAAAAAAAAGTAAACCGTTTCGATTGGTGTTTTTGTTTTGCAAATCAAACAAAAACAAAATATAAACAGGCCGGTTTCAGGGCTGGTAGTGGGTGGGTATCAAAAATGGCAACTTTAAGCGTTATGAAATTTGTGAAAAACCCAGTGGAAAAGATCCCGCATAATCACGAACCATTTGTCCACTGTTTCCCGTAATGTACACAACAATTTACGACAATTTCTGAACCATTTCAAATAACATCATAAATAACAATAAATCAACCATTCTGTGAACGGTTTTAACAGTTTGATGAACGGTGATT
Source organism: Aedes aegypti (assembly GCF_002204515.2). NCBI lineage: Eukaryota > Metazoa > Arthropoda > Insecta > Diptera > Culicidae > Aedes > Aedes aegypti. Next base: position 23,526,121 of record NC_035107.1, read on the forward strand.
GAGAAAATAACAGTATGGGAAATAGGCGGTTAAGTTATGTCACCATAAAAAATCGCCGATTTTTCCGAACAAAATTTTGGATTTACATTTCGTCAAATGGTGGCTATATTATCCATTTTTCATCCAATTTACTGTTAGGGGCCCAGATAGCCGTAGCGGTAAACGCGCAGCTCTTCAGCAAGACCAAGCTGAGGGTCGTGGGTTCGAATCCCACCGGTCGAGGATCTTTTCGGGTTGGAAATTTTCTCGACTTCCCAGGGCATAGAGTATCTTCGTACCTGCCACACGATATACGCATGCAAAAATGGTCATTGGCACAGTAAGCTCTCAGTTAATAACTCTGGAAGTGCTCATAAGAACACTAAGCTGAGAAGCAGGCTTTGTCCCAGTGGGGACGTAACGCCAGAAAGAAGAAGAAGATCCAATTTACTGTAATGCAAATAAGTTTAAAATTGTTTTACCAAAAAATTCAAACAAAAAGCCTAATGTATGTGTTATTATTGGTTTACTGTTCGTTATTGTATTTTAACCCTTTGCAGTATTGCTGCTTTGCGTTAATACCATACAAATTTATTAATGTAATTATATTGGAAACATGGTAGGAAATAATGAAGCAAGAAAGTACATGTAGCAAAATTTTACTTCAGTTGAAATCTATTAGGCTGCAGTAAATTTTGACCACCCGTAGTTCCTGTTTCATTATTATTTAAAATAAATCAACATGAATATTTTCATAATATCATAATTAGTTTCAAAATACTCTCTTGTTTTATTCCAACATATAAATAAGTCAGGTGAGTGGCATATATAGCTAACACATAGCCTCCCCGGAGAGATTCGTGATGACATCATCCGGTTCATAATTTCAATGTGCTGGATCGTAGCCGCGATTGTCCCCATTTCATATCAGGTCCTGAAAGATAACAACATGTTATAGAAAACGTTTTTATGATCCTAAATAATATCACTTACCAAACAAAACAACATCCTTATTTGCAGTCTTCGTATACCATGACTTCCGGAAATTTCTTCTACTGATCGAAATACTGAATGAACTGCCAGATATTGGAAGCGTATCCTCCGGCTCCGGTGAAATTTCAGCACAGATGAATTGAGGATTAGCAGCACAGTTTTCCAACTTGGTACACACTTTCGGCCAGTCGGGCAACAAACTTTTTTACAGACAGCAGGAGTTTTTTTTATTGCTACTTTTTCAAACTGCAATTGATTTCTAAGTTCTTAGCTTTTTTGCTCTTTTTCACTGAACCATGGGAAAACATGACAGCGTTGGCAGCAAAAATATAAGTTACGCACACTATGATGGATTTGACTGTTTGCCAAATTATTACAATATAGTAATTTACGGTGGAATGTCTATGTGTGAGTGTGTTGGCGTTGTTTCAAACACAACCATTCCGCAAATTGTTGTGGTAATGTTTTACCATTTCCCGGTTCCATGTTGTATCACATTTAAGCGACTGTTTGTGGAACATTAACCGTTACCAATAAGAGATATATACTGTAGTGAATGTAAGGAAAATTGTAGATTTCTATGCGGGATGTGACTAAAAAGTGACTCCAGAATGAATGAATGCATAGAAAAGATAGAATGTTCCTCAAAATCAATACATAATTATGTGGTAAACTGCAGTAATTTAAAATATTTCTGAAAGCGAAGTAGGCTGTCATTGAAATTTGTACTAGGCATCGATGATTGTGGCTAATTCGTCTAACGATTGCGAATTGAAGAAAATCACTTGGTTTTGCACTGACATAGCTGAAAAAGTATCAGCATACTTTCTGCATGTAATCGCATGTAGTGATACTTTTCTGAATCAATATTATTTTTAATGACTGAGTTTTATCGCTTTGAAATTGTAAGCTGCAAAATCAACATGGCTGTCAAAACGAATGACGGGCTACTTAGCCTTCTTAAGGGGACACGTGAGACCGTGTTATTTTCCCTATCTTTCGTCTCACTCTACATTTTCGCATCGATATATGGAGTGGTTCTTGGGATTATGATGACGTCCCGTGCGGCCTCAAGGCGAAGTAGGCCGTCATTGAAATTTGTACGCGTCGTTGATGATTGTGGCTAATTCATCTCACGATTTCGAACCAAAGAAAATCAGTTGGTTTTTCACTGACACACCTGAAAATATATCAGCATACTTTATGCATGTTAGCGCGTACAGTGATACTTTTTCAAGCCAATATAAACTATCAAGACTGAGTTTTTCCACTTTGAAATGCAAGCTGAAAAGTCATCATTGTTGCCAAAACGAATGACGGGCTACTTACCCTTAACAGTATTCTGTCCGGATCAATAAACATTGGATTTAGTTACTCCTCCTTAGAAATCAATAGATGTATACCATGGTACACCCGGATAAAAACGTATCATTCAGTGAATGGAATAAACCATTAAAGTACAATCGCAGACAGACGTTTAAGCAGGAACAAATTTTTTCAAAATTCCTGTGTAAATTCTACCGTGGTGTCACCTAGGGAGCAAATTGCTGCAGTACAGTGACAGTTTGTAAAAGCACGTGGCTTCATCTTCTCGCTTACCATCCAGTCCACCACCCACTGAACAAAACTATCAAAACAATCACTTCAAAAATGATTCACACAATTGTGATACTTTCACGCCAATTTATTTTACATGAGTAACGATCATTCAAGGGTGTTATACTAGCATGAATCTGTGAGTAAATTAAATGCCAACTTGTGGTAAAAATTACAATGGATTTTATTGATTTTTACATGAGAAATTGGATCCAAAAGGGAACATCACCCACCCAGCCCAAAACAAAGGTACATAGTTTTTAGCGTTGAGCACGCCGGCTGTGGGAGCGGTTGTGTGTCGTGCTGTCAACGAAATGTGATCGGGGTGGTGGCGGGACGCATACGCCACTAACGCCATCTGTTAGCTGATTGCCACTTGGCGAATTGTGGCGGCCATGTTTTTACACAAGTGGCTGAGTCTAACTTGAACGTCTGTCTGCGGTACAATATAACGTATTGTATACAATACAGCGTATTGTAATTGAATGTCGAAGCAATATTATTCTTGTTTGGATATACAATTCAAAAACAATATAATATATTGTAACAGAACATTGTATTGTTTTTAATTGGTTTTATACCTTACAATTTTGGTCAAATTCCTATTTTCGCGTAAAACAACTGTTGCTTTTTTCTATGTAGCTTTGCTGAAAGAAATAAACAAAACAAGTTCAGAAAGCAAGAAATGTTGGGTGAAAAATATTTAAAAAGTAAAAATAAGTAGTTTTTTAGAAGTCACTTGACATTAGCTGTAACGACGAATGCAACCATGATACAGTTCGTTGAATTGTTTTTGTATTGTACAACAATACACGAATTGCTAATCAAGACAATACATGAACATTATATCGTATTGTATTTTCAAAATGTTTGTATGAGAAAATATCTATATTTGTATTGTTACGATACTTAACCACCCATACATTATATTGCAAAAATCTCATATACCATACAGTGAACTGTTCAAAACAATATAATGTACTGTAATTGTATTGTCATTTTACATATACTGTATTGTATTTCCAATATATTGAATGGTACTGTTACAATACGTTATATTGTTTTTGTATTGTATTTTTTATTCGGGCAAGTTGTCAAGAAAATTATTTCAAAGCTATCTTGAGTGAAGACAATTATCAGTATGGAATTCATTTCAAGATAACTGTGCCATGGTACGTACAATGTCAATAGGAGACTTCTTTGGACGCTTTTTCTTCTTCGTCTTTGAAAACAGCATCTATCTGTTTTGCTGGTCTGCTCGATAAGTAGACGGTCTGACAGTTCGATAGGTAGATTTGGTTTCACTCTTCACGAACCCTTCATTTGTAGACTCTGGGTACGTATAAGGGTTCATTCAAATATTACGTAACGCAAAATTTGTCTGTTTCAGACCCCCTCCCACCCCTACGTAACAGCTTTTGTATGGAAAATTTATAATTTTTGTATGGGCCGTAACACTATGTAAGACCCTCTCCCTCCCCCTATGGCGTTACGTAATATTTGAACGGTCCCTAATAGAAATAGTAGTACACTCAAAAAAATCCAAACGTCATTGCTACGTGAAAAATCACGTAGATCATTCCAAGTTCATTTTACCTCCACTTCACCTGACTAAGATAAAGATCACTAAACCATTCATAACCACCAAATAGTGTTGGAGTAGTAACCTGCGATCTAAGTAATTCCGTATCTATGAGCAACCTTAGTAACCGTTGTATTCCTGGATAAATAGTTGTAATAAATTTTCATTCCTTGTTCAGACTTTGACCACTACGCAAGTGTTTTATTTCCATTCACAAGTGGTTATGGGCCCAGAGTTGGTCATAGCCTGAAAAGTACGAGAATTTTTTCGATTTGGAAGCCATGATCCCGAGAGGCGATGAGCAAACCGTTGGTTCTGGAAGCGGCACGAGCGGAAGTACGAGGACGGCATCTAGTGGCGTAGGATTACCGACTGGTGGTGATGGTCTGCGGCCCGGAGGTGTTGTGCGTGCCTACGGAAACCCTGTGAACCTTTCAAACATGGAAAAGCTACGTGGACAGGAAAATTACGCATCATGGGCCTTCGCTATGAAAATGACGCTGATTAGAGAAGGATCCTGGCGAGCTGTGAAGCCATTAGAGGGGCAGGCAGTTGATCCGGAGACGTCTGAACGAGCATTGGCCGCAATCTGCCTGAGCATAGAGAAGAACATCTACAGCTTGGTAAAAAACGTTGAAACCGCGAAAGAAGCATGGTAATGGGAATGGAAGCTTCGGGCATCGAGTTGACGGCTGACCTTGTAAAAGCGAAAATACTTCAAGATGTGAAGTGGCCGTTAAAAGGTTTCGGAGCGGAGGGTGCCTTGTACACCAAACAGAATCATAAATCAAGACACGCGAAAACTGATAAGAAATCAGGAACATGCTTCAATTGCAGAAAACCTGGACACTTTGCTGCACAATGTCCGTAGAAGCAGCCAACGAAAGGCAAAGGTAAGGCGTTGTGTGCAATGATGGCTGTGGGCAGAGGAAAAGAAGAAGATTGGTACTTTGACTCAGCTGCAAGCAGCCATATGACCAGAAGTGAGGAAGGCTTTAAGAAGCATGAAACTGTGGTGAATTCGATAGATACAGCAAATAATCAGTCCATCAAGTCGGTCACCAGAGGGTTTGTCGAGCTGGATTTCAAAGAAGGAAGCATCGAAGTACAGAACGTGCTAGCTTGTTCCTGATTTGGCCACAAACTTGTTATCAATCAGTCAAATTTGCAAGAAAAGATTAAAAGTTGTTTTCACGGCGTCGAAATGTGAAGTTCTGGATAATGATGGCACGGTAATCGCGTCAGGAACGGAAGAAGATGGACTATATCGGCTGAATCAGAGAATAGAGAAGTCGTTTCTAACGGTGGATTCCAACATTTGGCACAAGTGATTAGGACACCTGAATCAGCAGAGTATGGTGAAGCTTTTGTCGATGGCAGATGGAATCGTGCTGAAGAAAGAAGCTCTTCAAGATTGTATCGCTTGTCTTCAAGGTAAGCATGCTCGAGACACGTTTCGTTCTAGTTCCTCGAGAGCAGAAGGTGTACTGGACTTGGTGCATTCGGATGTCTGGTCCGGTTGAAGTTCCATCGCTTGGAGGAAGCCGGTTCTTCGTCACTTTTATCGATGATGCAACTCGGAAGGTATTCGTGTATTGTTTGGAGTCCAAAGGTCAAGTCACAGAGGTATACGAGCAGTTCAAGTCACTAGTCGAACGGCAAACTGGCAGGAAGTTGAAGGTATTGCGGACGGACAATGGCACGGAATATGTCAATTCAAGAATGCGGAAGAGCATGCAGCAAGACGGTATCATGCACCAAACCAGTTGTCCTTATACACCTCAACAAAATGGAGTAGCAGAGCGGATGAATCGTACGTTAGTGGAGAAGGCAAGATGTATGCTGAACGACGCTGAACTACCAAAGAAGTTTTGGGCAGAAGCCATTTCCACGGCGGCGTATTTAGTGAATCGCAGTCCATCCAGATCACTTGACTTGGTTACACCGGAGGAAGCATGGTCTAAACAAAAGCCGAATCTACAGCACTTGAAGGTATTTGGATCGCGTGCAATGTACCACATCCCAAAGCAGAAGAGGAGGAAATTCGATGTGAAGTCCAACGAAGGCATTTTCGTTGGGTACGCAGATAACTCGAAAGGATTTCGTATTTTCAACCCGGATTCTGGCGACGTGATCATCACTAGAGATGTAGTCATTGTGGATGAAGGACGACCAGCGAAGTTTCTGAGGAAGCAAGAATTAGTTGAATTCACAGAACTGTTCTCCTGGGTTGAAACAACTGAAGATAATCTTCAAGCTGGCAGTCCACCAAGGGTCCAAGAAGAAGAAGCAATGGTACCGGTCGATCAAGCCAACGAAAATGTTACCAATCAGGCCAACATTTTCGATCGTTCTTCGGACAACGTGGTGCCTGCTCTTGCGCTCCCACCGCAACTTACAAGACCAGCTGATGAGCAGCAAGGGTTGAGGCGCAGCGGTCGGGAGCGCGTATTCCCGGGCGAGTATTCTGATTTTGTATGCTTTAGTTCAACTGCTGTCCAGAATTTTTCCAAATAGTTCGATCTTGATGATACCAACGACGAAGCGATTGATGACGATGGAGGAGATCCGACGAGTTACACTGAGGCGTTGAAGCAAGCGGATCATCGTCACTGGACTAAAGCGATGCAAGAGGAGCTTCAAGCGTTGGAAGACAATGGTACTTGGGTCCTGACTGATCTACCACACGGGAGAAAAGCTATTCGGAATAAATGGGTTTTCAAGACCAAACGAGGAGTAGATGGCGAAAGAGAGCGGTATAAGGCAAGGCTTGTTATAAAAGGATGTTCTCAACGAGCCGGCATCGATTACAATGAAGTATATTCCCCGGTAGTGCGATACTCTACCATTCGCTTCCTCATGGCGTTAGCAGTACAACATGATCTCGACATCGAGCAGATTGATGCGGTTACAGCGTTTCTGCAAGGAAAACTCAAGGATGAAGAGATATACAAGGAACAACCCGAAGGTTACGTCGGCGATCCCATGAAGGTGTGCAAGTTACAAAAGGCTTTATACGGATTGAAGCAATCGAGCAGGGTGTGGAATATTCAGTTGGACGAATCTCTGAAGAAGTTTGGGTTAATTCGATCCAGTGTAGATCCTTGTTTGTATTATATCCTCGAAGAAGACGGCAAGATGCTATTCCTGACGATCTATGTGGATGATTTTCTGGTGTTCACGAACAATGCAGAGGTTAAGGAAAAATTGAAAACTTACCTGAATTCTTGATTCAAGATGAAGAACCTAGGAGAGGCGAAATTTTGTCTGGGACTGCGGATAAGTCGTGACCGATTGCATGGAAAACTTTCTCTAGATCAACAACCGTACATCGGAAATATCCTGAAAAGATTTAACATGGCAAATTCAAATGCAGTTGCGACGCCAATGAACCCAAGCATCAAACTCGACAAGTCAATGTGCCCCAAGACGCCAGATGAAGTTGCAGATATGAAGGATGTTCCTTTCAAAGAAGCAGTTGGTTCTCTGCTATTTGCAGCGCAAGCTACAAGACCGGACATCGCATTTGCTGTGAACATGGTAAGCCAATTTTCAGCTAATCCTGGACGACAACACTGGGAGGCTGTTAAACGGATTATGCGTTACTTGCGCGGCACGTGTGACGCAAAACTGATGTATAAGAGATCTGGTGAGTCTCAGCTGACTGGTTATACAGATGCGGATTGGGGAGGAGAACCCGATACGCGCAAATCTACGACCGGATACGTTTTCAAGATGATGGGAGGAGCCATTTCGTGGAGCGTGAAGCGACAACCTTGCGTGGCGTTATCATCATGTGAAGCGGAGTTCATCGCTTTATCTCGAACCACACAAGAGGCGCTCTGGTGGCAGCAACTTCTCTCGCAGATCTGTGGTGAGCAGCCAATACCTATCTTTTGTGACAATCAATCTGCAATATGTATGACCCGGAACGACGGTTGTAATTCCCGACGAAGCATGTGACCATCCGTTACCGATTCGTGAAGGACGAAGTTGAGAAAGGTAACATCAAAATTCACTACATTCCTACTCATGAACATCCAGCGGATGGGTTTACCAAAGCTTTGGCAAAGCAGAAGCACAATCAATTCAAGGCATTGACCGGGATCGAAGGTTAAGGAGGAGTGTTGGAGTAGTAACCTGCGATCTAAGTAATTCCGTACCTAGGAGCAACCTTAGTAACCGTTGTATTCCTGGATAAATAGTTGTAATAAATTTTCATTCCTTGTTCAGACTTTGACCGCTACGCAAGTGTTTTATTTCCATTCACAAGTAATAGTGACTCGGTAATGTTTACTGAGGTTACCTATCGCACTTACGAGGAATTCACGTAGGTGCCTAAGTTCATTTTGACATCTGCATAGTGTACGTACATTCGGTGTTGAGCTCAAATCCTAAGATGGCGCCCGCTTGATTTTTGAAGAACTTCAGAAGCTGCTGCTGCTTTAAACACTGTGTAAGATTGATGTCAAGGTAAATATGCTTTGAATACCGAAGAATCCCTGCATTACTTCATATTTTATACGTGATTTATAACCTCTATCAATTATAGCACGCGAAGGCGACAACACGACAGACCAAACTCACAAAATTGGAGAAACAGGATTCAAAATGCTCAGATTGACAATAAAAATATCATAATATTTTAAGTTTGTTTACATTTTCCAATTGGGAATTAGTTTTCTTCCAAAGCCTATTAGAAATAAGATTGGTCTTTATTACAGTTAAATTAAATGCAAAACCATCTAGGTCCTATTGAAACGCATCGTAAAGGCTACCGGAAAATCCACGTAGCTCTTACGTTTAGTGACGGTGGAATGGACGAACTTCCAAAGTTCATGCGTTCATTCTGGGCTACCTATGATTTACGTAAGAGCTACGTGAAAAGTGCGATGGAAAAAAATCACGTATGTTTTCACGTAACAATGACGTTTGGATTTTTTTGAGAGTAGTAGAACGCTAGTGGCGCTGTTCTCACAAAATTGATATTATTTATGATTACCTTTATGTGTACTTTTTCATTGGCTTTTCAATGCTATGTTATGGAGAATTGTTTGTTATGATTTTTCAAATTTATTTGACCCTTTGAGACACGGTACTCATGCTGTCAGCTCGTGGCAAACTAGATGTTGGTAACACGAACAGTCGCGGCATTAGCATTCTACGGTTAAAGGCTCCCCCAGATCTCCCCTTGCAGCGACACAACAACGAAATCGCGACGATTTTTTGTCGCTGTCGCCGTAAAAAGTCGCGAAGATTTGGGGAAGCCTTAACGCTTCTACTGTACGTATATTACAGGTGTGTCATAAGCGTCATAAGTTTAATAGAATTTCGGTTGATACGAGTAGGAATGCCTAAACGATTGATAAATACTTCTGGAGAAGATTAGAAGACAGCAATGGATTACCTGCTTTGCTCTTGTTCAAAGTTGATCAGCAGGAGTTTTCTCATTTTATTTTGTATGGGGAAAGGCATCTAACTTCAAATATCTTTTGAATGAAAGCTTTAATCGAACAAATATTTGGTAGGCGTGAGAGCCATTATCATCACGCACAACCGGTACCAAATATTGATTCAAAAATAGTTCCCAATTTTAAGAAATAATTCGTTAGATGCATTTCGCCATACAAATATTTTTCAGGTTACCTTTTAGCGATTTTTCGTACATAGCCACTACCGCATGTGCGTTACGGTGTGGCGATTAGCGAATCAGGGCATGCATGTAACCCATTACCCAAAGTGCCGCAATTCAGCGCAATCAAGAAATAAATGATTCAAATAATTAATTAAGTATTAGTATTGCAATAACAAAAGAGCTGTATGAGAGAATCGCTAGCACATCTGTTTTAGATTATGGGGAAAATTAGAGTGCCTGTAAACAAGAGTGACGTCATGTTCCAGTTTTGACAGGTCTCCTGCTCAATTGGAACGCGGATTTGTATGGAAATGACAGTTCGTCGCTGTTCCAATTTTGACATTGACGCCACTCTTATCTAGATCCACTCTGGGGAAAATATAAACTAGGCTGTTTTCATAATTTATCACTTTTTGAAACTGCCTAATTCCGAGCATTTATCAAACGCTTTTGCATACACTGCGTAAAAGAATTCCTTATTCTGCGCACGCACGAAACAATCAAATTACCAAAAAAAATGTAAGTTTCATTGTAAATTGTAATAACGTACACAAGAGAACATATTAGTGTATCAGTGTTCTGGGATTTAGTTCTGAGAAAATTGAGAGAATCACTCTCTTAACGCTCTGTGTAACAATCATGATTTGCAGTACATCATGAGAGCCAATGGTAAATAAGGGAGAAAAATGGATTTTATCATCGCTCTCTCTTCAGGGCTTTTGTTTGTGGAGCTTGCCACATCATGTAACATTGCCGATCATGGACCGATATAGATGGGATGTTTTTCTTCGATTGCTATGAGCAAGATCTAAATCAAATGAGAACGAATTTTGCAATCCCTGCCAGCGTTACAAAAGTCCTAATCAAACTGTTTACAGTCGACTCTTCACAACTCGATATATTAGATGACTCGATGGATTTTTAGGTCTCTTCAAATGTCCGTACAACGTGTTCTCTAGTCGATATCACGTGAGAGGTAAACATCTCTCCATAACTCGATATCTATTTCAAAATCCTTCTTTCGCTGAGAAACTTAGAATAATAAATTGTTTGGAGATTAATAAATATTTTTATATAGTTATTATGAAAGTTGGAAAACATAAAATTAAAAATATTGATTGTCAGTAAAAATAATATGATTTTTCGAGCACTTTGAAAAAAAAACATCATAGTTTTCAAAGTACAGTAATCTCTCCCTAACTCGATATTGAAGGGACCATCGAGTTAGGGAGGTATCGAGTTACAGAACACAAAACCAGTGCAACTGCGATCCAAGGGACCATCGAGTTAGCCATTAAAACCAACTTTTACTATCAGGGTGTCTACTAGTTTATCAAAATGAAATTCCCTGATATTTCCAGGTTTTTTTCCAGGTTCTATCAAATAATTCCAGGTGCAAGAAATACTCTTATTTTATATGGCTTAATGTGAAGATGAATCGAAGCCAAAGTTCAAATTTTCAAGAGCACGGATCTGGAGAACCAAACATCCGTTTAAGCTGAAAACTTAATCGATTAGTCACTAGCTGGTGGTGACCAATCGATAAGGTTTTCAGCTCAAACGGGTGTTTGGTTCTCCAGATCCGTGCTCTTGAAAATTTGAGCTTTGGCTTCGATTCATCTTCACCTTAAACAAACTAATGACAAATTTTAAAGTGTTTATAATTTAATAGCTATTTACTCTACTCTTTACATTTTTTAAAGCAATCTGGAGCTATTACAATATCCAATATTCTAATAATAAGGTGCTAAATATATCTAAGCTTAAATATTATTCAGTTGAATTGTATTTGATCATGATGATGTTTTCTATTTCGTTTGTAAATTATCTGTTCGTCATTGTGAACAGCGTTGTCGTGCAAAAAGAGGATTATTCATTAATTTCCATGGGTTATTTGAACACCTGATATGCAAAATTAATTCTTTTTTTTTTTTTATTAGTGACAATATTTTAACATAAAAATTCCGTTTACCGATGTTTCGAGAGTACTTAATTGAATAATTGTTACGAAATTTTACATCAATAATTGTTTAATACCAGATTGTTTTTGCAAAATTGGATTTTTTTTATATCAAATAAGGCTGATACAAATATTAATTTTCTTTTATGTCCGAGACCACTTGGAAGGTACGAGGGGGGGGGATAAAAATAAATAAGGAACAAAAAAATAAAAATGAAAAAAAAATATTTTTTTGAATTTTTATTTTTAACGATACTTGTTGAACTTTTTTCAATCGTCATCTGGATCATTATTTTACCTGTTCTTCACTCTGAACATCAAAAAAAAAACCTAACTGATGTCAAAAATTGATGAATCTTTTTTTTCTCCCCTTCCAAATTTTAGGATTTTTGAAGGGGGGGGGGGTGACATAAAAGAAAATTAATATTTGTATCAGCCTAATTTCCAATAATTTTAAAAATGGTTACAGTAATCAGTAGCAAAGAGTTTGATTCCTCATAGAATCAGATCAGACATTTTTCTGAGAATGTTTCTAAAATTATTTCCAATTTTTCGTGACATTACGACAAATAAAACATTTTGTATTACTGTATGCAATTTCAATGATTTTCTCAAGCAATTTCATCCGAAATTATTTTAGGTATTCATTCGCCCAAAGATTCAGATATAACTTCAAAGATTTCTTTAGGTTAGATAGATGGACAGAATTCCTCCAAGATTATTTTTTTATATTTCAAAATACAATCTGGGTTTTTCCAAAGAATACCACAAAAATTACCTCATAGGCTAAGAGATTCTATCAGGAATTTCTTCATATATTATTTCAGATATTCTTCAATAAAGCCCTTAGTCTCCCAAGATTTTAATCGGCAATTCTCCCATCGGTTTTTCTTGAACATCCTCCAAGACTCCCGTTTAAAAACTGTTGGAATATTCAATCAGAAACTTTTCCAGATGCCAATAGGAATTTCTCAAAATTTCGTACAAAAATATTCTTCAGAATTTCTTTAAGATTTTAGCTAGGATTTATGTTAACGTCACCTTCAGGAATTACTTCAGAGGTTGCTCATAAGATTTCTTTGGAAATTCCTCCAGTAATTCTAACAGATTCCTCAAGGAAGTTTTCAAAAAAAATTTCAAGCATTCATCCAGGAGTTTTTTCACAATGAATGAATGAATTTTTCCACAAAACTATGGAATTGAAAATTGAAAAAACTCATGACGTATTCCTAAAGCAAATGGTAAACTTGTGTATGCTATTGTGTCAATCTTGATTAATGAAGATTTCTAGAAGAACTCACCCTTGATGAAATTTTAGAAGATTTTCTAGATTTTTTCTAAGATAATAAAAAAAGAACAAATCAATTGAATCTCTTGATAACATATTGCAGATTTTTGCGAAGGAACTTTTTGAAAAACATCAGGCGAAATACCTAAAAAATTGTGTAGGAATGATCGATGGATTTCTTGGCATAATTGCTGTAAGTGTTATCTGGTGTGGTACATTTAATCACCTTTTGGAGATTCCAACAGATTTGTTGACTAATGTTTGAAAGAACTGCAGTTATCCTGTTTTCCAAGAAAATTTGTAGAGAAACTCAATAATTTACTCGGATAACACCTTGTGGAATTTTTGAAGTAATTCTTTACAGTAACCGTGAATGAAATAGCATAGCAATTCTTGTCGGGTTCCTTAAAAAAAATTCCTAAACGAATTTTATCAAAAACTCTGGAATTGACTTTGGCGGTTTTTCTTGGATGAAAATATGTGCAAATTTTTGGAAGATCTTTTAGAGCAACAACTAGAGAAAACTAGAGAGAGTGAAATAGGAAGTCCTAAGCTAGTCCTTGAAAAATTGTTCAATTAACCCATGAGAAAATTACTGGAGGTAGTAATGTTGAAGTGCTCAAGTGATCATGTTTTGGTAAGTCGATAAAATTTCATAATCAAAAAGATCCTCACTGAACATTTGAAATAGTGGTTTGAAAGCGGCGCAGCCGAATTTTTTTCAATTCCAGATAACTTTCCAGCAAATAGTAGTTAGCTTTGGGTTTTGATGCCAAAATTCTTTGTCGCGAACATATTTTTTTTATCATAAATTACAGACTCAAAATAATTTCCCTGATTGCGTTGCGTGGTAACGGAGTATTTCGTAGATTGCATACTGAAAACTGTCATGTTAGTTACTTTACCACTCTTATTGCAATTGCTCATGGAGAACTATTTTGGATGGAATAGCTATCCAATCGGAAGTCAGAAATGAAAAGACATGACAATGTACATTGCCGGCCACGCCCATCTTCTCCGTTACGAGGAAAGGAAAGGAAAATGATGATATGACACCTACTTGAAGAGAGGCCAGCGACTCACCGACGCCCTCATAGATGTCAAGGAGTTGGATGAAGGGAAGGGTGATGGTCTAGGATTCACTATAAGCGAGTGATGCGACCGGATTGAAATTTAGTATAGGTGTAGATAAGTATATTTTTTGTTATTGGGTGTAAGTGTGAATGTAATGGTTTCATCGTCGTTGGGAGTGACGCAGCTAAGAAAGTTAATGTCACTCCATGTGCGTTCGTCTTCCAGGGATGGGACACAGGTATTTCCACCTAGTGCCCTAGCTAAAAAGCTTTGGTTTGAGCGCCATTACTCGCTCTCTGAAACGAGAAAATAAATTGGCCTGTCCCCATGATTCAGAAAAAGCCCAGATTGCATTAATATATGTGGTCTAATCGGAACAAACTCACCAAATACGTTCATATGTCTAAACGCCGAGTAGAAACCCGTTTCCTCAAAAAAAAAAACTTCAACGATTCTATAGGGACTTTGAATCGGCATCCTCTGAATGGTTTCATAAATGAATAAAACTTAACGGTATGGAACTGTATGATTTTTCTTCTTAATTTGTCAGAATCACACTTTTCGCAAACGAAACAAAAACTATCCGGATGGCGTAGCACCAATGGGATCATGTCAACATCTAGCACGCCACAAGTCATCTTCAAAATCTTCGCTCAAAAAAAGCACTTTGATTACAGCACAATCAGCCAATTATATTGCAGCTATTCAGCGTTGCACAAAGCACTACAACCCGGATAACATTGCACCTGCTAATATCGGCCGAATCGCGAACAACGGGAGCACAAAACATTTTTCAGGTGGCATAGCACCATCAGCCGAATCTATTTTTCACTATCCGAAAACGCAGAACCGAGGTAAACGTGACAGAAAATTCAAAACGCAGCCGCCCGCGCGCATGGCTTGCTGCGATTTTTCCAAAATAATTTCCCTGATTGTGATCGCAATTCCCTGAGAATTCCATGTTTTTTCCAGGTTGAATAAAATTCCCTGATAATTCCAGGTTTTCCAGGTTTTTCCAGGTAGTAGACACCCTGACTATGGTTCTCTAACTCGATATCGAGATACGGAGTATCGAGTAAGGGAGAGTTAACTGTACTATTAAACAAAAAACTGGTTTTGAAAATTTGTAAAACGATTATACCCCGTTTTATGGTACCTAAAGAAATTCAGATCGTAATCGTGTTTACTAAATTTTAACAAAAATGTTCGTATGTATGATGTTTTTCACGCTTTATACAAATTACATTTAATTTCCATACAAAATTTCTCATCATTAGGGAAATGGGGTAAAAATCCCTCAAAATTGTCTTAAGTAATTAATTGACAGCTTCTATTCAGTAGAGTCGTAGAGTTCTCAATGCGAGCTTGACACTAATAAGTGACTCGCCACCAACCCTGCGATCTCGACGGCGCAAAATCAAAGCAATCAGCTGTTTTTTGTTTCTTTTTTCGTTACCGGTTTCCATGGAGGAAACAAAAATGGAACCTCTTATGCAAAAATTTCCCTTATTTCAAAAATTTGAATAAATTAGAGCCGCAATCTTATCGCCAGAACGGAAATGAGAGCGCACTTACCTTTCTCCTCTGGGGCCAATGCTTGGTGGTCGAAGTTACCACCGCATCCGCTTCTCCGAGTTCAGCTTGAACGCAATCGAACATCCCGTTCACGATGAAGTCACCGGAAGAGCTGATCGTGGCCATTTTGTCGGGGAGAATAATCGCGAGGGAACTTACGTATGTTCGAAGAAATTAATAACATCTGGTTTAAAACTTTCACAATTCACTACACGTTCAATATAACGGGGCATCAAGTAAAAAATTAAATACTCGAAAACGCACTTTTATCACCACCGGCACTGCACTTTTTTCCCGTCTTGGTGCGATTCAGACGCATAACAAACTGGAACGAAAAAAAAGACTGTCGCGCGACGGGGCCGACTGCGATGCGACTTTGGCCCAACTGGCAGCACGTTTGAAAAATGCTACCAAAAATGCTGTCAGTTACACCGAGATAAATATTGCAGATAAAATTTTACTTCTTTCGGTATCCATTAAGGTGACACATCTCGGAATCCAAACATGGCAGGTACAATGGCCAGCTGCCCCTACTCACGACTTCAAAGGCACTAATCTGTTGAAATAATGAACGTACAAGGTCAATCTTCTTATTTTAAGCTTTCTGCTAGTGCACAATGCTGAAATAGTAATTGCACTGTAGCTTGATGCCACTTTCGCGAGATTTGTGCCTTCAAAGTTTTGGTACATTATTGAATTATGATTCTAAGCTGTTTCACCTTAATATTTATTTAGTTCAAAAGAGACCATAAACCATTTTATGAGACGTTTCGAATCATATGGTTTCCGTTTGTTTACCAGCTTTGAAAGTTTCTGGCGGGCCGATTTATTTACGTTTCTTCTAGCGTTACATTTGGAAGGAGCATATTCAACAATGGCGCTGGTGGCAATGTAACAAAGTTTTAAATTTTCGCATGTAAAATTTAAATCAGTAGGCAGGGATGATATTTTTCATCTACGTTACCTGTAATACATGTAAACCGGGTAGAAACATGCGCTGAAAGAGACGGGGACGTCATCGCCAACAAAAATGTGGCCAGCGCCATTCAGATATCATACTAGTTTTTTGAACAACAACAATGAGCGGCCCGCCAGAAAACGTCATTCGAACGTCTCGTAAAATGGCTTATAGGGATATTATTCTTGGTACTTTTGATTCACTTTGGCAGTGGGCAATTTCGAAAGCTACTGAACTCATATTTGACCACAATATGCGTCATATTGAAATGCTTCTTTATTGCAAAGTTTCAGACGACTCGGCCGAGAAAAAAACCCCATGCCAAAGTGAATCATGGAAATGCCGAAGTAGCTTTCACTGAGGAAACGAAGCGTATGAGGTACATAAGAATTTCTTATGGAATAACGACATAAGAAGTATTTTGTTCTTCATTCGAGAATCTTATAACATTCCACAACAGACTTATGAAATAACACTCATTACGTAGACAGATATAATTCCATAAGAAACTCTTTTTGGATATCAAACGCATTGATCATTGGCATTCATAAGACAATCTAATGGAGTACGATTTTCTTAACAATTTCATACGAAAATCTTATGAATTACGTGGAGAGATGCTAATAACAAAATATTCACGATTGAGATTCATAAGCGCGCGTATGACAAAGATTAGTAACACTTGTGAAAAATAGTCGACTTCCTATCAAAAACCACGTAAGAATATCATACGAAATTCTTTTGGAATAAAGACATAAGATAATGATAACGACAAGAATTTCTTGTGAATATCGGACGTTTTGTGTTTCATAAGAGTCTTATGAAAGAGAGAAAACCAGTCAAGAAATCAATTCACAAGCGTTCTCTTATGAAATTCGTACGCAATTTCTGGCTCGAAGTTGCACTACCTACACGGAAGTTTGGCTTCGATTCATCTTCACCTTAAATGATTCATTATTCTGTCAGCTTCTCCCTGATGAGTTTCCAAGACTGAACAAACAATTTCGCCAGAGATGTCATCAATTCAAATGAACACGCCTCAAAAAGCGATTGATTTGGATCTGCTGAACAGATTCGCCTGCAGTTCTTATGGGAAATCTGCCGAAGAGAACGAGGCTGCCGACAATAGTCACACGGACAAGAGATGTTCGAAGCGTTGTATTAACGTTTCCAAAAAGCTTTAATCAAGTCTGTCGGTGTGAATCGTTGGAAGATTGAGCAGGGCATAAACATAAACAGACAAACACGTAGTTTTTCGCCTGATGTTCGAGAAAATTACAAAAGGAGCGCGTCATCGGCTTAGACTGCCGAGAAAACGTAAATTCCCCTACAGGTAACGTATTAAAAAATAAGACAATACAAATGTTTTAAATTGATATTCGATCTAACTGTTATGTCTGTTTACCTATGTTATTACTTCACGTGAATTGTGGCTCTTCGGGATCAAAATTGATAGATTTTGTGTGCAGTACTCAAGCTTAACCATCTGCTTTTCTATCTTAGGAGGATAGAGCATGGGTGTAGTAGTTCGTGGCTTCGTAGTTCGGAAAATGTTATTTTCGGGGAAATGAGTCTGAACAACACTGGGCCAAATATATTTTCCTAAAGCTTAGAATATAAGGTGATCAGACGTCCATCGTTTCGCGGGACAGCGCAATTTTTAGCATGATATTACTGCGTAAAATCTAATTGTTTGACTGAACTGAGCAATTAGATCATGATTTAGACCTAACATGTTTGTAGAATGCACATCCAATACGAATAATGTTTAATTTGGTCGCTTTATTATAATTTAGTCTTTAGTTTGACAGAGAAGGTAAAAAAAACAACAAAATATTAAATTTGTAATAGATCCTTTTAATATAAAATTGTTCAACTATATCTGAGTCACATGTGGCTTATTTATGCACAAACTTTTTAAACATTACAACAGCATACTTTGTAACTGTTTCTCGTGTTTTACAGTGCCACCTACACCCATTCCAAAATCAGTTAACCATTTCCAGCAACATCTGCAGAATCTTTTCGCGATTCATGTTGTCCACGATGGTCACGCTGCCCTGCCCTTCGTTCATGTGGTCCAACACCAGTTGACCTCGGGTCAACCAGCCGTACAGTTCGACATCGGCTCGGTAGCGTTTCGTTTCGGTCACCAGATACGGATGGGTGAACGCCATTGCCACCAGTAAATCGCAAGGCATCCAGCTATCATTATCGCCAAGCGGTTTCCGCTCCACCGGATTGAGCATCTGCACCAGGGGATGGGCAGCGCTTCCCAGCACTTCGAACCGCCACGTCTACGAGTTAGAAACCGTTAGAAGCCGTACATTTTTGCACTCATGCCCAAAACTTACCTGATTCGTGATCAAATTCTCTCGTGAAGCCGTCTCCCACGGTAGAATCGTAATGTTCCCGCCAAAGTTGTTGATCACAATGTGCGCCGCCTCGGGATCGCTGTAGAAGTTGAACTCGGCAGCCTTTTCCGTGTTGCCGACTCCGTGGCGATTGCCACCCATTATGAACACCTCCCGAATGCGGTGCCGAGATTCGGGGAACACCTTGAACAACAAGGCCAGGTTTGTGAGGGGTCCCAACTGGATGAAGGTTATCTCGCGGGGGTGTTGTTCTGTGAGCTTGTTCAGTTCGTTGAGTGGCGAGGATCTCAGAAGGGACATATCGGGTTCTGGCAGATCTGGGAAATCGATATCGGAGAACCCATCCGATCCGAAGTAGCCACTGTCGGACTTGGGTCCCGGGGTAATCAGTTGTTCGTTCGATCCAAGATATACTGGAATCTGGACACAGCAATTGAAACACTTTGTAAAATACGTAGATGATCCTGGAGCTTACCTCATTTTCTTTCCCCAGTGCAGTCAGCACCCTCAGGACATTTCGCCCTACGTTAGTCACGTTGGTATTGCCCTGCACGCAGATGATGGCCTCTACGCGTACGCCTGGGCTACTCAAGAGATGGAACAAAGCCCACGCGTCATCCGGCCCGGTATCGACGTCGACGATTACGCGCCTAACTGCTTCAACGGAAGGTTCAGCTACGCAAAGCGATAATTGCTATCAACTCAGCATCCATATCAAAGCGCAATTAGATGATAAAGGGCGTGAGATAAGTACTTACCGGGGTTCGTCGATGCTTCAGTCACTCCGAAGAGATAAACGCCGAACAGAACCAACAATGGTATTGCAAAGCACGCGATTCTGACCGTCATGCTGCACCGGTTGTAGGTTTGTCTGTCCATGCGTAACTTAGTCCAAGTGGATTGGGTCGACTGACTAAGCGTGATTTGCCATACACAACGCTAGTTGATCTTTCACCCCGTCTGGCTTAAACCCCGCAAGTGGGACGAATCGTTACTTGCTAATTGGCTATCTACCTGTCCTCTTCACATTTAGGTATGAATGGGATTTGTAAAGGTGTTTTCTTTGTGTCTACATCAACTAGGTGTATCATACCTACTCAACCTGATTCGTTTGTATTGAAACGGTGGCATGTCTCATAATAAGTATCGAATTTATAATTAATTTTGTGTACGTAGGGGGACATGGGGCAAGAAGCACACCCGGGGCAAGAGTGCCACCTCTAATTTCACGTAGTTCAAATCAATTTTTTGATGTTTAACGCACGATAAGAATAAATTGAGTACTAATTGAGGGTTGTGTAAATATTACAGTTAAAAATGTTTAGTACAAAAAATTAGAAAAATGTATTTAACTCACTAACGCTAAAAATGCGAAATATTATAAGAATGTAAGACTGGAAAATAAGGTTTGACTCCCATTAAATACAAAACATATTTGTTTTTCCGCACAGTTTTGATGATTTTCAATTGTTTAATATAGCTGTGAGGAATTTTTTTCGAAAAAGTTCTTTTGACATTAAGTTTTACATATATAAAAACAGTATGTCTTATGGGGCAAGAGGGACACCGCAATTTTCTCATATAAAATCACATGAACTTTTATTTTTCTTGTTTAATATTGCATTAAATCAATGCTTCCTACTAAATTAAATCAAAATAAACCATCTTGGACATTCAAAACGGTTTCTGAAATTTTTAATATTATTGTTACAGTCAAATAAGATGTTCTCATCTAAATTGATTTCGTAAAATTACTTTTTAACTTTAAGTCAACTTTTATCCCTCAGTTTTTATCTTTACTTACTCTAGAATTTATCGTTTAGGTGGGGAAATAATAATATACAAAATTTGTGGCATTTTGCTCTGGTGGTCTTCTTGCCCCATACGAGTGGCGCTCTTGCCCCGTGCCTCGTTGAAAAACCTCATAAGAAGGGACATTTTCAAAAATCTCAAATCATCATGTAATTCTTATATTTTTGAAATCTATCGATAACATCATTTAGAACAAGAGGTGAGGTTGCCCCTACACTGGAATAATCTTCAAAAATTATGCTAATCAACCATGATTTGAACCTAAAGCCTGTCCACGATAAATTTCGGACACTGATGGCGGGTGTACCACAGAAAGTTCGAGAATTTTACAGAAAGAAGGATTAACATCCTGTTTATTTTGTAGATATAACTCTTTTATTCTGAAATAAACAATTGTTTTTGTTGAATTATGAGTAACTTTTTTTTGCTGCCATTATTTGGGTGTCCGAAATTTAACGTGGACAGGCTTTATATATCTTAAGGTGTCCTTCTTGCCCCCAGCCCCCCTACGTACGTAGACCAGAGTAACCTGAAACCCTTTGTCTCTACACCTGTTTGCCAGAACAAATACCTACAGTTTGCAAGTATATGAAAACAACTCTCGTAAAGGAAAGTGTTTTACGACCATGCTAATTTGTCGTTTTATTTGCACTCACAGCTGATAAACAAGGCAGTGATAGATCAGGCACACAATTGCAATGGTGGGTAAAATAATATCTGAAAGGTGCTGCAATCCTGACCTGAATTTTTATACGTAGCTTGATAAATAACTTAAAAACTATCCTATAGAAAACATGGAGCTTGTCAGAATAGCACTTTAAAATTATCACAAATTTAACATCCCTAAAATTTGTTTTTTTTTTTTCAAACAAAATCTAAAATTCCAAATATTTAAAACGCAAATGTTCAGTGCACAATGCTTTTATGCAAAATTGTTCAACTTGGTAAGGCAAACAAGTTTGTAGTAAATCATAAGTTTCCATTATTTTTTGATAATTTAACAGTTTGTGTTTGGATTGCTATCAATCTTCTACAGAGTAAATTTAAAGTTATTTCAGTTCCACCGGACTCTCAAAAGCTATGATTCTAACTTAATCGAATTTTATGATAAATTGTCCATGCATGCTTTATAATTTATTTGGTTCTACATCAATTTACTTGATAAAATCTCGCCAACAATATTTCGCCAATTTACTCGGTTCATGGCTGTCTACTGTTTGGAATTGTCGCAACATGTCCTGCCCTTCGTAACTTTCCAACTTTAGCCATCTTCTGGATACTGGGTTCGTCGTAGAGTTGGACGATTTGTTGCTTCGCGTTTCAGGCGGGTGGACAGATCAGCCACCGTTTCAAATTTTCTCCAAAACCCATGTCGTCCGCGAAGCAGACAAATTGACCGTTAAATCTCGACTGTTAAGTTCGGCTCTCCGCATAGGTGTCATGTGCAATATTGAATAGTGGACTAGTGTGGGACAAATTTTAAATTCTGGCTCCAGTTCACTTTTTGGATTGCATTTAGGTCCCATAACAAAATTGGTCAAAATTTCCGAATAGTCTATGATTAATAACTTTTTTCACAAGCATCGGATTGCTTTACGGTCTTTGACAATGTTGTTTATCGTACAAATACCTACTGAGATCTGCGTTCAGAATTTTATAGAAGACAATGGGCGATCTCTGGCGATTTTTCTTTGCAAAAGTAAGTTTTCCCATAGTAAATCCCATACAAACTTTGAACGGCTGGCACTAAAATATAGTTTTATCGATTAAGCTGAAATTTTGCATAGTCGTTATGGGACCAAAATACAATCCAAAAAGTGGACTGGAGTGAGAATCTATTTATTTTCATATAACCGTGTCCCAGGCTAGTGGACACGGAGGTCCATCACCCTGTCGTAGTCCCCGGCGGGATTCAAACGAACTGGAGAGTTCTTCACGCCCGAGATCTTCATGCAGTTTTGCACTCCGTCCATCGTTTATCTAATCAATATTGTCGTGAGGTTCCTTACAACACTGTGCTCATTCATGATCCTTCATAGCACTGAACGGTCAGTGCTGTCGTATGCCGCATCAAATCAATAGTCCAGTTGTTAATTACACCTATCGTTTGTCTGGTGAGTTGCACGCTTACTGTCAATGATGATGTCACGCTACACGATAAGTGTTCATCTGCAACAACCAGACAGCTCACCAATCCACCGCGAGGTGGATCGTGCTGAGTTGTTGAGTTGAAGGAGAGCGAAAGAAGGAAGGCACAAAAGTCTGTTTGACAGCTCTGCAGAAAGCGCGTGCGCACGGACAGAGCGCGTGCGCACGGAAAGAGCGCGTGCGCACGGAAAGAGCGCCAGTTCGGCTCGATTTGCAATGATCGGTTATTATTATTATTTTTTCGCTATTGGATATTCTATGGTTTGGTTGATCGATGTTAAAGTTTGTTTTAAAAGCAGCTCCACTTATTTTGAAACATATTGCCGTGTACAATAGAAGACAACACAACTAATTTAATTAAAATAATTTGAAATTATAATTAGTACATATACAAAAGGGGAAGAACGTTTAGGCTGGTTGTGCATTACGATAAAATCTCTTAACATAAGCAATGCTTGTTGTTGGTTCTTGTGGAAGGATCAACATGTTCGGCTTAACGAATCTTATTTTAAATATCGAATAACACCACATGCAATTGAACAAAAAGGATGTGATTACAATAGACTTTTGATATTTTCAATTCTGAACTACCGCAAAAAAAAAAAAAAAAATATTGGGAATCAAAATTCTCCTGAGAGGGATGATGTGGGGGAGGCTCATTCTAATTAATATTGTCGTTCAATTATGGGGATAAATTAAAATTGTTATTGTTCTATACATACTTATTTATTATAATTACCTGTAAATATTGATACAGCACAATTCAAGTATTTAAATATCAAATAGCAAACATAGATATGGTCGGTGTTCAGACAGACTGAACCAAGTGTTTTTTTCAATCGAGTAAGAAAAATGTACCCCAAACATGTGAAACATCAAAATATTATAGATATTTACTGTTATAATGGAACTTATCTATTTGATGATACATTTGTATCAAAATAACATGGAAGATTTCAAATTGATGGAGTTCTTTACGTATCCTTAGAGCTCCAAAATTCATCTAGTCTGGTCTGTCTAAACACCGACCATATGATTCTCAAAAACTCATGAGAATGGTATTTTACTCTTTGAACTGTTATTTAATTTGGATGTGTTTAAAATATATATAAATTTAATTTATTATTGATGTTACGAGCTATGTCTGTAGTTAAACTTAATGCTACACAAGAAATATATTTGAATCAAAGTATTTTTATATATAAATCATATGAAAAAAAAATGTTCCAGAAAGTACTCTAGAATTCTTTGGGAGCGTCTCCCGGGATTCTTCCTTAAATCATTCATGAATCCTTCAAATCCTCTCTGGGATTGTTCTGCTGAAAATCTTGAGATTATTTCTGAATTTTCTTCCAGATATCACTTTGGGATTCATCCAAAAAAAAAAACGTTACCATTCCGGTATTACTTCTGAGATTCTTTCGGATATCCCATTGCGATTATTCTGGACATCTTTTTGGATTTTTTTGCAGAACTCTGTATGTGATTTTGCGTGTATCTCCTTAAGGATTACTTTTGAAATCCAGGAAATTAAATTCTTTGAAATTCTTGAAAACTGTTTTCGAAATACTATGGAAGATTTTACCATAAATCCTGATGCAATCCATTTGGATATTTAAAGAGGATTTTATCAAAAAATGTACGCCTCTACTAGAAATTCTTCGAGAATTCCTCCGAAAATAACTCTAGATTTTTATCCGGAAATACTTCTGGTATTCTTATGAGAATGCCTCTGGTATTCTTCCAAAAATGACTTGAGATGCTTTCGGAAATCTTTCTGAAATTCTTCAAGAAATTCCACTGAGATTTTTACACCAATATCTTTGAAATACTCCTGGGACTCTTACAAAAATCCTGTTGGAGTTTTTTTTTCGGATATCTTTCTATTCTAAATTTTTCAATAAATTTTGCTGGGATTGTGCTGTAAAACCTGCTAAGATTCATCCAAAAATACGACTGTCATTCTTCCGGATATCATTCAAGAATTCCACCGGAAGTTTTCGTGAGATTCAACCGTAAATCGTTCTGGTATTTCCATCCATTCTGGTAATTCCATTGAGATTCTTAAAAATATCCTTCTGAAAATTTTTCTGAGAATTGTTTTGGGATTATAGAAGGATTTCCAGAAGAATTCCAAGGCGATTCACAGAAACATCACTTCTGTATGAAGGATTATCGTTAATATCTGAAATAATCCCATGAGAATTCTAAATCCAAATTACAGTGTTATTCAATAGAATCCCAGAAGTTATTTCGCCAGAATCCCTGAAAGATTTAAAGGATATTCACAGACATCCAGAAGATTTCATGAATATTTTCCAGAATAATTCCGATGTCCAGATGAACTGCAGAAAGATTCATGGAATAATTTCAAACGGGATTTTCGGAATCATTTGAAAGTAACTTTTAGAAGATCCTCAGAAAAAGAAATCAGTAATCAAAGTAATCAAAAAAATCTCATTATTTTAAGCAATGCTCGTTGGTTCATGTCGAAGGATCAACATGTTCGGCTTAACGAATCTTATTTTAAATATTGAATGACACCACATACAATTACAATTCTGAATCACCACAAAAAAAAAATATTGAGAATCACAATCCTTCTGAGAGGGATGATGTGGTGGATGTACATTCTAATAAAAATTGTCGTTCAATTATGACGATAAATTAAAATTGTTATTGTTCCATAAATACTTGTTTATTATAATTACTTGTAAATTGATACAGCATATAAAAAGACATTGGTCCAGAAATTACTCCAGAATTCTATGGAATTTCCCTCCTGGGATTCTTCCTTAAATCACTTATGAATCCTTCAAAACCTCTCTGGGATTGTTCTGGAAATCTAAAGATTATTTCTGATTTTTCTCTAAGTTCTTCTGGAAATCACAGAACACTTACAGATATCGCTTTTGAACTCATCTAAAAAACATCGTTAGCATTCCGGTACTATATCTGAGATTCTTTCGGATATCCTTTGTGATTCTTCTGGACATCTTATTGGAATATTTGCATAAATCTGTATGTGAGTTTGCGTTTATCTCCTTAAGGATTACTTTTGAAATCCTGGAAATCAAATTCGAATCGAAATTCTCGAAGATTCTTTCGGAAATTCAATGGAAGATTCTAACAAAAATCCTGATGCAATTCTTCTGGATATTTTTAGAGGATTTTGCCAAAAAATATACTACGACTCTACTACAAATTCGTCGAGAATTCCTCCGAAAATAACTCTGGCCTTTTTCCGGAAATACTTCTGGGATTATTATGAGAATACCTCTGGTATTCTTCCGGAAATCACCTGAGATGCTTTCGGAATCCCTTTAGAATACTTTCGAGGATGCTTCCGAAAATCTTTCTGAAATTATTCTAGAAATGCCACTGAGATTTTTACGTCCATATTCTTGAAATTTGTCTGGGACTCTTCCAAAAATCTTGTAGGAAATCTTCCAGATATCTTTCTAGCATTCTTTCGGGAAGCCTTCTGGGATACTTTCGAAAATCTTTCTGAGGATCCTTCAAATCCTTCTGTTAAGGATTCTTGCAGAAATTCTTCCCGAATTACCTCTAGACTCTCGGAGTTTCCTGAATTTTTCAAGAAAACTGCTATTATTTCGACTATCTCTCTAGGATTCTTTCGGAAATTCTTCTACAATACCCCAGATTTCTTTCTGTTATCCTGCTGGAGGACTTCAAAACATCTTTCAAAGATTCTTCCAGAAATTTTACTGGAATTTTTCAAGAAATTCTGCTGGGATTCTTCCGTAAAACCTGCCGAAATTCATCCGGAAATACGACTGGAATTCTGCTTGAATGATAAGCATTCAAGAATTCCACCGGAAGTTTTTGTGGGATTGAACCGTAAATTGTATTGGTATTTTGTTTAAATACATTGAGATTCTTAGGGAAAAATATACAGGATTCTTAAAAATATCCTTCTGAAAATTCTTCTGGAAATTGCTTTGGAATTAAAGGAGGATTTCCGGAAGAATCCCAGGTCGATTTACAGAAGAACCACACAGAAATCACTTAAATATTATCAGGGAGATTTCTAAAGGAATTATTTTAAGGATTCTCGTAAATTCCTGAAACAATCTCAGGAGAATTTCGTATGGATTTTGAATGTTTTTTAACAGTGATATCCAAAAGAATCCCAGAAGTTATTTCGCAAGAACCCCTGAAGATTTAATGTAAAGTCACAGACATCCAGACGATTTCATGAATATTTTCCAGAATAATTACGATGTCCAGAAGAGCTCCAGAAAGATTTACGGAATAATTTCAAATGGAATTTCCAGAAACATTTAAAAGTCACTTTCAAAAGATGCTCAGAAAAAGAAATCAGTAATCAAAGAATCTCATAGGTATTTTTTTAAAGTCCCAGTGACTGTCCGGTAGTTTTCTTGGAGGATTTCCATTTGAAGTCAAGAGGGATTTTCAGAAAATTCTGCCAAGGATTTAAGAAAATTTTCAAGGAAAATCAATGATAAATCACTAAAAAAAATCAAAAACACTTTCTTATGAATTTCCATAAGAATCACAGAGTTTTTTTTTTTCTCAAAAAATCTTAGAAAAAAATTCTAAAGAATCACGAAGGAATTTTCGGAATAATTCTGGATATACAAAATTATCTCAGGCAGAAACAATAAAATCAATAGCAATAAATCTGTAAGAATATAAGAAGGATTTCTGTAAGAATATAAGGAGGATTTACAAACAATTACAGAGGAATTTTCGGATGATTTCCATAAATAAAGATTTAAAAAAAATCCCCGTCATCTGGAAGATTCTTAGCAGGATTTTCGGAAGTATTCCACAGGGATTTCTGGGAGAATTCCATTGGGATTTACAAAAGAATTCCAGAGGAATTTCCGAAAGAATCCCAAGAATTTGCACGGAAGAAAGTGAAGTGAAATAATAGATTTTTTTGATTATAGTCTCAGGCGTCTTTCCGAGAGTATTCTAGAATAATAGGTATAATCTAAGACATTTTTCGGAAAGAATCTCAAAGGGATTTTGAAGAACTTTCAAAGAGTTTCACGGAAGAAATACTGAAGAATTACGAGGAAAATATCAGAATTTATATATTAATTTCGATTGGATTTCCAGAAGAAATCCCGAGAAATTTTGTGAGAATCCCCGAACCCAGATTTTTAAAATAGATTCCATTACACTGGAAAGCAATCATTAAATCATTTTCGGCAGAATTCCAGAATTTTACGGCAGAATTCCAGAATTTTACAGCAGAATCCTGAAAGGATTTCCATAATAACCCAAGATGGGTTTCTGGGATAGTCCAATAGGAAGTCCCAAGGAGGTTATTGGAAAAATCAGAGCGATCAAAGAAATAACTACATATAATAATTTCAGAAGGGTTTCTGAAAGAATCTCAGTGAATTTTCAAGATGTCCTCTAGCAACACAACTAATATATACTAATATTTACAACTCAATACTTAATTCTAAATTGCGTTAAGGTGATTATAGAACAAAGCCACACCTCAAATTTTCAAAAGCACAAGACTTGAGAACCAAACAGCTCTCACCGTTGAAAATTTATCCCATTAGTCACCACCAGCAAGCAAGCAGATTGATTGGTTTTCAACGCAAACTGTTGTCAGATTCTCCAATCTTGTGCCCTTGTTTGGCTTCGTTTTATAATCACCTTAAGCTGAGTGTACGCCATCCAGTTTGGGGGCGGATTGACGGTATCGAAGTGGATTAAAAACAATTATAGGAGAACGTGTGGAAAATACATATGAACTGCGCAGAATACATCAGACCGATTAAGCATTGCTGCGCACTTCTAAAAGCATTTTATTTTTATTAAAATGTTTGATAATAGTAGAACGACAATGATCATCAGTTGATTTTCCGTAACTGTTTTTTTTTTAAATCACAATTGTTATTTCTTTCCGTGCACGCGCTCGGGAAATGAATCTGGCCATGGTGCAACAACCGCGCTACATTCGATGAATCCTATGCGACAAAAATTGTCGGCGCTATCCGTCAAATTCGCTCACCAAAGCTATTTTGGTGACTTTAACATCACAGCTAATAAGAGGTGCCACTTCCCGCTTGATAACTTCCCTCGAAATCGTTTGATATAGATGGCATACGGCGGAAGATAATATGGAATAGCACTTTGTAAGAGGCGTTGTGGGTAATGATTGCACGATAGTTTTCACACTCCAGTTTGTCGCCTTGCTTACACTCTTCCGGTACCTGTTACGTTTCCTAGATTCTGACTCAGCCGATGCAAGCAAGCGGCAAACCTCTCCGGGCCCATCTTGACTGCGATATTGCCAGCGGCCTTGTTGTTCTTGGGCTGTTGAATGGCATCCTTAACATCCCCCATCGTGGGAGCTGGTTGGTTTCCACTGTTCTCTGTGCTGACATAGTCATCGCCTTCGCTGTCCTGACCTTCTGTGCCTGTGTTCTCTGCGCCATTCAGGTGTTCATCGTAGTGCTGCTTCCACCTTTCGAGTACCTCGCGTACGTCCGTCAAGATGCTACCATCCCTATCCCGGCATATTTCAGCTCGCGGCACGAAGCTTTTGCGGGATGTGTTGAGCTTCTGATAGAACTTTCACGTTTCTTGAGAACGGTACAGCAACTCCATCTCTTGGCATTCCGCCTCTTCCAGGTGGCACTTTTCGTTCCTGAATAGGCGGTTTTGCTGTTTCCGCTTCAGTCTGTATCGTTCCACGTTTTGTCGCGTATCATACTGCAACATTGCAGCCCGCGATGCATTCTTCTCTTCCAAAACCTCCTGGCACTCCTCGTCGAACCAATCGTTTCTTGATCTTCGTTCCACATATCCAATAATGGCGTTGTTGATGGCCGCTTTTATGGTACACCAGCAGTCCTCAAAAGGGGCTTCGTCAAGCTCGCCCACTTCCGGCAACGCTACCTCAAGATGCTGCGCGTATGCGCGGCGACGTTCGGTTGGGTCAGTCGCGCTAGGTTAAAACGAGGCGAGCGTCGATACCGAATATTGTTGATGACGGATAGTTATGGGCCATCACCATCACTAGATAGTGATCAGAGTCAATATTAGCGCCACGATAGATTCTGACGTCGGTTATATCGGAGAAAGGCCGTCCATCGATCAAAACGTGGTCGATTTGTGATTCCGTCTGCTGTGATGATCTCCAGATGGACCGATACGGGAGGCTATGCTGGAAATAGGTGCTACGAATGGTGATGTTGGAGGCGGCAAAATCTATAAGTCGTTTTCGTTCGTCAGCCTGTGGGCGCTGAACTTCCCAATCGTCGGTCTAAACTCCTCCTCCAGGCCAATTTTAGCGTTCAAATATCCTATGATGAACTTGTCGTCGTGGCTTGGACAGCGATAGTACTCGCGTTTGAGCTGCGCGTGAAATGCGTCCTTGTCATCATTAGTGCTTACGGAGTGAGGGCTATGCTCGTTTATGATGCTGAATTTGAAGAACTGGCTTTTGATCCTAATTTGCACATTCTGTCATTGATCAGCCACCACGCGAACACGCGCCTTTGCATATCACCCATCACTATTAAAGCTGTTCCCAGCTCACGTGTTTTGCCGCAGCTTTGGTAGATGGTACGGTTACCTCTAAACGTTCGCACTATCGAACCTGTCCAGCACACTTCCTGCAGCGGTACGATGCAGAAACCGCAAATCTTCAGTACATCGGAGAGTATGCGTGTGCTTCCGATGAAGTTGAGAGATTTGCAGTTCCTCGTACCGAGTTTCCAATCGCTAGTCCATTTCCGTCGCTGTGGTCTTTGCTGTTGTTCTGGTCCGTATTTGCTCGTTGACGTTCCTGTGTTGATGTTTTTTACGGCTGGCTTGCAGGGCCTGACACCAACTCCTGAGATTTGCGGAGGACCATTCCCCCTAAATGTTCGAAAAGCCATAGTGCACAGTTTTTCTTGAGTCCTTCTCTGGCACTAGGACGATGATCAGCCGCCCCTGACATGGGAAATAGACGCCTGTGTGAGCCGCTCCTAACATGGAGTACAGACGCTTCGGGTTTGAAGAAGCAACCCCCACCGGGGTTCCCACCGGGATCGGTTACCCGATCTTCCCTAAGGTTGCTGGCCGGGGCCCAGTACCGCGAGGAGGTAGGGATAGGAGTTGTTGGGCAGGAGGCTAAGGGGTCTATTTTATTCCTGCAGGTACCAATGGTACGCCATGCCTAGCATTTATCGTGCCACAACAACACGCCAAACATGAGCTCAAAAAACCCCACTGCAGAAGTGAATGAAAAGTGCCAAGAATAGGAACCGGTTTCCTATTAGTTTTTTTTTTTTACGAAACTTCGCTCATTCGCTAAACGTTTCCCGCTCATTTTGTACCTAGGGCCTCTGTCAAGAGATCTGACCCGGGACCTCCGAAGCCCAAATCCGACACTGACGTTGCCTACATGCTGTCGTAAGGTTTTAATCTCGAATAATTTTCCTTACAAGCTGTTGTAGTGTTTTTTTTCCGCTGGACACATTTCTAAGTTTCAGAACATTCTAAGAAATAGAGAGAAGAAATGTAATCAAACATTCACGTCTGTTGTGGTGTTCTATAATGTAACTGTTGTAGAGTTCAATGAACTATTTATTTATTTATTTATTTTTCTTCTCCTTTATTTTGGCACAGACCTATTGATCCATATTTGCCAGTGTGTCAAGTGATACGTGACCATTCAAAATGCCAGTTAACGAATAGTACGAATTTCAAAGTTGATTTTTCTCTCAAGTGTTTTGACCGATCAAAATCCAAGCAATCAACGGTTCTTTCATTGTAAAACAGTGCAAATTATTTTTCGCGAAAGTAACGGATTCAAACATTTACTCTTGCTTCCTCCAGGAAGCTAGCAATTTGAGCATATTCATCACCATTTTTATTTTTTAGGATGTCGTATATTGAATTTTGTTTTGAACGAGTATTGGATATTTCCGTCTTATAGACGACAAATTGGAGCAATCAAAAAGTACATGTAGAAGGTCCTCTGTTACCTGGCATTTCTCGCACAAGTCCGAACTAATTAGATTCCATTTCGCTAATTTGTCTTTAGTGGCTGTATGGAAAGTACGTCTTCTTCTTCTTTCTGGAGTTACGTCCCAACTGGGACATAGCCTGCTTCTCAGATTAGTGTTCTTATGACCACTTCCACAGTTATTAACTGAGAGCTTTCTTTGCCGATTGACCATTTTTGCATGTGTGTATCGTGTGGCAGGTACGAAGATACTTGTATGCCCTCCCGGATAAAAACGTATCATTCAGTGAATGGAATAAACCATTAATGTACAATATAACGTATTGGATACAATACAGCGTATTGTAATTGAATGTCGAAGCAATATTATTCTTGTTTGGATAAACAATTCAAAAACAATATAATATATTGTAACAGAACATTGTATTGTTTATAATTGGTTTTATACCTTACAATTTTGGTCAAATTTCTATTTTCGAGTAAAACAACTGTTGCTTTTTTCTATGTAGCTTTGCTGAAAGAAATAAACAAAACAAGTTCAGAAAGCAAGAAATGTTGGGTGAAAAATATTCAAAAAGTAAATATAAGTAGTTTTTTAGAAGTCACTTGACATTAGCTGTAACGACGAATGCAATCATGATACAATTCGTTGAATTGTTTTTGTATTGTACAACAATACACGAATTGCTAATCAAGACGATACATGAACAATATATCGTATTGTATTTTCAAAATGTTTGTATGAGAAAATATCTATATTTGTATTGTTACGATACTTAACCACCCATACATTATATTGCCAAAATCTCATATACAATACAGTGAACTGTTCAAAACAATATATTGTACTGTAATTGTATTGTCATTGTACAATATACTGTATTGTATTTCCAATATATTGAATGGTACTGTTGCAATACGCTATATTGTTTTTGTATTGTATTTTTTATCCGGGCTGGGAATCGAGAAAATTTCCTTTACGAAAAGATCCTCGACCAGTGGGATTCGAACCCACGACCCTCAGCATGGTCATGCTGAATAGCTGCGCGTTTACCGCTACGGCTATCTGGGCCCCAAAGTACGTATTCTCCCCATATTTATTATCTGACTAGTTGGTAAGCTTATGTGTTTAAACCATGGTTCCAATTTTAATTGAGTCAAAATTTTAAAGTGATCTTTTCCTTTTTCTCTCGATATTTCTGTATATTCTTTATTCGATTCCTGTAGCATTTCGTTTTTAAACCCTAATATGCAGTCATTTAATGTTAGTTGGTAGTTTTCTATTTGTGATTTTTTTATTCCCAGTTTTGCTGCTGTATCTGCTCTGTCATTCCCAGTTATGTTTGTGTGACCTGGTATCCACTGAATAATCATCTGCTGAATATTATTAAACTCTACTATTGAATAAAGATGGTGAATTAGATAGTTGTCTTCATTATTAGTATTAGCCAGTATACTACAACTACTTTGCGAATCTGTAAATATTACTATTTTAAATTGGTTTATACTAATAGCATACTCTATTGCTTCTATTATGTAATGAACTCGTGTAAATATTAAATAGTATGGGAGAAAGCGGGCAACCCTGGGGAAGACCTTTGTTTGTTTTCGTTTCTATTTCTGTACCATCATTCATTATGATCTGAACCGTTCTTTCTCTTAGTTAGTAATAACACCAGTCTATGATTTCACTCTGAAATTTTTCCTCTTTCAAAATATTAAGTAATTTTTCTATATTAACGTTATCGAATGCTTTTGTCAAATCTAAGAACGTGCAAAGAGAGAAGTGTTTTTTGTTCTTTGAATTATTTACTTTTGCTATTAACATATTTACACAGTTTATTGCCGATGTATTTTGTTTAAATCCAAACGAATATTTAGGAAGTGGAGAATTTGATTAAATGAAGCTAACTAATTGCTTTTTGTAAGAAATATTTATTGTATTTAAGAAAACTGGTATTAAACATATTGGTCTATAAGAACTAGCATAATTTTCTTCTTTATCTGGTTTCAATATAGCTACTGTTTTAATTTCTAGCCAACTTTTAGGAATATCTCTGGTGCATATAACTTTATTAATCATTTCAGTTATTTTGATAATTAGATCTAAATTTATTTTTTTGAGAAAGTAATAGGATATATTATCTGGACCTGGTGCTGAAGTATCTTTCTTAGATTTTATAATACTCTGTATTTCTTGTAATGTTATTTTATGTTTAACTATTGTATCTGAGGGACTATAATTTATTTCTGTGGTTTTAGTGGGAAAATTTATGTTCATGAATTCAGATGAAAGGTTTTTGTCGTTCAATATTTGTATGTTATTTTTCTTTGGAAATCCTCCACTTATCATTTTGACTGTAGTCCATAGTTGTTTGATGTTCATGTCTGGTGTTTGACTGTCTGTCAGTTCTCTGTATGATTTTCTTTTCTCTTCCCTAATTGCTGATTTAAGTAATGTTCTAGATTTTTTAAAAAGAAGAAAGTTTTGTAGAGTTAAATTTTTGAAATATTTCAATAAGTTATTACTTTTTTCTTCATATAGTTTTTTAATATCTTGTGTCCACCATTTTTTCGGATAATTTGTTTTACGCGGCTTGACTTTGGCTTGACTTTGGCTTTGTCAATACATTCTATAAATTTTTCACTCAATACTTCTGGATTTTCTATTGTCTCTGGGCAAAAGTTGTTCAAATTTTCTACTGCTTGCTTTTTATTTATTTGTATTTAATTGTATTCATAGTATTTTGCATAGTCTATTATTTCGAATATTATAACCTTATGTTCTCCGCAAATTTTTTGATCCAGGACTGACCATTCTACTTTAGGTGCTATATTTGTTGAAACTATTGTAATGTCAATTGCTGATGGAATCGTGTTAGGAGGTCTGATCGTTGTTGGATTACCGTTATTCATTACTATTAAATCTGTGTTTATTAATGATTCTGCTAACAACTCTCCGTGAGGGCAGCTTTTATTTGCATTGTTCCATGTTGGATGATTCGAGTTAAAATCTCCTGCTAAAATTGTTGAAGTATTTGATTTGTCTATGAAGTCTAATAATTTAAGCAATGGTGTTTTAATTTGATTATTTCATATTGACGGTGGTATATAGACTGAAATTATCATTTATGTCTCAGTTGTATTATTTGTTTTAACTGCTATTGCTTCGATAGGGTGAAGTTTAGGTAGGGAAACTGTTTTAAAATCTATTTCATTTTTGATCAATATTCCAACTCCTCCATATCCTTTATCTCTACATTTCTTAACAAATTTGTAACCTGTAAAATTAAATTGTTCATCCGGTTTAGTCCAAATTTCTGAAAGAATTGCTATATCAATATTATGTTGTTGTAAAAGTATTGTTAAAAGTGAACGATTTGCTGCCGGTCTTATGCTATTTATATTATTTTGTAGAATGGTCAAGTTTCTGACTGCGGCCATTATAGTTTATCTGGTTGAACTATTCGAGGACTTTCATTATTTTTCAGAAACGCTGGGTTCACTATTTCTTGTAGTTGATCGCTTATTTGTTTGAGTACATTTTCACCATTATTGTGTGTACTCGTTCCTGCGTTATTGATTGTTTTGTCAATTTGTTCCTTGATTTGTTTGATTTTTGAAATCATTTTGTTCATATTCAGTTGTTTAACCAATTCCATTTTGAGAGAGTTCACTATTTGTTCCAGTTCTGATTTCGTAACGTATTGTTCTGTGTTGCTCTCTTGTATTTTCAAATTCTTATTCGTGTTTGTGTGTTGTTGTTCTTTTGGTTTCCAGTTTGCATCCTTCTGAACTATTTCTTCTGATTTATTATCGATCGGTGGAAAATCCTCAATTGACTGTAATCTGATTTCTGTCTGTGACTGTCTCGGGTATCTTTTTTCGGCTTCGTTAAATGTTAGTTTGTTGTAGGCCATTGATTTACTGATGTTTTCCTGTCTAATCCTTTCTTTGCAATTTACGTCAAAAGCTTTATGTTTACTACCACAATGGAAACACCTAACGTCCAAAGACTTACAGTTTTTCCCTTCATGTTCCGGATTTGCACAAATATAACATCTTTGCTGTTCTGACTTACACGCCTTTACTCTGTGACCATATCGTACACATTTCCAGCAATATTTTAACGGGAACAAATAGACATCAACTATTTTCGGGATTCCAAAAATAGTCACCTCTCTTGGCAATTTCTCCCCTTCTGCATAAAGTTTAACACTGTAGGTCGGTACTAATTTCCCATTTTCCAATTTTTGTATTCTTTCCGCTTTCTTGATTTTTATTCTTTCCGATTCCAGTTTTCCCAATATTTCTTGCTCCTGAATACTTGGAGGAATATCCCTTACTACTCCTATGGTTTCCTTGAACATGGTTGGTACGTAAATTTTATATTTGAATGTTTCCGTTAGAATTTTCGAATTGATCAAATTTTCTGCATGTTTCGGGTTTGCGAAAGTTATCTTGTATCTGTTTTTTCCTGCTACTTTCAATTCTGTGTAGTTTGTAATTTTAATGTTGTGCAGGGTTCGAGCAAGTTCCATGACATGAATATTCTTACTTGGACCTGTTGGTTCAATGAAGAAAGTTGTGAAAGTCTTATTTTTTCCCAGCCATCGTCAAGTAAACCATCTCTTTCTTTGTATTTGTCAACTACGTCCATTTTTGCCTTGCCATTCTTGTCTTTGCCTTTGTCGCCATTTTGTTTCTCTCTCTCCTTTTCCTTCTTCCTCTTCTTCTTTTGATCTTCTTCTCCGTCACTACTCATTTTTTTGCGGTTAGATAAACCTCCTTCATAAGCTGATTCTTATCCTGTACCCGAGTCGAGTTCCTGTTCATTGTCGTCTAGAAGGCCCGAGAACCTTCCATACTCATCACTTTTTGTCGACATCCAACGAGGCCCTAAAACCTCGTGGCTTGGTGATTCTAACCTCAAAAGCCAACCCCCCAGGAGGGCGCCCGAGAAACGGAATCAATCGAACTTACCAATCGATAATTTGCACCGTTTTCACAAATCTACAACCACTAATTACCAAAATAGAAATCCGTTTTTCCACTTTTTTGAGAACACTCAACTTATTTTGGGATTATGAAAATTTCCTCTTACTCACGAACGCGCACTTGAAACACCTTGAAATACTTCACAACTGTACTCGCCGAACGTTAGTTGGAGACTGACTATTTATTTCAGTGAAGCATTTCAAAGCGTTAACAGACAGACATCCCTGGGATGTTATAGGTACCTATATATGAAGGCACAAGATTTAAATTTCTAGTTAAACTTTCTATCAGATATTTTTGTCCAAAATTTACCTTCTAAAACCAGTTTTTGAATTCGGCTGGTCATCAAAATAAATTCTTTACCCATGTTACCTGATGTAGTATTATATGATTAAAGAACTCCATTTATAGCTTAGCTACGAATCCTCTTAGGCAAATGTTCTATCACAGCTTCCTCGCCATCGCTGTCCTCATCCGAGAACAGCCTATCCCTCTTTTTATCCTCCATCCTTTGGTACACGATTCCATCAAAACTAAATCCTTCCTCCGTTCGACCCTCTCCATCCCCTCGCCCATCCAACCAGGGACAAACCTCCCTCAAAAGCGCACTCATCTTCATCCCACCGGGATCATCCTTCCACACCACATTAAAACGGACCGCTCGAGGTCGAAGATACGCTAGGAAGTCCTCCAACTCCCCGAAGCTGGCGTGATTCGAGTAGCAAACGGAGTACTCCTCTCGATCGCTTCGCAACCTCCGGCAGATGGTATCCGTCGGTCTCAATCCGCGCCAGCGTAATGCCGATGGGCGTATGATCCGGATGTGCTTCTGGTCCAACGTCGGTTGGCAGGGTAGCTTCCCGTGGCGATCGGAATGCGTGCCTTGGCAGGCGTGGATTCGAGTGGCGGAGCCACTATCGGCCGTGACCGCGTCGTCCAAACTGGCCAGGAAGCGGTAGCTTCGAAGTTCTTCCTGTTGGACGTGGATTTTCTGCTTGAGACGGCGGGACAGCTCGATGAACAGGAACTCCGATCCGTACAGGGCCGGAAGCTTTATGGTGATGGCGTTTTGGGGGTTGAGTGAGAGCCATTCCTGACAGAGGTCCACCAGTTTGATGAGGCTTTCGGATTGAGGGGGCAGGAAGTGGTATTGTCGGAGGAAGAAGGTCGTGTCCAGGTAGATGACATCCGGGGCTAGGTTTTTAAGGGGAATGATGTTGCGGAGGTCTTTAGGGGACAGGCGAAAGTCGCCGGTGTAGAGGATTTTGTGCTGATTGGTTTGGAAGAGGAACATTATGGATCCGGGGCAGTGTCCGGCCGGGATGGCCGTAACCTGAAGCTCTTCTTTGGGTTCTCCTAATTCCAAAACAATTGAAAGTGTCTCTGCGGAAAAGATACGTCTTACAACTACAACTGTATGAGACAAAGATCGGAGAAGACTCACCTCCAATTTCGATGGTGCGAATGTTTTCGGCCACCTGGGGAAATCGGTGCTTCAGGAATACTCCCGAGATGGGGCTGGTGTAAAGCGGTCCGGGAAGTGGGTCCGGTAGATGTAATCCTTGCATATGGTCCATGTGACAATGCGAGAGGAAAAACACACGCGATTGGCTACGGTTCACATCGATGAAACGGTCGGCGGATATGCCGGGGATTTCCGGGAACAGCCCGGAAAAGGTACTCATTTTCTACGAAAATGCATTAACGGATTTTAGGCGCCACGAAATGTCGCACACTGCAGTTCGCCAGAGTCTATGAATGGAGAGTTGCGCGAAGAGTGAAACCAAATCTACCTATCGAACTGTCAAACCGTCTACCTATCGAGCAGACCAGCAAAACAGATAGGGGCTATTTTCGAAGACGAAGAAGAACAACCATTCAAAGAAGCCTCTTCGCGCAACTCTCCATTCATAGACTCTGCAGTTCGCAAACTCGGAAGTTACCGATAGGGGTGCTCAAAATCGATTGATAGGTCGATTACGTCGATAACGTACAACAATGCTTGAGTGCTCTTGAGTGAATAATTCACAATAATTAATTATTAAACACTCAAATCTGATTTATTTTAGGGGAAGCTGGTCCAATTCAGACCCTTTTCTAATTCGGACCATCAAGCATTTCTTAATACTGACGCTACCGTAAAAATCGTGTATACCGTTTTTCTACCCGCACCGTCTGGCTTGGATCTAACACAATAAATTTGACGCCTTTCAGTCAATGCATTTGGTTTTTATATTAGTTTGTTTTGAAGTGCTCTGGTGTACAGTCGGTTAGCATTATTTCCAAGCTTCTGTGAGTGCTTTCATCTGAGCATATGATTTTGATATGTCTTTGCACTGTTTGTGCTCAATTAGTTTGAAAATCTTAAAATGTGTGTTGGTCTAATCTGGACCTTTTGATATGGTTCAATACGGACCTCTTGATTTTCAACGAGCACTCAGTCTATTTCATGAGCTCCGCCCTGTGAAAGTCTTTTCGACTTGGAAACAGGCTTGATAATGCTCCTCAACCTCATTAGAGTTCAGTGAAATACGCTCGAGCAGCGTGTTGCCTTTGCTTCTTTGCGAGGGAGCGAAAAAATTCTAAACAGAGAGGCAACGAAAAATGAGCGAGGAAGATGCAGCACAAAACACAACAGAGTAAAATTCCATCAAAAAAGGGTGCTCTCACAACTCCCCGAGGACAGTTTGTTCGGGCGGCAGTCTCACGAGTTCTTTTGAAGTGTGAGCATCGTTACAAGAGAGATAGAGTACCTGAAAAAATCCTCGCGTTTTCTTGCACTCTCACTCGAATCGCTTGAGGATCTGAGTTGAAAATTTTGAGTTCAGTTTTTTCTCCTCAGAAAAACGGCAAAATCGCCTCCTCTTTGCCTCGCAGAGGAGTTTCTATCAAGCCTGCTTGGAAGAGAAGCACAGAAGTTGTAATATTGATCCATGGTGCCTTTGTTTTTGTTGCGATCAAGAAAAAGTCTTCGAAAAAATCTAAGAAATAAGGTAAACCATAAAAAATAGAGAAATAAATATATCACCAGCTACTTGAAAAGCATCGCCATCAATGCCACAGCCTATTTTGGATACAGCTTTCCAAAATAGTTTGAATGTGCGATACAAAAAAGGGTTTATGAGTGCTGCGAACAATACAGTCAACTTTCCTTTACCCGAACACATTATTTTGAACTCGAAAATTTGAAATTTGGCTTCGTTTTATAATCATTTTAATATAGCGTACTTTGACCCTAAAATATAATATATTGTAGATGTAGATCCTAATTGGGTTGTTTAGTGATGAAAAATTCACAGTTTTTTATAGCTTGATCGAAAGCGCACAGTTTTCCAAGTGTAACACGATTTTATTGCGCTTTAATATCTTAATTTTGATATAGTAAATGATTAAAATAGATTTATTTCCGTCGACTCAATGACATTTCCATTTACATAATGACAGCTCGTCTCGAAGTAAAATTTGCCGAGGGGTGATTCAAACGCGATTTCCATACTACATTCAAACGTGTTTTAAAAATGGTTCCAGGGCACGGAAAATTATGAAAGTTTGGATTCTGGCTCAGTTCTTAACGTAGAATCAGAATATGTTAAAAACAGGATACCCCTAAACAAGCCAATTGGACCATGTTCCCCTACCAATCTGAATTTCGTTCTTCTCACACTCAAAATAATCCAAACGTCATTGCTACGTGAAAAATCACGTAGATCATTCCAAATTCATTTTACCTCCACTTCACCTGACTAAGATAAAAATCACTAAGCCATTCATAACCACCAAATAGTGACTCGGTAATTGTTACTGAGGTTACCTATCGCACTTACGTGAAATTCACGTAGGTGCCTAAGTTCATTTTGACATCTGCATATTGTACGTTCTTTCGGTGTTGAGCTAAAATCCTAAGATGGCGCCCGCTTGATTTTTGAAGAAATTCAGAAGCTGCTGAACTTTAAACCCTGTGTAAGATTAATTTCAAGGCAAATATGCTTTGAATACCAAACAATCCTTGTATTACTTCATGTTTAATACCTGATTCATAACCTCTATCGATTATAGCACGCAAAGGCTACAACAAGGCAGACCAAACTTACAAAATTTGCGAAACAGGATTCAAAATGCTCAGATTGAATATAAAAATATCACAATCTTTTAAGTTTGTTTACATTTTCCAATTGGGAATTAATTTTCTTCCAAAGCCTATTAGAAATAAGGTTGGCGTTTATTACAGGTTAAATTTAATGCAAAATTATCTAGGTCCTATTGTAACGCTTCGTAAAGGCTACCGGAAAATCCACGTAGCTCTTACATGTAGCGCCGGTGGAATGGACGAAGTTCAAAAGTTCATGCGTTCATTCTGGGCTACCTATGATTCGCGTGAAAAGCTAGGGGCACGACACTGGCAGGTTATCTCCATTTTAGGCCAAAAGTGAGTCGAAATGCAAAAAATGTTCATATGAGTCAAATTTCCAACGAAATAAATAAAATGGATAATAAATCCCTAAAAATCGATAAAATCCGAATAAATCGGATAAAATCTGAAATAATTCATCGAATCGACAAAAATCGATGGACACCCCTAAAACTCGAATGTCAAATTTTAGTGTTTATTTTGTTTCGGTTTCACTTTATTTCGCGTGAAAGACTACAATCCCCTTCGGAACCGTGCCAGTATCTCCGCCCCGCTGGTGCATAAGTTCGACGGCCTGCTCCAGCTGGTCAAGGGCATCGACCGCCTCGAGGTGAGCGTATCGATCATCATGGAACAACCGCAGGAGATCCACAACCAGGCAAAGTCTAAGGTCCTCGGCATGGTCAAACCCTACACCGAGAAGGTGTACGAACTGCAACAGGCCTTCCAGCAGAAGGCAGCCTCCCTGAAAGAGCTCTCCTAGAAGAAAGCCAACGAAGTACTGGCCTCCCAGTACAGAAGGATCGCCGTGAACGGCGTGGACACCACCGCTCAGCTGGCCGAGCGTCTTCTGGACTACTACTTCCCGAAGTGCGAAGGCGACGATGGAGATAACGCTCTC
Source organism: Aedes aegypti (assembly GCF_002204515.2). Taxonomy (NCBI): domain Eukaryota; kingdom Metazoa; phylum Arthropoda; class Insecta; order Diptera; family Culicidae; genus Aedes; species Aedes aegypti. Next base: position 23,568,095 of record NC_035107.1, read on the forward strand.
ATCTCGGTTAAGGAAGATCCACCCTGCACACCGTTCAGACGCCTCTCCAACAAAGTTGCCCGCCGCGTCTACCGCACCGTGTCCAAGCAGGTGAAAACCCTCCGCAAGGAAGATGTCAAGGAATACGTCGTCACGTTGATTGCCGTCCTCCGCCTGACCCAGTACCTCAACTTCCTGAACGACAAACGGCAACACCAGGCCGGGGAAGATTAGTCCGCCCCTGCTAGCAACAGCACCGCTCCCGCCCACGCTAACTCTAGCTTCACTTCTGCGTCCAACACCTCGGCCGTGGTTTCTATGACCAATTACAAGACAGGCCAAGAAGGAGACCGGCGAAGACCAGATATCGCAGTAGGCAGGCGCATAATAAGACTAGACTACGATGTAACGTAAAACTTGTGTATGTGCGGAAATGCAAACCCTCTATAAGCGAAATAATTAGTTTTAGATTTAGATTAGAAATAGATGTATAGCTTTCAAACAAGAGTCTCAAGCATACTCCGAATTTGTTTCCTTATCAATGATGATTTTTCGAGAGTTGTTCTGGACGCTCGCCGCTGAGGTTAGCGGAATTTCCCAGAAAAAGTTCTCGGTTCTGAATTCTCTTGTATTTATGTAGCTATAACAACCTGTTCATAAATTTCATAGCGCTGATGGGAGTAGTACTAGAAATGTTACAGGTCATACAAAATTCGTGGAATATTCATACAAAAAGCGTTCGAGGGAGTGGGTGGGTGTACAAAATGGTCATTTTTAGCATTATGAAATTTGTGAATGAACCCTGACAATGACAAAGATGTGCTTTTAAATATTGATATGCTGTGGAACTTTTCTCTACGGGAGTTTTGAAACGTCAAGATTTGAACCGTTTTGTACCCTTTTAAGAAGCTACCTGGTTAGAGAATGTGGCATGTACAGAAGTAATGCATTTGCTACTGCGAAAAAGCAATTTTTCCTTAAGGGGGCATATTATACCTGTTTACCCTATATCAAAATCTGCTTTAGCTAGCTCTGCTGGTCATAGCATGCCCCCACGTTAGACTACAGAGTAATCTCACTTCCGATTCATAGAACAACTTGGATTCCGGATCTGCCAGAAGGTTGTGGTCGCCATAGGACTATGAAGTATGTTCTGATCTAATTCGGCGAAGCTTTGCATATAGGGGCCCAGATAGCCCAGGGCATAAAGTATCATCGTACCTGCCACATGATATACGCATGCAAAAATGGTCATTGGCATAGTAAGCTCTCAGTTAATAACTGTGGAAGTGCTCACAAGAACACTAAGCTGAGAAGCAGGCTCTGTCCCAGTGGGGACGTAACGCCAGAAAGAAGAAGAAGCTTTGCATATTGCAAGGCTAGCATACCAACAAAGGATTTTTGTGCTACGCAGCGACTGCAGCGGCACTTGTTTACTATCGTGGGGAAGAAACGTCAAATTCCATGCCTGAGCCTGATGCGAAGACACCGACACAGATAAAGCAAAGATTTCGATGTGTATTGGATGATTTTCATTCATTAAAGTTCATTAAATGAGATTTTTGGGATAACTTCGGATTTTGTCGATTATTATCATTTTACTGTGAAAATCAGTCAGCAGAAAACACAAAATCAGTAAAAACTTTCAAAAACCTTGAAAATGGATAAAATGTGCAAAATCCGATAAAATGGATTTAATCTGGAGATAACATGAAAACTCAAATGAAATGGGGTCGTATCGCACGAAAATTAAAACGAAATTGATTAGTGTCGTTCCCCTAGGTGAAAAGTGCGATGGAAAAAAAACCACGTATGTTTTCACGTAACAATGACGTTTGGATTATTTTGAGTGCAGATTTTTCTCTTGATTTCCCGCATAGTAAAATACAATTTGTTACTCTTTCCAAACAACATGTTTCTCATATCTGGTACGGTTAATGTTCCACAAACAGTTGCTATTTTATTGAACAATATGAAACGCAAAAATAATGACTATAAAAAGCGGTTTGAATAATGTATCCCAAACTGTGATAATATAAGTTAGTGGGCGAATATAGTTGGACAATATAAACATAAAAACTGGTCAGATATAAATTTGCACAACACACTTACACATGCAAATTTTACAATATGAAACTTAATGTTAACAGTTTGGGAAACTGTTGCACGCTTTGGTATATGAGAGTGTTATTTTATGCACGTTTGAAAAGTACATCAGTATCAAGAAGTGAAATAATTTAAAATCTATCTTTTTCATTGAAACGATGCACATAACATCTGCAGTTATATTTTAAAACTTCTGTATTTATGTCCTTTTAGTTTAAAAGTGCAAAATAGAACATAAAAAAAAATATTTTTATTATTTTGCGAAAAATATTCAGTTACTGAGTAGATGATTTTTAAGCGTGTATTTTTCACGAATCGGGAAAGTAAAAAAAAATGTTGACATTGCAAATTCGCTCCGTTTTCTTGTCCCAGAAAGATTGCGATAAAAAAAAAAACAGCTGCCGTCTATTCCAGTGCCACATTATTGGAATAAATACAAAACGTAGGTATTTCAACGTGTCCTTAAGTTTCAACGAGATTTACGGCATATGTTATTGCAGCTTTAAAAACCGGATCAACACTTATAGGCAACATCGAAAATAATCCAGCTACCTGGTAAGTCGGTGGCCGTAAGAAGAACAGGCGTCGGAAGCCTCAATTGCTGAGACTGCAGTTCCTGTGAATCCCCTACAGCAATTCCTTCCATCAACAAAATAGCAGTCTTTACCAGAAAGTGGTCCCAGAAAAGATGCCGACTCTGGCTAAAACTGTCCTGTGCGAGCAGAAGCGACCAGCGCTTCCGAAGTCTTGATACGCACAGCAGGTAACTTACGGCAATGCAATCCGCATGGAGTCAGTCCGGAAAATGATGCGCAACAAAACGACAAAAAAATATGTTGGTGAAACGCGAAGCTATAATTAACTCGGGACTGCAATCATCTATTATTTTTATTAATGGAAAAGAACGTTTGTGAGATAACTTAAGGTTTGATTATAAAAATTAATAAATAAATTTGGTATGAACGTTCAGTTTAATTATTTCTAATTCAATGTATTCGAAAATAATTAAAATTATTCTTATAATATGAACGTATCAGCACAGTAAGGCATACGGTAGAACAATCATAACCAACCACAAACCGCTTATTACACATACATTACTTTTCTTATTTCTATTTTATAGTTCAACAATTTTCAAACTATTTGCGTTAACGTGAATTTCATGAAAAAAGAACAATATACCCATCATTTGGCAAAATGTAAACGAAAAATTTTGTTCGAGAAAATAGGCGTTTTTAAATGGTTACATAACTGAACCGCCTATTTCCCACATTGTGATTTTCCCGATTACCATTCACCAATCTGTGAAACCAGTTTGTGATAGGGTTGGTTTATTATTATTTTGGGACGGGGTTGGTGGTCAAATGGCTATCACTTCTGCTCTGCAAGCAGAAGGTCGTGGATTCAATCCCAGGCCCGTCCCTTTCACATATTTGTAACACTCTTTCTAATAGCTGTCTTTCTCTATCTTTCTGCGTAATTATGGCGCAAACATTATCAGTTCTATCTATCGCTAGAATTGAACATATCGACTTAACCGCTTACCACACTGGTATCCATACGGTCGAATACCTCATCCATCACTAACAAAAACACTCCTACTTCCAAGGTAGCTGTGGGAAATGCAGGAGATTCTCCGGTTTCTAGTAACAACAGCTGACTAATTAACTTCCTTCCTCTCCCCGGTGGACATAAGGACGTGGCCGGCGCCGTTATCAATCAAAAAATATCAAGGGTAGTGTGATTGTACATTGAAGATGGAAAAAAGCTAAAACCCAAGCTTCATCTGAGTGGTTCTCTGTGCAATATCACTATCCTGATTGATCACGGAGTAGCAACTACGAAGTGTATGTTCCATCAGTTGATCGTTTTTTTTATCGGGTTGGTTTATTGTTATTTTGGATGTCATTTGAAACTATTCTGATATTGTCGTGAATGGTTATGCACAGTTTGTGGAACAGTAGAAATACGGTTCATGATTATGCGGGTTATTACAGTACTGACCCAATTTTGTCTGCCCCCGATTTTGCCAGCTTTTTGACCCGATTTTGTCAGCCTATTTTAAATTTGTCAAAAAAATTGTTGTCGTCATGTTTTACCACATTTACATTAAAATTCAAGCGTGCGCTAGAATAAGGGCGTAAGTCGCATGATTGATTTCCTTTCATCGATCCTCTCTTCTGTGAATAAAGGTGACAAGATGGGGGTTTGTTAGCATTTTTTTTTCACTTCAGGACTCTAGGTAACTATGCATTCTTGCGTCCTGAGGTGAAAAAAATGCTGGCAAACCCACAACTTGTCACCTTTATTTACAGAAGAGAGGATCGATGAAGAGAAATCGATCATGCGACTTACGCCCTTATTCTAGCACACGCTTGAATTGATGATGATGTTTGATGTCATGCACGCATGGGCGTAGCCAGAGGGGGTAATGGTAATGACTTTCATTAAGTGTTAAAAATCGATATTACCAATATAAGGAAGGGGAGAGCCCCTAATAAAAAAACTGGCTACGCCCATGTCCATCGCTCTCTTAAAAGTCCATGTAACCATGAAACACGTCAAAATTTGAAAAACAGGAACAAAATAACATGACCCGATATTCTTTTTTAGTTTTTTTTTACTCATTAATCGATCAGTTTAGCTAAAAATTGGACACCCCTAAAGATTCGCAGTTAGGAAAAATCACGAAAACAAAGCCGGTGCTATTGACCGACATATAATCGAGCAATAGCTTGTGCTACCTATCAGAGGTTCAAATCTACTCGAATTTGAGTGTCTTTCCGAATAAAAATTTAAATATAATAAGTTGCACTTATTCAAACACCATATTATGGTGTACAAAAGAGTGTAAAATTTATTTATTGTTGTATTTTTTAGCAGCAAGGTGGAACGCTTCATTGTTTTTACAAAAAATGTACAATTCTTTTATAGTATAATTATATTTCACGTTATCCTGCAAGAAGCAAACTAGGAATGTTGGAATCCCCAAGAATAATCTCAACAAAGGTATTTGAAAACAATAGAATTAGAAAATAGAAAAACACTGTATTGAAATAAATCAGTGTTAAGAATAGTTGTCTAATTTTAAGCCCATTTTAGTCAAAATGTGTAGACATGTTTGTGCATAAATTAAATAATAAATTTGTAGTAGACAGTTGCTATACATCGTTTTAAATTGTCTATTTTTTTTTAATAAACCCCTGGTGATAACGACCACGGGCTTAATTGTAAAAATTCCACTTATAATTAACACAGTTGTACTAAACAATAGAATAGATAGCAAGTTATTGTAAACTAGTTGGAAGGAAAGAATGGTATTGTTACAATAAAATCTTTTGCATTTTTATCATGTTTTTTTTTTCAAAGAATCAGCGTTTCGGGTAAGTGAAGATTCACTGAAATTGAAGTTTCACAGTTTATTATCATAGGTATTTAGCAATTACGGATAGTCTTGAAAAGAAAAGGTATCGATTACATATTCTAAGCAGCATTTCGAAGACAAGATCGATCCCCCTCCCTACTTCCAGAGCTTCTTGATCGACATGTTCTTCTCGGAGTCCTTCTGCATCACCTTGGCGACGGCCATCTCGAAGTCCTCCTGCGTGACGTGGACTCGGCGCTCCCGCAGAGCGTACATTCCCGCCTCGGTGCAGACGCCCTTCACCTCGGCCCCGGAAGCACCCGGCATCAGTTCGGCGATCTTGCGCAGATTGATACCTCGCGTCAGGTTCATCTTTCGCGAGTGAATCTTCAGAATGTCCAGACGGGCTTCCTCGTTTGGTGGCGGGAATTCGATCTTACGATCGATACGTCCGGGACGCAGCAGGGCCGGATCCAGGATGTCGATACGATTGGTGGCCATGATGACCTTGATGTTCTTGGTCGCCTCGAAACCGTCCAGCTGATTCAATAGTTCCAACATGGTACGCTGTACTTCGGAATCGCCTCCACTGCCGCTTTCGATACGCGATGATCCGATGGAATCGATTTCGTCCATGAAGATGATCGACGGCGCGTGCTCTCTGAAATGAAGAATACCCCTCATAAGTATCCATTATTCTAAAAAACAAACCGGTAGCGACTAAAATGTCTAAAATATAGACCAAATATGGACAGGAAATGCTCTTAATAAGGAATCCTCAAATAAAATATAGTTTTTTGGGATTCCTCGTGATATTAAGCCAAGTAGGGGTAGATCCCCCAGTACCGAATACTTAAGTCGATCCCCCGAAATCGCTATTGTAATAACAGATTTTTATCTTGTAAGATCTTTGGTCTTTGACAGAAGTCTAATTGTTTGATTGACTCTAAAAGTTTTTAAAATTGTTCAAGAAATCAATAATGAAGCAAACAATTATGATAAATATGCATGCTGAAGACAATCTTTGAATAAACCAGTCAAAATCAATTTCCTTGATTTTTCTTTTCATTGACCAAGTGGTCAAACCCTGCCCTCAACTCACCTCGCCATCACGAACAGCTCCCGCACCATTCGGGAACCCTCGCCGATAAACTTCTGCACCAGTTCCGAGCCGGATACGCGAATAAACGTGCACTCCGTGTGATGGGCCACGGCTCGAGCCAGAAGTGTTTTTCCCGTTCCCGGTGGCCCGTACAGCAACACTCCCTTCGGCTGGGCAATTCCCAGCGCATCGAACAGTTCCGGATGTTTCACCGGCAGCTCAATCACCTCCTTGATTTCCTTGATCTGCTTATCCAGCCCGCCGACCATTTCGTACGTGGAGTCCGGAACTTTTTCCACCATCATAAGGGACACCAACGGATCGACCTTATTCGGAAGGATCTTGTGCAGAGTGTAGCTCTCGTTCCGCAAGGCCACACGGCAATTCGGAGTGACATCGTTGATGTCGATGTTCTTATCGATATCCACCACAAACTTGCCCTCCGGGTGCACTTTGACCAGGACCTTCTTCTTGTCCATGGGCTTCACCACCTCTCCCACGTAACTTCCCTGTTCCTGCAGCAACTGCAACTCCTCCCGCAGCATTCGAACCTTCGCATTCAACTCATTACGCTGCGCCTGCAAACGGCGCAAGTTCTGGTTCTTCTCAGCCACAATCAGCTGCAGCTCCTCGATCTTCTGGATGTAATACGACCGGAAGCCTTCCCCCTTCTGGGTGTCCACTTCCATCTATCAACACATAACCATAACAAAGAAACCTTAGTCGAACCTAAACTAACATCAATTCCTCGCGAACCCAACTTCAAACCTACCTTGGACGAGTTGGTCATTTCGCTGAAATTGACCACAGCAGTTCACCGTAAGCAGGAGATTTTACACAGATTCCGGGATATTTTGTGCGGTCACTGTTCTCCAGACACCAGTCAAACAAAAATGCAAGCTCATCAGTTTGGCAAGCCGATCACCGCGACAGTCAAAAGATGACGATGAAACGTCAAGTTGCGTGAAGCGTGACAAATAAAATTACTTCAGGTTGGCAGCTCTGCGGCTAGATATCGGATAGGTGTGGAATTGTTGTCGTGAAATATTTCTGGATTAGATTTCAAAAGGGCGGTTTTACGAAGTTTTAACACAGACAAACAGACGTCACACTCTCATCATTGTCCATCGACCACCTTTTTAACGGTCGATTCAAAAATATGGTAGGTGGCCAATCCACCACCTACAGCGCTTGCATCGTTTTTGTTCTCGTTTGACGTTTACACACTACCACCATCTGTTGGCCCGTCGGCCAAACACACCAATTGGGTCGTAAAATTTTTAATGAAATCTTGTTTTTATTTAATAATACGAAAAAGCATGTTACTGTAACTACTTTAGCAATTCAATACAGAGTCAGAATTAGGGCGAATGTGAACACTAATACATTGTCAGTAAAATCGGTTTGAAGTTCAGCGGATATAATTTCAATTCTATATTATGTTTCCGATCGATTTAATCGCATGATGCATTTTTGTATGATCCATTACAATATTACTTTTGTAACAAACCATTTGACTTATTTTCATATTATGAACAACATGTTAAAATAAATAAAAAAGCATCATGCGCCGTTCATCAAAATTGAGGATTGTTGCGCCCCTCGGTTTTTCGTCTCCTTCAGTTTGACAGCAGCGATTGCGCCTTTCTACCTCATCCTTCTGGTTTGACTATCATCAGCTTCGCCGTTTTGCTACGCTCTTTCACACGAACCTTCTTCACTATCGACCTTCTGCACACTCAGTTTTGAATGCGCCCTGCTGCCACACTCAATCGCAAATGCGCCCGGTTACCGCAGGGGGGGAAGGTGGGCGAAATTGACATCAGAGTTCGTATCGAAAGAGAATATCAAATGCGCCTTTATGTTTTTCTCACTTATTTCGTGAAAAACGTTATTTTTAAGAAACAGTTGTGCATTATATGATTGTAGTTTATCAAATAAACTGTTAGATGAATAAAACTCAATTTGTTTACATTTGTCAGTTAGGCCGTTGTTCTGGTACTGTATTGAATTTTTCCCGCTCAAATAATGGCTATATCATGTTTAAAATTTATTTTAAAAATTTGGTCCATAAATGAACCTTGACACTTTTGATCATGTTTGACGTTCGCTTAGTCGACAAAAACACCACAGGGGTTTTAGTTCGACCACGGGGGTTGTTCCTATCTGACATTTCGTAAGGGACACGGAAAACAAAATACACCCAAAATTTGAATTTAAGCCAAAGGATGTGACAAAATTTGAAAAAAATGTTTTTTGGGCTTGAACCAACGGAAAACATTAGAAAATTGAGTAAACATCCCAGGTAACCAGTAAGCACTGTTATAAGCGGTATATGAACCGTTAAACAGTTCTGCAGTGCCAACTAGCATTATAAGACATTCTCAAATGCTTCTAGGCACTGTGACCGTCAAGCCCTGAAATGAGCCGTATATGAGTATATAACGCTATGTTACAGGGCTTGTAAACCCTGTACCTAAAAGCCGAATGCTACGGCTGTCAATGCTTATAAACGGCTTTATAGCTTGACGTTTATATCGAAGAGAGCAAAACAGATTTCAACCAAAACAAAACAGTTATGAACGATGATGAAATTTGGGAACAATAGGGTCCTAAAGCCCTGTCCCAATTTTAGTGCCAAACGCTTAAGTTTAGGCCAAAAACACATGTTAACTCATTTTTCTAATGTTTTCTGTTGGTTTAAGCTTAAAAAACATTTTTTTAGATTTTGTCACATCCTTTGGCTTAAACTCAAATATTGGGTGTATTTTGTTTTCCGTGTTCCTTACGAAGTGTCAGATAGGAACAACCCCAGTGGTCGAACTAAAACCCCTGTGGTGTTTTTGTCGACTAAGCGAACGTCAAACATGATCAAAAGTGTCAAGGTTCATTAATGGACCAAATTTTTAAATTAAAGTTTAAACATGATATAGTCATTATTTGAGCGGAAAAAATTGCTAAAGTAGTTACAGTAACACGCTCTTTCGTGTTTTTAAATAAAAACAAGATTTCATTAAAAATTTTAGGACCCAATTTCTCAAATTCATATATGTTACCGAAGCTATGTAACCGTAGTTTACATGATTGCATGACTCTTGAATTGACGATTGTTGAAATGAAATTAATGCGTGAGTAGAGAAAATACTGGTGAAATGCCTTTGCCCAATATAGCTTTTGATAATGAAGTTGGTTTGGGAGTATCTTAACCCGAGCAAATGGGAGGGAACGGGAAGGATACAAATACAAAATGTATCGTGAAAGCGTTTGCGGGGAGCTTTATCTCGGGAGGTACCATAAATCTACTTTTCGAGAAAATATATTTAGTCAGCTTTCTGGGCATTCTCCAGCCAGGTAGTATAAAATGTCCAAGGAAGAGTCCAGGTCTAAATAACTATCTGCATGGTCTTGCTGGCATTACCAGCATCTTAAATTTTCTTCTGCTGGATGGTTACTGCAAATAACTTTACTTTATATAAGATGCTGGGCGATGTCAATCATTAGTGTGTCGGTGGAGCAGTGGGAAAATGCAATGGAAATCATCCGATGGGATCCTTGAATACGTAAGTTCGAGTCTGGAACAAGCACAAAAAAAGAACTCCGAAGAGGAGCATAGAAAAAAAGACGATGCAGAAAATAAACATCTTTTTTTTTCTTTTTTCTTAGTTCGCATGCTATAAAATTTTGACATCTCTGATTCAGTGACTCGGAACGAGTAGGCAATTTATCAGCCGAATAATTCGCCAAAAGTGGCTTTATAGCAGCCCTTAATTACGATATAGTTCCAATTAGCCCTGTAAGCTATGCCCTTAAATCGACTATAGAACCGACTTGGGGCCGGTTTAAACGGCTCAATGGTTACTTGGGATGTGTTTTTGGCCTAAACTCAAGCATTTGGCACTAAAATTGGGACAGGGCTTTAGGACCCTATTTTAGCATTGGGCGTACATGTACTCGTGACTATGATTTTGATCGAAATTTGTTCTAAGTGTTACGTCTGTTTGTCTGTGGTTTTAATTTTGATCACCTTTTTCTGAGTACATTCGATTCTGTTTTTGCACGGGGGATGCGTACCGTGCAAAAAAAGTTTTCAGTTCAAAATTTCAAAAAACGTGCAAAAAAAGTAATACACGCTCGTTCAAATCTACTCAAAAGAGAGTAACTTTGACTCACTTTTGAAGTTTCAAGTTAGCTGTCAAAAGTGAGTAACTTTATTTTATCAAAGTGAGTAACTTTTCACTCAACCATGAAAGAAAACGACCTTACTCACTTTTGAGTAAACGCAAACATATTTGACTCACTTTGTAAACGTCAAAGACTTGTGAAAATTTCGCGCGCTCGAACTGACAAATCCTCCGTTGTAGTGAAATTTCTTCCGTCGGTGATGTCGGTCTGTTTTCAAAAACCAATCGAGACAAAAGCCTAGCCGGCAGAGCAATGACAGTTAGTTTGCTTGAAACATCGCTTCGGAAGTCCAACCGGCGAATTCCAGATTAGTGCTGTGAAGCCAATAATCCTGATATCATGTTAAGCGAGGTTGGAGTGAAAATGACCAAGTCCTGATTTTGATCGAACAACCGCAAGAAAAAATATAAACAGTAAGTTTTTCCGCTGTACATACTTTTTATTGGACTAATTATCAATGTTTTACAGTCTAACTGGGAAGGCTACTGGCTCGGTCAAACTACATCTTCCATGACTTTCATCAATCCCCCAGAGATTTATAACATCCGGAGATCCATTCCAGAGCAGCAAAAATTTCAACACAAATATCATTTTTTTACTTGTTATCATGTATTATTCATAAAGTTATGTAAGAGATCATGAATAAAGGTTATACTCTTTGTATATTTCTTCTGATTTTATGACTAACATAATACATTTGTTTCCAAAAATATTATTTCCTGAAGTGAGTGACATCTACTCACTTTCGCAAATTTCAGATTAAACGAAGTGAGTAAGTGTTACTCCCATATTGACATTTGACAGTGTTACTCTAAAGTGAGTAACGATGGTGTTACTCACTTTTGAGCAGTTCCACTTTGTTCCGAAGTGAGTCGAAATCTACTCACTTTTGAGTAGATCTGAACGAGCGTGTACCATTTCTCGACGTTTCATGCAAAAATAAGGTTTTGGGGGAAAAAAATATGTGGAAACTTTTTTTGCATGGCCGTGTAAAAAATTCCGTGCAAAAACAGAATCGGGTGTACACGGAAACGGAATTCAACTCAATTTTGTTTTTTTTCATCGCAATAGGCAAATTTAATGCGCCACCAGCATAGAGGTCGCTAGGTAAGAAGGAGAGAAATGTCATTAAAAATGTTTGTTTACGTCCAAAATTCAATTTTTCGACCCAAAAATTAGCTCATAATCAATTAATTTTTAAACTATTTTCCATTGGCATAATCATTTTGACCCTTTATTCTTGCGATACGCATGATTTCACAACAAATTTAGCCATAAACAAAGAATCCGGATGTTTATAACCTATGTAGCCAAACACCAATTTCCCAATTTTATACCACAAATCGTACATGAGCACTGACCGGATCTGTACATTTTGGAAGGAAAAAAAGTTTATCATGTTTTTCAATGCTCACTGATCGTCTACAACATAACTGTTTCGAGAAAAAGTGTAATATGTGTGCTCCTTCCTATGCTGCACACGGTGCGTTCTCAACCCAACCTCTTTTATGACGGTTCTCCTACTAGCCACCAGATGTCGAAGTGATCGTTCAGCTTTGAAAATATTAGCCTATTCCGTAGTTGAGCCCAATAACTCAATTTTGGCTAAATTTCCAAGGTCCCCACTAGGTAGTTTGGCTTTAATTCCATTAGAAAAATATACTCAATTTTGGGTTGATTTAACGCAAAATTGAGTTCTTTCGACCCAAACATAAGAGGGGCCCAGATAGCCGTAGCGGTAAACGCGCAGCTATTCAGCAAGACCAAGCTGAGGGTCGTGGGTTCGAATCCCACCGGTCAAGGATCTTTTCGGGTTGGAAATTTTCTCGACTTCCCAGGGCATAGAGTATCTTCGTACCTGCCACACGATATACACATGCAAAAATGGTCAATTGGCATAGAAAGCTCTCAGTTAATAACTGTGGAAGTGCTCATAAGAACACTAAGCTGAGAAGCAGGCTTTGTCCCAGTTGGGACGTAACGCCAGAAAGAAGAAGAAGATAAGAAAAGTTGCATTGACCCAAATTTGGCTTATTGGGCCAAAGTACCCCCATTGGGTAGATGCAGCTCTCTCTATTTTTGACAACATTCGTGTGGGAGAAAGAGAAAACCGAGAGATTTTGGGTTGAAACTATAATCGATATACTTAATTTTGGGTAAAGTAAACTCAAAAATTAGGTAAAAATATTTCTCCGTGTATCTAAAAACCTGAGGGAGCAGTGCTGCCACATTTTTTCCGAATCTCATCTGTGATTTCGGCCGAAAAAATCTTTTTTATCTTAGGTCAACCTCCAAAAATCTTGGTAAAAATCTGTGTCGTGCAAAAATCCAAAATTTATGTTTTTAGATCGAGAAGAACCTTTGCAAACACGCTATGAACTAGACTATCGAAATGCATATACATTTTGCCTTATGCAAGGTGGAACGGTTATTGCAATACGAACGCTTTATGTATCGTTTTAGCATCAACTCACATTAAGGCGTCGTTGGGCGCGTGGTGTACGCACGGGCCTAACGATCGCAAGGTCCTTGGTTCGATTTCAGGTTGCCGCGAGAACATTTTATTGTTTTCAAAGTTTAGTTTCATAAGGCAAAGCTATGGGCTTATTCACAAATTTCATAACGCTGAAGGGGGTGGGTGGGTGTTCTCACGATGTTACGACTCATACAAAATTTGTAGAATATTCATACAAAAAGCGTTACGAAGGGGTGGGTGGGTGTCAAAAATGGTCATTTTCAGCGTTATGAAATAAATGAATGAGCCCTATGAACTTCACCAGATTTATTGTGGCCAATTTTCATAAGTGGTTCCTTTGCATTTCGATAGCCCATTTGCCTGAGTGTAGTAATTAAAAGATACATAATTGCTTCTAAAAGTTCATATGGTTAAATTTTTGAGAAAAAATAAACAGAGTAATGGCATTTCTGCTTTATATCTCCCAAAACTGGGTGCTTAACTCGTGAAATATCCTAAAATCTTAAAAATCTTTTTTATCCCAAAAATCTGTGATCTGTGATCACATATATCTGTAGGCAAAAACAGAAAAAAATCTGTGTAATTACAGATAAATCTGTGTATGTGGCATCACTGTGAGGGAGAGGAAACAATTGGCTTAGGGTTCATTCACAAATTTCATAACGCCGAAAATGATGATTTTTGACACCCGCCCACCTCTTCGTAACGCTTTTTGTATTGATATTCTAAAAAAAATTGTATGAGCTGTAACATTTTCGGGGCACCCACCCACCCCTTTCAGCGTTATGAAATTTGTGAATAAGCCCTTAAAACTTTCGAGTCTCCAAAATGCAAGGCGAATTTGTCACCAACTGTTATGAAAGCCATGTATTAAAAGGGCTTTCCCCCGCTAAATCTCGGCAACATTTTAATAAATCAAAAGTTGTTGTTAAAGTTAATCAACGATTAACGTCGTTTCTTTGATTCCTTAACGTTCATTGTAACGATCAACAAATTTTCCGTTGATTTTTTGAAGCAGTTGATCAACGTTAACGCTTGACGTTGATTTAACATCAACCAGTCCATTAATTTTCACGTTGATGATGACCTTGTGCTTTCAATTTTTAGCTTATTTGCTTTTTTGAAATAGTATATGTAGCGTAGCGAAAGGCAAGAAATACTAGGGTTTATTCGCAAATTTCATAACGCCAAAAATGACCATTTTGAACACCTACCCACCCCCTCGTAACAATTTGTGTAAGAATATTGCTGTGTGCGTTTGAAATGCAAATATCAAATGCGGGAACACCAAATGCGGTAAGATTTTTAACAAGGAAGGCGAAGTCAAAAATTGGTTTTCTTTACTAGGTTGACGGTGATATGGATCATGGTTGCTAAGTATCCTTTGGTTACTTTATGTTACCGCATTTGAAGCTCAGTTGGACTGGATTTGCACGTCAAATGCAAACAGCAATATTTTATAAATTTTGTATCAGCCGTAACATCACGAGATCAGCGTTATGAAATTTGTGAATAGGCCCCTACAGCTTTTTAGCTTTTTTATTTAGCTAAATAACAAGTTTTCAATTAATTTTTTGTTGTTAAAAAAAAACACCTACTTGCTCACGATTTTTTGAAACTTAAGTTAGTTTTTTTTGTATATTACGGTTCTTCTGAAAATTTTCCATTCTGCGGTAGCCGCCAAGTTCTGCCGCAGCTGTCAAAGTTCTACCGCAGACTTAAAATCATTGTATCATTAAACGAAACCATCTAATCAAAGTATGCTAAAAGAGTCCAAAGCTTTGAAAAACAGTAGAAAACAACAGTCGTTAGCGTGGTTTCCAAGGTATCATCATAACCGATCGATGATGCTCTGAGAAAATCATCAATGTGACTGCTGCGGTAGCTTTTTATTCAACCGTAGAACGGAAAGTTATCTCTACAATTGCAATACACTGAAGCAATTTTCCGTATACAATTTATGTGTGAAACTATTGTGCATCCAGATAAAAATCAAATTTCTAGCACAGACAAACAGACGTCACACTCTCATCGATGTCCGTCGACCACCTTTTTAACGGTCGATTTGAATAAATGATAGGTGGCCAACCAGGCCAGTAGGCGAATTCCGGTGCGTATTTTCTTCGAAGGAAAGAAAATTTTCTTGCTGGTGGATTATGGAAGAAAATTTCTTCTCTTCGAAGAAAATGTGCGCCGGAATTCACCTGCAGAACCAGACATTTTTTTTGAAAAATCTTCGTCCCTTCCACAATTTTGCCACCAGCCGTGGGCCGGTGGGGAGCAGAACCCTTTTTATGAATTATAGCAGGGATTATTCGTGAATAATCCTTTAGTGAAAGTCACATTGTATGTACAACATTTATTGTTAGATATCAAGAACCACTAATAGGATAGGTACATTGAAGGATACAAACATGAAATGTTTTATTTAATTTAATTTGAAGCCAACTACTTCTCTATTACTATCTCACCTTTAGCAAGTCTTTGGCATGCAAATTAATAATCGAGTCCACAATGATCCACGCTTAGCTCCGAAAATCACCTTGGATGAGAAGCATCAGCAGCGTCACGGCGCGGTCCATCTCATGAACGATCTCGTCTCTTTCGACCACTACCTGGCTGGTAATAACCAGTACCCTCACCAGGTCATTCTTCAGCACATCGGTGCTGGCGAATAGGGGCGGATTGGTTCTCAATAAAATTATCAGCTTCCGCAAGTACTCCTCATCTTTTTATCGCCAGTCCATCCATCAGATTCTTTGAATATCCGTTGCTCTGGTGGGCATCCAAATGAGCGATAATAATCCACTCGATTCTTCTGCCAGCGGACTGCAACATTGTATTGATTAATGTATTGTTTAAGATTCAATTATACTTAAAACTTACCAAAATATGTTCAGAAATGTTAATAACGCTTCCGGAAAGTAAAAACTTTAGCTCCAAAGCTGTCCAGTATGCAGTTTGGGGTCTCGAAGTTTCCAAAAAAAAAAAACAAAAACAATCTGTCACGAAACGATTACACACAGACAACCAAAATGTACGTATAACGAAATCACCTGGAGGCTTTATATGTGCAACATTTCACTTGTAAGATGTCGCGAAAAGGCCTTCTACGTACAAAAGTGGAGGCGATATGCGTGCATACATTATGTGATGAATAATAACATACAATGCGACTGTACAAATTTTTTACCGAACTAACCTGTGATCTTATCCGACATAACTTATGATAACAAATGTTGATTTGACAGCTGCTACGGAGTGATCCGATTTTGTTTGTACGAGTGTACGAGACGAAACAAAATGTACAAGTGAACTCAAAAAAAAGTGTTTTATGCGAGGAAGGTCATCAATCTGACGAGTTTATCCACGGTGTTTTGCGGGTTTGATGTAATTAGTATGAATAAACGAGTTGTAACGTGAACTTTCATGCGATTTCTGGTTGTCTGGGCAGTTGAAAGTTTTTGCAGTGCAACCAGACAAATGTGACATTTTAATTCGTTCGCTCATTCTCGCACAGTCGGCACATTTCGGCACAATTTCAAATGAGCCGAGTTTCCCACCCCCTGGGTTCTGGTCACTTAATACCCACGGATGCTGGGGGAATCCAAACTAAATGGTGGATGTGCCAATCGAGGACTTCTTGCAGTCTTCTGGATTTCCAGTTGGGATGGAACAGCTTCGAATACATTATGCTGCTACGCGGTGAAATCCTCATCGCCAGGCCCCGGTCGACAATAACAAGCAAAAGAGAGCAGGACACTTTTTATATATATTTATTAAGTTGTGTTGTTGTTCGTGCTTCGTGTACGCGTCGTTGGATATGCTCTGACCGTTTATTGTGTTATTTACTGTCGATTGATCGTGAATGTGGTTAGCTATTGCTTAGCGGTTAATAACAATCGTCCTCGTTAATGCGCGTACGGTAGACATATATGTCAATAGTCAAAGTATCGTACAAATCTCTAAAAAACTGATTTTGGATATCGACGCTATCGCAAATTCATCAACTTGCAACAATGGAGAAAGATATGAAATGCAAGAAATGTTCCGTATGTATTGACAGTCATGTTGATCTGTACACTGTTTGCGAAGGTGATTGTGCGGGCTTTTTCCAGAACATTCTTTGGATGTGTGATGTGTGCATGAGTGCATTCCGGAGATTGAGAGATGGTATCTCATCTAATAAAAACTCTACATTAGCTGATGACACCGAGAGAAAAACAATTGAAGATGATGTGAATGAGCTCAAAAATGCAGTGAAAGGTATTTTGAATACTCTGTCGAATATCGCACCTAATGCCTCGACGATCGCACCGAATGTTTTGCACTCAACTCCTGTTTCATCATATACGCTTTTTGATGGTAAAAATGGGAACGAGACTATTGCTGGTAATGATGGAAGCGTACACCGACAACGAGAGCGAACGACGAATGATGATTGCTTTGGTCTGTTTCTATCGATCATCGATCCAAGCGCTACTGAGAGGGACATTCATCGAATGGTATCGTGTGCACTAGGAACTGCTGAACCCGATCGCTTGGATGTTATAAAGCTGACGAGGAATACCAATATGAGGATGATTGATTTTGTTTCATTCAAAGTTGTAGTTAGTAGTAAATGGAAGAATCGTGCGCTTGATCCTTCAACGTGGCCTGTTAAAATAAAATTCAGGGAATTTGTTTGTACACGCAATGATGATACTTGGCGACCCCCGGTGTAAATGTTTTTTTTTTTAATGTTAAAATCTTTCAGTAGATGTGTTAGTTGTCGATGAACGTTTGTACAGATTGTTGTGTTAAAGTGTGTTTTAAAATGCGATACTCTTTAGTGGTTTTGTTTGTTGAATTTGATTGTCGAGAATTAGTTTAAAATGTTTCGCAGCGTTTCATTTGTTTTGATTGTTGAAATAGAATAAGGAAATTCAATAAGACTGTAATGTCAGTAACAATAAATAAATAAATAAATAATGAATAAATATATTCAAGGAGCACCTCAGCAGCCCCAGGCGTAGGAGATGGTGGTTGTGAAATGTTTCGTCGTGATCAAACCAAAACGGCATCCAAAAAATATTACCAAAGTGGTGACTGCACAGAAAGCAGCTTCTCATCTTCTTTCCTCTCGGTGAAGCTGCTTCTTTTGATCAGATTATGACAAAAACCCATATTTTGAGCGGATGAAAACATAAATAAAGGTAGATCGTCGTGCGCCTGTCACAAGCTCAGATCTCCTTATAAATATATCAACATTTACCGCAGTGAATGTCAACTCCATATAAACAAAAACAAATAATTCCGAAAGGAACGTCAAGAGCAGGACAGTCAATGGAGGTTAATGGAAGAGGGACAGAGATGGAGAATTTTCCGTGACGTCACTATGATCGCTTCTATCTGTCATGATTGATCCGAACCAGTTGATCAAATATTCACCACGATGTGGAGAAAAAATCATAGGGGAAAAAGGGTCGCATAAAAATCGGAGAGAAATAAATTGTAGGGGACCGAGGGGCAAACTAATGTGCCGCCAGTTTTTCATTGTTTTCCAATAGTTAGAGGCTTCAAAACATATCGATTCCTTAGGAGAGTTTGTTCAGTAAATTGACAGAAAGCATATTAGCCATAAAAAAAAATTCACGGAAATGGTTTATTTTCCATGTTCCGTTGAAATCAAGTGGTACAATATTTTTAAATACACTCTCGATATGGTTGGCGTTACTATGTTTTTTCTATCAGTGTATATGGGGAAAAGCATCTTATTTAACATATTTTTTTTCGATTAAAGCTTTCAATCGAAAAAAATATTTGGTAGGAGTGTTTGCCAGAATCATTATGCACAACTAGCACCGAATATGTTTTTTTTAAATAGTTTCCAATTTTGATAAATAATACGTTAGATGCATACACACATTTTCCGCGTTACCGCGTTACATTTAGCGATTTTTAGGGCATAGACACTGAGTGTCCAAAGAATGCTCCAAATATCGCAGACGACACCGAAACGATTTTGACCAACATTTTATTATTCTCTTACATTGTGATCAATCAAAAACTAGTGCGCTGAAATATTTCCTAGTGTCAAAATTCTCTCACTCTCATCTCGCGCATCCTCTCACATGATCATCAACTATCATTATCGTTCGTCAGCCTGTCATCATTAAACAACAAAACGAGGTCACCCATGAACGGTGTAACGAAAATGTCTACCAAATTATTATAATATAATATAATTACAAATTTAATGTAGTTTCAAACTTTTGATTTGGTTGATTTGTTATTTCAAGCTTAATTACAACAAACAAGTATCGAATGATTGCTAAATATCTGTATGTAAATTCATGAAAAACACTAAAAACTCAAAACTCTGAAGGAATGAAAATCGGACATGTCATTTGTGCGTGACGCATTTTATGGAAGCTGCTTTAACACTTTCCCGTCACCTACCGTCACTACTGCGCGAATCAGTCATTTCAATACAGAGTCAGAATTAGGGCGAATGTGAACACTAATACATTGTCAGTAAAATCGGTTTGAAGTTCAGCGGATATAATTTCAATTCTATATTACGTTTCCGATCGATTTAATCGCATGATGCATTTTTGTATGATCCATTACAATATAACTTTTGTAACAAACCATTTCAATACAGAGTCAGAATTAGGGCGAATGTGAACACTAATACATTGTCAGTAAAATCGGTTTGAAGTTCAGCGGATATAATTTCAATTCTATATTACGTTTCCGATCGATTTAATCGCATGATGCATTTTTGTATGATCCATTACAATATAACTTTTGTAACAAACCATTTGATTTATTTTCATATTATGAACAACATGTTAAAATAAATAAAAAAGCATCATGCGCCATTCATCAAAATTGAGGATTGTTGCGCCCCTCGGTTTTTCGTCTCCTTCAGTTTGACAGCAGCGATTGCGCCTTTCTACCTCATCCTTCTGGTTAAACTATCATCAGCTTCGCCGTTTTGCTACGCTCTTTCACACGAACCTTCTTCACTATCGACCTTCTGCACACTCAGTTTTAAATGCGCCCTGCTGCCACACTCAATCGCAAATGCGCCCGGTTACCGCAGGGGGGGAAGGTGGGCGAAATTGACATCAGAGTTCGTATCGAAAGAGAATATCAAATGCGCCTTTATGTTTTTCTCACTTATTTCGTAAAAATCGTTATTTTTAAGAAATAGTTGTGCAGTATATGATTGAAGTTTATCGAATAAACTGTTAGGTGAATAAAACTCAATTTGTTTACATTTGTCAGTTAGGCCGTTGTTCTGGTACTGTATTGATTTTCGTGAATCAGATCAACATCATCCATCAAAGCTCGTGTGCCGACGGTGCCGACCGAGAAACCCTTTCCGCTTATCCGGGTTTCAGATCATATTGAAGGGCAATCCACAATTCCGTCGTCGGAACAGTACTTCAGATTGTGAGGGTGCATGTAATCGGGACAGGATCACCATGAAGCAACCGAACATTCTCGTCACAGGTAAGGCAGACACGATATCATGTTTCCATCAAAATGTGTGTTCCAAATGGGTGTGTGGAGTTATTTGATGACTGGGAAAGTTTATTTTTAGGAACGCCCGGCGTCGGCAAGACGCATCTGTCCAAGCGAGTAGCCGAACAGCTCGGGTTCAAGTGGCAAAACGTATCGGATATAGCCAACCAAAATGGGTTCGTCGAGGAGTACGACGAGGAATTCGAGTGCCCGGTGCTGGACGAGGACAAGCTGCTGGATCACCTGGAACCGATCATGCAGGAAGGTGGAAATGTAGTCGAGTACCACAGTTCGGAATTCTTCCCGGAACGGTGGTTCCAGGCCGTATATGTGGTCCGGTGTTCAACTTCCTTGCTCTATGAACGGCTTCAGGCCCGGGGCTACAACGATCGGAAAGTGAAATCCAACATGGAATGTGAGATCTTCCAGATTCCGCTGGACGAGGCCAAAGATTCCTACCGGAGCGAAATCATCGTCGAGCTGCAGAGTGACACCGAGGCCGATCTGGACGGCAACGTGAAGCTGATTGCCGACTGGCTGGAACACTGGCGGAGTGCCAACGAGGGCAAGAAGCAGTAGATTAAGAGTTCCGCAATGCCAATCGTGTCACAACCACCACCGGTTCGAATCCCAAAAACAAAATCTAAAATACGAAACCATATGCCCCGTATACCTTATACCTATATTCCTTAGTAGAGGATTTGTGTTCAGAATATTTTTGAGCATCGAGTCAACACCCCCTGCTTTAAACACTACACTGTAAGCGCGCGCAACAAGTATTTATGAACGTTTTTTGGCCTGTCAAAATTGTTAAGCGACAATTGAGTTACTTTTTAAGAAAACAAAAAAAAGGAAAATTAATAAAATTAATTAGGATACAATCTACACACCAAAATGAACAAGGATTTAATTTCTAGTGAATTTCACGAATGCACCTACTTCGCTGATTACAGCTTGGTTCTTCGAGAAGCTTTGGAAGTTTCTCCTTTGAGGCTTCAGAGGATTCTTCCTTGAGGCTTTGGAAGATTCTCCTAGAAGCTTTGGATGCTTTGGAAGCTTCTCTCTGAAGAAGCTTTGGGAGCTTCTAAACGCTTTCTCCTTCTCCTTGACGCTTTAGAATCTTCTCCTAGAAGCTTTGGAATTTTCTGCTAGAAGCTTCTCCCTGTCTAGAAGCTAAGAATCTTGGCAAGCTTCTAATAGAAGCTTCGGAAACTTCTCCTAGAACAGGCCTGCCCAACCTTTTTGAACCGCGGGCCAAATCACAGAAACAATTTTGTGTCGCGGGCCACATTTTTCAACGCACAAATATTCGCATGAAATCTGACAAGTCAGCAAATTAAATTAATAGAATTTGACAAAAATCTTTGAATAATGTAAATTTTATTTTAAGTAAGCGAAAAACAGCTAATTCTGCAGAATATTGTGAGCGTTCCTGTCAAAATTAAATAATAATCCAGTTCAGAATATTTTGGAGAATCTAGAATTTTGTGTCTTGTAGGAAAATGCCCAGGATTTCAGAAAAATCATACTTTTAATTCTATCAGAATCCAACCTTAGTATTACAAGCATGACCCAGAATATGCTACAATCGGGCCGTACGCTGGGCAGCCCTGTCCTAGAAGCTTCGGAAGCTTTTCCTAGAAAGTTAGAAGCTTCTCCTAGAAACCTTGGAAGCTTCTCGAAGAAGCTTTGGAAGATTTTCATAGAAGCTTAGAAGTTTCTTCTAGTAAATGCAAGCTTCTTCGAATAGCTTCCACAGCTTCTCGGAGAAGCTTCCAAAGCTTTTATACGAAAACTATGCCAGGTAATCTTCAAAGTATCCTTATACAAATGTTGCGGTAAATCTTTTACCGCAGGCACTTTTACAAGAATACTTCTCAATATGGAATTTTGGATATTCTTCTACGAGATCTTTCAATGAAACCTCCAGACGTTCCTCTGAGACATTTATTTGTTTGTCACTTTCTCCTTGAGATCAATTCAAGAATCTCACACAAAATATCCGAAAACATTTGACGAAAATAAATGTAACGACCATTCCAGATGTTCTATTTAAAAATTCCAACCATCCTTCCAACTATCTTTAGATACATTTCTAGGAATCGTACCTGAATATTGGTCGAAAAAATTTCAAGTCAGTTTTTTACAATTCACAATTTACAATTCAGTGTCTGCCCAGGATCTTCTAAGGATTATTTTATTACCATTCCTACAAAATCTTACATGATTCTTTCTAGTTTTTTTTTGCACAGATGTATCTACAGTATGGCTCATAAAAAAATGCGAAAATTGTTTGAACGTGAATATAGCATCCACAGACGTTATTTTCATTGTTTTTGATAGTGAATGTAATTTCTGATTATTGTAGTATATTCTGACACAACTTCGCTATCCAGGACAATTTTTGTCATATTTTTCTTACTGTCCTAAATAATGTAATAAACTTCCATGAACTCTTATAACAAGAACCAAGGCAAGAATCTTCAGGGATTCCTCCATTACTCCACTCTATCAAGCATCTTTAGGATTTTTCCAAACATCTCCAAACATTTCAAGGTGTTGTTCTTAGAGATTATTTCAGAATCTTACAAAAATTGTTTTGGATGTTTTTCAAAAGCCCCTTCAGAAACTTTCTGCGATTCTTCCATTTTTGAAATGTAGAAGTATTCCGTTGATAATCCAAAAACCGTTGCAATAGGATAATATTCTATGAATCTTTCCAGAAATTAATTCAAAATTTCGGACTGACTTTCAGCTTTTTCCCTATGGACTCACACCGAAATTTTTTGGGGAAAAATTATAAAGGATTTATCAGAATCTTCAATTGAAATGCGTCGAACTAACTAGGCAGTGTTGTCGTAGTCGTCTGAAGAATATTGTAGATCGTAATAAGCTTGTAAATATGCTTGAATTCAATAAAATTAGTGCTCTCTGTGTTTGAATAAAACGGTTGCTCTTTCGTTACACCGTACAACAATCGAAAGACCATAGACTCTACTATCCTTCAAATTACTCCAAAGAAACTCTAGGTACTAAAAAATACGCTAAAAATGGCTTCTTTAGGAAGTGTTCCAAGGTTTTTTTTTTTCAAAAATTCTACAAATTTATTGCATTGAAATGAAACTTTTACGAAAGCAAATTTGCCTACGAATCAACCCATGACTTAAGTGTTAAGATTGATTTTAAATAAACATTTTATATGTTGTTAAACCGTCACATAGACCACACGCGACGAAGACAATTCAAGACTTTAAGCTTTTTTTACTTCAAGAATGGCGAATTCAAATGCAGGAGGCTTACATTAATTGGCTTGCTCTTGCACGACAGATGGATCGGCATGTTACTGTTGGCTGGCTTACCGCTGGAATATCGCCCCATGGTGATGGGACTGGAAAATTCTAGAATACAGATAACAAAACCAAGTTACTACAGAAAACCGTTTTAGCTCGGCGAAGAACTTCACGAGGAATGAAATGCTACTGGAGCACATGCGGCCGGCGGACGGTAGCATCTACGCGGTAAATATTGTGCTCTGCAAGATAAATCCACGTAATGTGGTTATCTGAAAATGTCGATATACCGTTGCAGTGATAATGAAAATCATCAAATGTTTCAGATTTAGCAAATTTGAAACATTTGCGTCCTTGTAGAACGAAAAAATCCAAGCCTACTTGAATTTTGACATTGCGTTTGAATTGCGCGCATATCTTCTGCGCGTTACCGCCCCCGATGGATGTGGATTTAAAATGAGCGCCGCAATTAGAGAATCATGAAGATTGTCGCGGAAGGATCCGCAAAGCTGCGACCCACTTGCAACACTGAGAAGATTGATGTGACAAACGTCGAGCTGATTCCTGAGCTGGCGGTAAACTTTCTGTCGGTAGGTAAGATAGTCGATCAAGGTTATTCGGTTACTTTGGGGCGATCCATTAATTACGTAAGACAATTGTGGCGGTTTTTAGACCCCCCCTCCCCCCATGGTAAGATTTTTTGTATGAAAATTGAAAATAATTTGCACGGCACGTAAGAAATCTCAAACCTCCCCTCCCCCCGTAAACCCTTACCTAATTAATGGACGACCCCTTTCACAAAAACGGGCTGCAAGGTCACCAATCCGACTGGCAAAATTATCGCGATCGAATGGACTGTTCAAGTTGGAGCAAAAACTATCCAAGGCGCTGGCGTGCCCATCCCCGGCAACAAGCAAGCGCATGGGACTTCTGGCATCGCGAAACCATGGTAACGACCTCGGAAATTGCAAAATCAATAGTATTCAAATTTACTATTCCGATTGGAACGAATGATTCTTCCACTTCTTGTCATAATAGGACTGTCCGTTGATGGGCGTAACTGCACAATCGATTGCCGACCCTGTTCTTCATCGTCCTCTGGATTTGCTTCACGTTGATCTTGATGATAGTTCACCGCAGACTGGATCTCGTTTCCGGTTACCTCGAAGCAACTATCTGGGGCCTTCATATCTCTGATGTCTAGTACGTTTCTTTGAACTACTTTCCCATCTCCGATTTGTACCATGTATGATCTTGGCTGCTCTAGTTTCTCCGTTGTTCTTCCTCCCTTCCAAAAACTTGACTTCTGATCTCTCAGCATGACGGCTTGTCCTACGTGATACTCCTGAGGCTTGATTGTACTTCTGTCGGCATATTTCTTCTGTTGCAGCCTTTTCTGTGTCAGATTTTCCGTAACTTGGTTGATTACTCGAGGCTTGAGAACGACATCTGCTGCTGGAATGGTTGAACGCAATGTACGATTCATCAACCTTTGACTCGGCGACTGCAACTTTTCATCTCTTGGAGTATTTCTAATCAAAATTAGAGCCAACTGGACGTCTGAACCATCCTCCGCGCATCGCTTAAGCAGATTTTTTGCAGTTTGCACAAAATTTTCTGCAAGACCGTTACGCCGGCTGATGAAAATGATGCAGCTCAAGCAAATGATGTGAATTCAAACGGTGAATCATTTCAAGATGCTGACGACACGGAGGTCGACTCTGCGCTCCCGCCGCAGCAATCTTCTAGCACGCCTGCCTGTGGCGTTGAGGCGCAGCGGTCGGGGGCGGTTTCTCTCAGGGCGTGAACCATTTGGGGTCTTCGTTTAACTTTTGGTTAAAATTTGACAGTTCGGTAGTTATTTCCCCTCAAACGGTAGAAAAATAACTTCGGGTTCGACCCATTTGGAAGTTTGACAGATGGGTGGTTATTTGAAGTGAGTCATTTCTAAAGTCTCGTATAGCATTTCAGAAGCACTTATGAACGTTTTGCACTATTTTTTTTAGCCCAGGTATAACTTATAGTAGTTTTTGAACACAAATCAACACTTCATTAGATAAAGTATGCTTCAAAAAATTATTAATTTAATTGATTTGCCTAAATTAATTAAGGGTCTGTGTCAATTGGGTTATTAAAATTAATTCGCACTTAAATTTGACAGTTCGGAAATTAGTCCCCTTCCAATTAATCAATGAACTGTCAAATTTAATTTTTGTCTGGTCCAATTCGCAAACGTTGTTTATTCAGAAAAATCAACCCATTAAGTCCAAGTTAACACAAAATACCATTAAAAAAGTTATTCGAATATGAGTTTCTCATTCTTCAGTTTTTTCTCTTGTGAGTGCTGTTGCTCCACTGTTGGATAATAATTATGACTGATATCCTGGACGCATATTGTGCAAACATGAATATCTATCCAGCATTCAAGAAAACCTGCACGTATCCATACATATTTTCCACAATGCCTTCTTTTTCTTCTTCTTGTTGGTATTACGTCTCAACTGGGAAAGGGGCTGCTCCTTCGCTTAGTGTTCAATGAGCACTTCCACAGTTATTAACTGAGAGCTTTCTTTGTCAAATTTGCCATTTTCGCATTCGTATATCGTGTGGCAGGTACGATGATTCTTTTTGCCCAGGGAAGCCAAGAAAATTTCCATTACGAAATGATCTTGGACCGACCGCTAAGAAAGGTTCCTGGAATGCCATGTAACTAAAAAAGAGACCGCGAAGTGGAGCTATCCACGAATAGAGTTCAAATTTGTGTATCTCTATTTCTCCACGTTTTATACTGCATTACTGCGTGGTCATAGAATTCTTGGGATGGCAAAGATTTGTTGTTTTCCAACACATCAATGATTCTAGTAAGCTATTTTATCCTATGAACAACGAATTATCGTAAAGTACCGCAATTCAGCGCAGTTAAGAAACAAAACAATTCAAATGGCTAATCAAAAATGAGTATTACATCAGAAAAATAGCTTTATGAGTGGCCAAAGACCACGGTACTTATACATTTTAAAATTCTGGTGTGCAAATAACCACGAGAGGGAAGGAGAGATCTCTGTAAAAAATATTCACGTGGTTTATGGACAGCCCCTAATCAAACTGTTTAATGGTAAAAAAATTCCGATCATTTTATTTCACAATAATTTTGTTTGCAATTTATTTATTATTTTTTGAAGATCATATGAAATAAAAGTAGAAATGTGTTAAGTAAATATAGTCTTATTATATTACATTGACATTGGTACGTGTTAATCTCGTATATATTTGTAGCCTGCACTCTTTGTGCAGTACAGGTAGTTCACATTATAAATTGAAATCGATATTTAAAAAAAAAACAATTTAATTAACGGTATTCGCGAATGCCACGATTAATGGAAACTTTAATTTCTTGTACAAATTAATGTCTGACACATTTGTTAAAATTTCTACTAAAATTCTTGAATCCAATTCTCAATAAATATCTGAACTAACTTCCCGGTGAACTAATATTATAATAGACATAATTCCTGAAAGAAAAATTTGATTCATATTTTTTGGTTTCAATTTCAGTGAAGTTTGAGGCTTCTTTCATGAATTACTTTTTGTTGAGTTTCCTTCAAAAAGTAGGTCAAACTCACTTCGGGCTATTCTCCGATGATTTCATCAGATATTACCACTAAGTAAGCTCAAGTAAGCTAAGAAATTATGATGACACTTAACTTTTAAACTTACCTAGATTTTTTTTACAAAACCCATCAAATAAATTTCAGATATTCTGTTAAAAATGTTTGCGCAACATTAACCTGAATCTAGCAGATAGTTAGCAAAAAATGTTTGCATTAGAATAACAAAAAGTTTAAGAAGCGGATCCAGATTATCGTTTATTCATTATCAGACCACGAAAATTGTGACATTAGTTACCATTTTTTTAATGAAAAAAGTTACTAGACTTTATAGTGGCCAGGTCCGAAAATTTACCAAGTCATCAAAAAGTGACTCGCTGTCAGCCCTGTGAGCATAGTACGATGTTAATACTTAAGGCTCAAGAATCCATCATTCAATCATTAGTAATCATCGAAAATGAAAAACCAGTTTTTTCGTACAAATTGTAAGAAATCCTCATAAAAATCTATCATTGCAATCCAGATAGCAAGTGTAATGCAATGATAGATTTTCTTGAACATTGCTTAAATTTTAAGCAAAAAAACTGGTTTTGAAAATTTGAAAAACGATGATGATTATTTTCCTCTTAATTGGTGTGTTCCTTCCATCATAGCAAATGTACACTAATTTACAACACGGGTTGTTTTCATCCTGGAAGGACGTTATTTGTTAACTACATATTTTAAAACACATCGAGGCTTCTTGCATAGTCGGTAATTTCAGTCAGAATCTAGAGGGATTCGCGATAAGGGCCTATCTGACAAATCAATAACAATGAGAAAATAACCAATGAAATTTTCATGTGCAATTTTTAATTCCAATTGGAGAAAATATAATCCAACTTTAACTATATCACTTTAATACACATTTCATAAACCTAGTTTCAAAATCCCCATCAATACCACACATATCTCCTTCAATTTTCCTAGCTATTTCGTAATAAAAAAATATTATAAGGTTTCGCCTTAAACGCACTCAAGAATGCCAGTATCGCCCAATGTTATGAGCCTGTAATCGATATTATTTTCAGTGTCGCCTATTACTTTTGAGCCGTGTTTTCATTCTGGTTTCAATTAAGCCCGCCATGTACGCCTTGTTTATTTTTTGTTTGCAGTGTCGCCGTTTACTCTCGCCGTGTTTTGATTTCGATTTCAGATGCGCCCATCACTTTGATAAACAAAAACACAGGCGTAATCAATACAGTGTGTGGTTTTGCATGAGGTGAAGTTTCGTCTTCTACAAATTTGCGTTTTTTGAATAGTTAAATTATCGAAAGGGGAAAAGTTCAAGTGCAGTGAATAGACAATCAAGCTACAATTTCACCGCTATAGTTTTTTAAATTGTGTACATTTTGTCAGTTTCGCCTAATTCGCGAATCTTTCTAGGAATGTATTTTGCCATGCATCTCATGCTTCGATTTACTTCAGGGATTAATAACGACGTATTCTCCAAGAGTCGACACTACACTAGTCGTACTCGGTTTCATTAGGACCTGTGGTATTCTGTCCAGACTTGCGTCCAAGGCAAACTTGATTTTAGAGCATACTGGTCGCCTTGCCGTCATGCTGTAATTGAAAAAATCGGAATTAAATTATTTCTGAGAGCGGAGTAACTGTTCATGGGAGGAGGTAAGCACACTTTGCAGGAAAAACTATCTGGTACCTACCGTTTCGTCACCGCTTCCGTTTCGACCGAGCAGCAATCTATCGCCCCACTTGCTGTGCCGTTACTGTAAGAGGAAGAATCGCTGCTATAAACAGTCATATTCTGACCAGAATCTTTTTCCGCACTTTACTTACTTGTCGTGGTTTTAGTTCCGATCACATCCAGAAGCCAGCTGGAAGGTCAGACCGATGATTATATTGACAATTCGAGTGACAATTAGAAGTTCGGCAGTCAAAACTTCGGCGAAGTTCGGCGTCGGCATTCTAATTTGGTGCTTCGCCGACGCATAAGGATTGCCTTTGTCGGCGTAGCACTTCGGTAGAATGCCGACGCCGAACTTCGGCGAACTTTCGGTGATATTTCATTTCTCTTATGAACTTCGGTCTAAAGTTAATCTGAATGCACAATCAATCTGAATGCACAATCTGAATGCAATCGTAAACACCGAAGCGGGAGCAAAAAGGTAGACAACAAACACGAACGAGCGAATAATTCACGATCTGTCAAAAATAAGTCTCCTCTGGAGCAGACTTATTTTTGACAGATCGAAATCAGAGGGGAAATAATTCCCGAACTGTCAAATTTAAGTTCGGACTCGTTTTAACAACGCAAATGAGACAGACCCTAATATAAATTTCGTAAAACTCAAAATATTTACTCTGTAGAAACGAATATAGATAAGTCCTTTTTGAATGTTACTCGACAAATAAAGTTCAATCTAGAAAAAGCAAAATTGAGAAAAGTTTCAAAAAAAGCAAAATGATTTCCTACGAAGTAATTTTGTTGATTTTCGTGATGTTTTTGTATTTCTTCAAGCCAAAAGATAACTCAGCGGAAATGTTTTTACATTGCATGATGCCATCTCCCAGAACCGTAAGTTTAATTGATTTGTTTTAAAATGAAATTTTATTGATTGATTTGTTGATATGGTTTTGTTTTCAGGGAGTAAAATATGCTGTAAAATGTTCTGGATCCAGAGTAATGACGGAGATTTTGAACTTTAACCCTGTCGCGATAAAAGAGCACCTCAGAGTATCAGCAGCCGTTTTTCAAAGAATTTGCCAGCTAGTTCCGGAAAAGCGATCTGGATGGGAAACGGAAATAGATGTAGCTGTTTTCCTTTTCTGGTTGGCTACTGGAACCAGTCGTCGGGTGGTTGGCACAGTGTTTAATGTTCCTAGAAACACAACGAAGAGGATCTGTGACAACATGTTGAATTTCATAATCAACATTTTGATGAAACAAATCATCAAATATCCGCGAGAAGAGGAATTAGCAAACATTGCCTATAAATTTTGTAATCGAGCCAGAACACCGATCTTCGACAAAGCTGTAGGGGCGATTGATGGTTCCCACATTCGTATTCAGTGTCCGACTGCTTTACATGACCAGTACATCAATCGCAAATTGACCTATTCGATCCAGTGTCAGGCAGTTTGTGACAGTAATTACAAATTTCTAGATATTTGCGTAGGTTACCCAGGTAGTGTTCATGATACACGAGTACTGTATAACAGTTCGTTATACTATAAAAGATTGTATCCTCCTCCTGGATACTACCTACTAGGGGACAGCGGTTATCCATGCAGCTTGAGCCCAATTGCTATAATAACTCCATTCAAAGAAACAGGTGGACAAAGACTTCCTGCGATGAAAAAGCGATTTAATAATCTCCACAGTAAAGCGCGCAATATTGTCGAATGTGTTTTTGGACAGATGAAAAACAGATGGAGAAGTATTTTTAATAAAGAATTAGAACTGAAAATAGAAAATAGCATAAGAACAATCGTTGCATGTTGCGTTCTACATAATATTGTGTATTTCTTTCACTACTGGACTGCGAAGTGCGGCCTCATAAGTGCGAAAGTGTGAATAAAAGTGCGGGATAGCATTAAACCCTTTTGGTGTCTTCAGAGCACTTGTTCTTTGATTTACGAAGAATAAGTCCCCCGAAGACACCTACGTGATTTGATGCAATTGCGCACTTTTATTAGCGTTTCCGCACTTGTAAAAACTTCTGCGATAGTCCACTGGTGAAAGGAATGCGCAATATCTGTGTGGATATGAATGACATAATGGAAGCTGATCTGGACGTAGAAGAACAAACACAAAACATTCGGAATGAAGCGGAATTTCAACCCGTTTCCGATACAGGTGAAGGGATAGCTTTTCGTTTAGAGCTTTTAAACAAACTGGAAAACATAGTATTATACAACTCTATGAATAATTGATATTGATGTAAGCGGACTTTTTAGTTGATAATAAAGAAATAAAAAGTATACAGTTCGATTGGTTTATTTCCAATGATTCATTTAGAAAAACAGTCTAAAAGTTCAAATTTTAAAGACTCATTCCGATTCCGAGGAACTGGAGTTGTCGAATGAAGGAACGGAGATGTTCTGTGATTCTGCTATCGACTTTAGCAACATAAGACAATTTTTGGTTTCTTTCCGCTTTCGTTTCGACTCTCTGCGGAAAAACTCAAACATGTCCTGTTGGGAGTAACGCTTCTTTCGTTTTTTCTGCGACTGCATCATATTTTCCGGCTCTTCTGTACCAGGACTGTCACGGGTTCGTCGGTATCCTGAAGGACCAGCTACAGGCGAAGACGTTGCCATTGGTACCGGCTCATCGGAAGACGATATTTCCGGATCAAACATAATGTACTCACTTATGTTGAAGTTTTCATCATTGCCAGCTGTCTCCTGCGCGTTTTCGTTCAGGCCATCGACTTCCGGCTCTGGTTCAAAAACAATGCAATCACTTAAATTGTCGATTCCTTCACTTACTTCCGGCTTCGGTTTTCTCTGTGAGTTTCTGATTACATCGCCGTTACTGTTGACAACCAACGGAGGATAGCATGTATGCTGAGTGGACATGAACTGATGCATTTTATTAAAATGTACCCACTGATCCGCTCTCAGCTCACCATTCTCTGTTGAGCTTCCTGTTGGGGGTGCGATAAGTTTCTAGAAAAAAGGTAATAATTAATGCTGACTTATTCACCAGCCACGACATCCAGATTACCTTGTACTTTTTGGCCAGGTTGTTCCATTTGGACTTAATTTGCTCTATGGAATAGTTTTGGAGTCCTGATGTTTCTTGTATGGTGCTGAAAGTTAATAATATTAGGTAAAATGTGTGTTCATATGGTAGAACACTTACCGCCAGGCCTCCTTTTTATCGAAATTTTTGCTCGTGAACAAATGGCTGTGTTTTATGCGGCCACTGATCAAGTACGAAACTTCGATGTCACTCACTGTAAGAGTAAAATTAGTTATAAAAGCATACCTAGACAACAATAATTTTAATAATACTTTTTTTCGCTTTCTGATGCTTGCCTTCCATCGTTCTGATATTCGCGAAACTTATAAAAACAAAAACAAAATATTTTTTCTGTCTCACTTCTGACCGCCTACTGTGCAGAAAATGAAATAACTATCGAAGTGTCAAAATCAACCATGCTCAACAGCAGGGTTATTTTCAACCGGAGGGGAAATAACTACCGAACTGTCAAATTTTAACCAAAAGTTAAACGAAGACCCCAAATGGTTCACGCCCTCAGGAAAGTATAAGATTTTTATATCGTGAACAAAGGCTTGCCTTCAACAAAATTTACAAATTCTAAACATTCTAAACAAGTTTCTTGTTTCAAGAGATCTAAATGTCTAATGAGATGAAACCTGTTCACAGTTACCGTCAAACGGGGTGACTTGCAACACTAGTACTGATACGCGCTTTTCGATGTTTACTCTATAAATAAACAAAACTGTCAACTGAGCTCTCGCCGAGCGGTGTCACGAGCACATGCGCAAATTTGCTGGTTGAAAATACTGCCGTTTGATTTTGCTGGGAACAGCTGATCTTTGTTTATATTTTCCACCAGCACTCTTTAAATAGTGTTGGTGACATGTAACGTGTCTGTACACGAGCGCAGAAACCACTACTGTTGTCATAACTCATCCTTTGTTTACACAGTAATGCTTGTGTTTGCTAGTTGTCACAGCAAAATTATTAACATTTTATACTTTTCTCCCATTGATAGTGCACTTAGTCGTTTCAGTTAATAAGCCATTTTACGAGACGTTCGAATGACGTTTTCTGGCGGGCCGCTCATTGTTGTTGTTCAAAAAACTAGCATAATATCTGAATTGCGCTGGTCACATTTTTTTTGGCGATGACGTCCCCGTCTCTTTCAGCGCATGTTTCTACCCGGTTTACATGTATTAGAGGTAACGTAGATGAAAAATATCTTCCCTGCCTACTGATTTAAATTTTACATGCGAAAATTTAAAACTTTGTTAAATTACCTCCAGCGCCATTGTTGAATATGCTCCTTCCAAATGTAACGCTAGAAGAAACGTAAATAAATCGGCCCGCCAGAAACTTTCAAAGCTGGTAAACAAACGAAAACCATATGATTCGAAACGTCTCATAAAATGGCTTATATTTCATCGTCAATAATCGTAAGTTGGTGTGATAAATTCATAAATAATTCAACACAAACGGTCTGTGATTGAGTTTCGGCATCTAATCAGAGAAACAATAGTAAAGAAATAATGAACAAAACAAATTGTTTCACTTTTGAAAAATCATTTTTTCTGAAATGCCACCCTCCGCGGGGTGACTAGCAACAGTAGAAAAGAAACTCTTTTTTATTTATAAAGTTGTTAGTTTGCATTCTGTATTGAATTCATTCCCGTTTAAATATCACAAGAGGACCTCACCGACCGGAAAGATGCCGAGGACATACAAAAAGCCTTTCGGAAGTCGCCCGTATGCTAATTTTTCGAAGGAAACTCTGGAAAAAGCGGTGCTGGAAATCCAAAAGAACAATGTATCGATTCGTGATGCAGCCCAGAAATACAGCTTATGTCCATCTACCGTATCACGGCACTTAAAGAAGGAAGGTGGTGAAAAGCGAGTTTACGGTTGACAAACGGTGTTGTCTCGCCAAGACGAACAAACGCTGGTGGAAGGCTTATTATTAGCTGCGGAGTGGGGAATGCCTTTCCAGAGAAGTGATCTGAAATCCATCGTGAAGGGATTCCTGGATGACCAAGCTAGAAAAGAGAACCGTTTCAAAGACAACACTCCTGGCGACGACTGGTGCACGTTCTTCTTGAAGCGCCACACAAATCTGTCGAACAGATTGTCGGAAAATATCAAGAGATCCCGGGCCGCCGTTTCGAAAGAAACCATTTGCAGCTATTTTGAGAATATGAAGAAATCCGTCAAGGATGTGAAACCTGAACTCATCATCAACTACGACGAAACTAACCTCACGGATGATCCGGGACGTACGAAGGTCATCGTTCGGCGCGGTGCAAAGCATGCGGAGCGTATTCTCGATTCCACTAAAACAAGCACCTCCGCGATGTTTGCTGGAACGGCGTCGGGAATTCTGCTGCCCCCGTTCGTAGTGTACAAAAGTCGTTTTCTGTATGACACTTGGACAACAGGAGGGCCTCAACACACTGTGTACGGATGCTCCAAAAGTGGTTGGTTCGACAATGATTTGTTTGAGAAGTGGTTTTTTAAGGTGGCATTGCCACACTTCAAGAAACACGATCCCGAGGATTGCCAAGCTCCAAAAATCCTTATCGGTGATAACCTGGCAAGTCATCTGTCTATGCGAGTAATACAAACATGCCAGGAATACAACATAAGATTTGTATTTCTTCCGCCGAATAGCACGCATCTTTGCCAACCACTTGACGTAGCGTTCTTCCGCCCTTTGAAAATCAAATGGAGGAAAGTTCTTCTGGAATATAAGGCGAAATTCTCTGGAACAGTACCGAAACATTTGTTTCCCGGACTTCTTAAGAAGACGGTCGAAAGATTGGACAATGCTGCTGGCAGTTTGCGTTCTGGATTCCGTACAACCGGAATATATCCTTTGAATCCTCAACAGGTGCTCAGGAAGCTACCGGAAGCCAGGAGAGAAACAGAAACTGGAGCTGAAAAGTCCTGGTCCAATGCTTTCGTCAACGTTCTCAAGGATGCTCGATTCGGAAAATCTCCGGATGTAGCACCGGCTCGTAAAAAACGAATCCTCACTGAACCGGGTGGTGTTGTGACGACTGAAGATTTACCACAACAGATTCCAGTGAATTCATCATCAACAGTTGCCAAGCGTACAAAAAAGTACAAAGATGACCCAATGAATGAGCCAGCCAAGAAAAATAAACGTAATAAGGACCAACAAACTACCGTATCTAATGCAGGACCATCTAAGAATAAGGAAAAGGTGAAAATTACAATGATCAAAATGTTTTAAAAATGATTTTCTTTCAACTTATCTAAGCGTTGCAAGTCACCCCGCAGATGGGGTGACTTGCAACACCCAACATTTATGTTTTTCACTGAAGTATGAATTGCAATATTTTTTCGTATACTTATATTTGAGAGTACTAGTCCACATTAAAACTATGACGAAGAAAAATAAAAACAATATCGTTTATTTTCTAAGTTATTAAGAAAGATATCTGGAAAGTGTTGCAAGTCACCCCGTTTGATTCCTCCATGATTTGAACGATAGTGACAACGAAAGTTCCGATACCGGTGCCGATTTTTCTACAGACGTTCTTGGATGATCCAGTGACGCATAACAAAGCGCTTAACCGAGACGATGCTTTTATTAGCTCTGCCACAATAGAAGCTGATGAGCGTATGTCACTCACTATTTAGAGAAAAAAAAAGATTTTTCAATAGTTCGAAGCTGCTTAGAAAGCTTATAGCGTTAAGAACTTTTTCCCGAAGTTCCGAAGAAGGCCACTGTGGTAATCCTATTCCTGGCACTTTATGTAATCTGAAATTCCGTATTACCACACTTTAACGTTCTAAGAAGGTGGAAAGTTCCACTCGGAACTTTATCCAAACTTTTTGGAACTTGAAAATGTGGTTTCCATCCAATACTTACCTATCTATCGGGCACACCGGTACCCTAGATGATGTCCGAAACTGCCCATATTCAACAACGAAAGGTGGTTCCTTCAACACAAGAAAACGCTTCACAACCAGAAAGTTCGAGCTGTTTTTTTTATAGTCAGTTGATTTCCATTGTGTTTCTCTTCTAGGTCGTGTGGTGGGACTGTACTTTACAAAAGTGCTTCTAATACTGTGCTGTTTTTTTTTGTATTTCTGTCTCTCTCTCTACTAAACATGGACTGTGCTGCAAAATTCCGATTTTCGGCTAGGTAGGATTAGTTTTCAACTGGAAGATATTTGATAGAAACTGGATTGGACTATATTAATGGCTTCAAGGACCGTGCGGCGTCTTGTTCTTTCCAACGAAACGTTATAACAGAACACGTTCTTCTGGTTTTCGAATTTTCCGTTCCGCAGTTGGTTGTTTCTTTGTTTATTTCACTAATATCAACACATTCTAGAGTTAGAACAATTTTCGTCGTCGATAAATTAATAGGTTTCCTTTGTTTCATCACATTTAATTGTTCTCCTTTTTTCTTCTATATATATATCTTTCCCTATATAATTAACTACAATCATTCAAGAATTAAGTTAAGAATCACTCTTTGTCTCGCTCGCGTGCGCGCTTTTCTTAATAGTTCTGCATTTCTAAATCGTTTCCCTCACGCTCTCGGTTCTATATTAGTGGCCTACGTTTTAATAATCAAATTTACACGTCTAACATGACTCGCGCCTTCGGTAATCCCACTCTGCTCCTCTCGCGCGCGCACAGTTCGACGACTGGCTAGTTATTACAAGTAAAGGAAATGCTTCCTCCGAACAATCGAGGAAGAGACATATTTGTTTCACTAAAATTTACACTCACGCACACACATACACTCACACGCAATCGCACATACAAACGCGCGCAAAATAGAACACAACTCATCGCTATAATCCCCCTATCTAGCGATATCCCACCGGTTCCCCGGAATGTTTCTTCGGAGTAATGATGGTAATGGTGGTGGTGATGGCGGGAAAACGGGGAAGAAGTCCCTAACATCGTCTAAAGCTCCCTCCTTCGGCATTGATGACTCTCCGCCCATTCCGTTTTTGCTTCTGCCAAGGTGCTTCAGTGGTGTAGTGGTGGTGGAGAGATGGTTCAGCGGTTCCGGTGGAGATTTTGCCCTTCTACCATTGCGCTAATGGTAAGACATCTTCTCCACCTTCCGACGACGGCCAGGTTCAAGCAGTTCAGGGAGCGTTGGAGGTCGCCGCTGCACGGTACAGCAAGTTGCGTCCCCTCACCGGCAGAGGGTGGGCTTCCGTGTTGAACACCCAGTCCTCGAGCCGTAGTAGCGAGTCGTCCGAGAAGATTAGATAAAGGTACTGGAACGGGGGAAGGTGAGGTTAGCTATTGACCCTAGCATGAGTGTCCCTTCTTCAGAGATTTCTTACCTTAAGTGTCTCCGCCAGGAAGAAACTTTGCTGGACGTCATCCTTCTGCGGATCCGTCAGGTAGACGTTCTTCAAACCACTGAATCCGTTCGGTGTCCGACAGTGCTTCTCAAGTGCCTGAGTTGAAATACAGAAATATAATCCAATCGGCTCCGTAATACTACCGTTGTCAGTTGAGCCTTACCTGCACGGCGTCCCATGCCCAGTCGCGATACTTCTGATCGTGCGTCAGTCTCCACATGACGAAGTAACTCTCGAATGTCTCCGGTCGCAAGATGTAGTACTTCTCCTGGGACTTCAGGGCCTTGGCCTCAACTCCGTCGTTGAAGCGGAACGCCTCCGGCCCCAGCCGGGTGTACGTCCGGACGTAGCTCTCGTGGCAGGTATTCGTCAGTCCTTCGCCGATTTCCATGTATCGCTCCGAGTACTGGTTGTTCAACGTGG
Organism: Aedes aegypti; assembly: GCF_002204515.2. Taxonomy (NCBI): domain Eukaryota; kingdom Metazoa; phylum Arthropoda; class Insecta; order Diptera; family Culicidae; genus Aedes; species Aedes aegypti. The sequence continues at coordinate 23,606,233 of NC_035107.1, forward strand.
TTCCTCCAAGACCGAACAGGCCACCTAGAGTAACCATCACGCAAATCGATCAATCCGCAATCCTTATTCTTCCCTAACACCCATCCTTACCCGCAAAGCACGCCAAGTGGTCCATCTTGTGCTCCAGCCGTTCGAACTTCAGATCCGAAACGTACGTCAACCCCCCGGGACTGGTCCGGATCATGTGCTGGATGATGGCCTGCATCGCGTCGTCGTACATCTCCCGGGCTTCGTCGTCTTCGTGCCCACTCTGGATCCACGCCTTAAGCAGGTACTCGTAGAAACTGTCCCCAAGGGCCCCCAGGGACATGTGCTGCTGGCCCCACTTGCCCGTCTTCGGATTCAGATAGTTCGGATAGAGGCCCTTGGGCTTTTCGATCTCCTTCAGTACCGATCGGATCGCCTGGACCCGCTCGCGGTACACCGAATCGCCGGTGATGTCACTCAGGTAGGCGAACTCCAGATGCAGGGTGCCGAACTCCGACAGGATACTGCTACCGCCACTAGCCCAGCCGTAGTTTTTGCTGATCTGTTTGATAGGGATTCGGAAGGATGATAGTTAGAGAAATGTTTGGACATCATGATCATTTAAAAATTGAATAATAAAATATTTTTTGTAAAATTTGTAGTAATGCATTTGGGGTCGTCCATAAATGACGTAGCATTTTAGGGGGGAGGGGGGGCTTCACGAATTTGTGACGATGTGTGACGAGGGGGAGGGAGGGGTCCCAGCTTGTGGACGTAGCATTTTAAATAATTTCGGTAAAAAAAAGTGGCGCTGGAAAAAAAATGTAAAACAGTTGTTATCAAACTTCTTTGGCTGAACTATTAAACTTAAGTTATAAAATAATGATTCAGCTCCGAACCATTAATCCCTTAATCATTTTATTCCTGACAACTAAACAGATTTTATGAAGGTTTAAATAGTTATGTGAATTTTATATTATATTCGTGTCCAAACTATTTATTTATGAATAAATAAATTAAAAGCTCAACAAGTTAAGTAAAAATCAATGCTTTATCGACTTGGAAAGTATTATTTTTCCATTTGTTAACAAGATATACAATCAACCGTTTAAGTTTAATAATAATTTTCTGTTAGAAATTTTTTTCCTCAAATATATTATTTCATAATATGCTCATTTAGATGAATATTAACGTTATTTTAGTAATACAAGATATTTATTCAGTGCGTTCAATGTTGCATGAGATTTCTACACAGTATTGATGGAACAGCCCTGAAATTGCTTATTTTTGAAACATTCCAAATATTACAATTTTTATTTTTTCTCTATCTGGCCACTATTTGCTGAATGGATTTGAATTAAGAAAATAATGACGGAGAACCATTCTAAATTGAGGTATTTTGTTGATCATATTCACTGAAATCTGTTCCTTAACCACGAATAATTTAAAAAACTAACTTATTGCTACTTGTTTTAATTATGAATCGTGGTTTACGGCCAACCAGCCGAGTGGAAGTTTAACAACTACCGAAAAGCTAAACATTACATATAATTTGCAATTGGATTAGATAGACAAATTGATGTGAAGATTTGCGAAAAAGTTACACGTCTTCTCAGTGAGAATCGAACTCACGACTCCCCGATCTCTAGTTGGGGCGCGTTAACCACTACGCCATGAGGGGACTCATGAACGCAGAAGTTAACCTGAATTCGATTTCAGCTCAATAATCACGTGGTCCTCTTTCGCAAAGTGCACCTCTTTCGGAAGAATTAGATGCCCATCCAAACACAACGCTTTCTATATATATCCAATGCCTAGCCCGAGAGCGCATTGTTTTTTAGATATAGGAATAGCACACTACACTAGCCAGCAACTGCGCTGGCTGAGGTTTCTATTGTGTGGGCTTCCAATGGGTCGCGACGTTCTCAAACGACCGGTTACGGAACATGAGTCCGTTGCTCGATAAATACTTGTTTTAATTATGAATCGTGGTTTACGGCCAACCAGCCGAGTGGAAGTTTAACAACTACCGAAAAGCTAAACATTACATATAATTTGCAATTGGATTAGATGGACAAATTGATGTGAAGATTTGCGAAAAAGTTACACGTCTTCTCAGTGAGAATCGAACTCACGACTCCCCGATCTCTAGTTGGGGCGCGTTAACCACTACGCCATGAGGGGACTCATGAACGCAGAAGTTAACCTGAATTCGATTTCAGCTCAATAATCACGTGGTCCTCTTTCGCAAAGTGCACCTCTTTCGGAAGAATTAGATGCCCATCCAAACACAACGCTTTCTATATATAACTTATTGCTGTTCGTTTCATCACTCCAAACAAGAATTTTCTTTTGTACATATTTAGCTGTAAACTTCTTTTAGGTTTTACCCATAGTAAAAGTACTACAATTAAAATTTAACCTAAATGTAACAAAATAAATATAAACTGGGAAACAACATTCTGTAACATCAACAGAGAAATAAGTTAGTTAAAACTGTTTCCCAAATGTTTTTTGAGCGCTACAGTATTCCAAACTGTTGTTTGTCAGTTATCTATAAAATAAAACTTTGTTTTTAATTTCTGGATTTTAATGTTTCGTTTTAGCTCAATTGTTGTGGAAAACAAAAAAAAAATTAAGGGGGGGGGGGGGGGGGTGCTTGATATGCTACGTATTTTCCAAGGGGGGGTATCAGCATTTGTGACTAAATGCTACGAGGGGGGAGGGGGGTATAAAAAATCAGTGAAAAAATGCTACGTCATTTATGGACGGTCCCTATTGATGACATAAATGTGAAGATGCGTTGAATTTCCCCTATCGAAACATTTCAAGTATAATTGCAGAAATTCTAAAATATTAACAAGATTTAAATCAAACAATATTCGTTAGAGTTCGTTATATCTCTCGAAGAAATTCGTGAAATGTCTGAGGCAAAATTCGTTGATTCTTTCAGACGAGATCTCTCAAACGAGATTCGTTACGAGATTCATTGGATCTCTTAGACGAGAATCGTTCAATCTCTTGGACGGGATTCGTTGAATCTTTCAGACGAGATTCGCTGAATCTCTCAGATGATACACGTTAAATCTCTCAAATGATATTCGTTGCATCTTTATGACAAGATTCGTTGAATCTCTCAGGCCAGATGCGCTATATATCTCAGACGAGATTCGCTGTTCCTTTCACACGAGATTCGCTGTTTCTGTCAGACAAAATTCGTAGAATCTTAGACAAGATACGTAGAATCTCTAAGCGAGATTCGTTGAATCTCTGAGCGAGATTCGTTGAATCTCTGAGCGAGATTCGTTGAATCTCTGAGCGAGATTCGTTGAATCTCTGAGCGAGATTCGTTGAATCTCTGAGCGAGATTCGTTGAATCTCTGAGCGAGATTCGTTGAATCTCTGAGCGAGATTCGTTGAATCTCTGAGCGAGATTCGTTGAATCTCTGAGCGAGATTCGTTGAATCTCTGAGCGAGATTCGTTGAATCTCTGAGCGAGATTCGTTGAATCTCTGAGCGAGATTCGGTGAATCTCTGAGCGAGATTCGTTCAATCTCTGAGCGAGATTCGTTCAATCTCTGAGCGAGATTCGTTGAATCTCTCAGACAAGATTCGGTGAACCTCTCAGACGAGATTCGGTGAATCTCTCAGACGAGATTCGGTGAATCTCTCAGACGAGATTCGGTGAATCTCTCAGACGAGATTCGGTGAATCTCTCAGACGAGATTCGGTGAATCTCTCAGACGAGATTCGGTGAATCTCTCAGACGAGATTCGGTGAATCTCTCATACGAGATTCGGTGAATCTCTCAGACCAGATTCGGTGAATCTCTCAGACGAGATTCGGCGAATCTCTCAGACGAGATTCGGAGAATCTCTCAGACGAGATTCGTTGAATCTCTGAGCGAGATTCGGTGAATCTCTGAGCGAGATTCGTTCAATCTCTGAGCGAGATTCGTTCAATCTCTGAGCGAGATTCGTTGAATCTCTCAGACAAGATTCGGTGAACCTCTCAGACGAGATTCGGTGAATCTCTCAGACGAGATTCGGTGAATCTCTCAGACGAGATTCGGTGAATCTCTCAGACGAGATTCGGTGAATCTCTCAGACGAGATTCGGTGAATCTCTCAGACGAGATTCGGTGAATCTCTCAGACGAGATTCGGTGAATCTCTCAGACGAGATTCGGTGAATCTCTCAGACCAGATTCGGTGAATCTCTCAGACGAGATTCGGCGAATCTCTCAGACAAGATTCGGAGAATCTCTCAGACGAGATTCGGTGAATCTCTCAGACGAGATTCGGTGAATCTCTCAGACGAGATTCGGCGAATCTCTCAGACGAGATTCGGTGAATCTCTCAGACGAGATTCGGTGAATCTCTCAGACCAGATTCGGTGAATCTCTCAGACGAGATTCGGCGAATCTCTCAGACGAGATTCGTTGAATCTCTCAGACAAGATTCGGTGAACCTCTCAGACGAGAGTCGGTGAATCTCTCAGACGAGATTCGGTGGATCTCTCAGACGAGATTCGGTGAATCTCTCAGACGAGATTCGGCGAATCTCTCAGACGAGATTCGGTGAATCTCTCAGACGAGATTCGGTGAATCTCTCAGACGAGATTCGGTGAATCTCTCAGACGAGATTCGGTGAATCTCTCCGACGAGAGTCGGCGAATCTTTTAGACGAGATTCGTTGAATTTCTCGGACGAGATTCGTTGAATCTCTCAGGCAAGATTAAGTGAATCTCTCAGCGAGATTCGAAGAATCTCTCAGGTGAGATTCGGTGAATCTCTCAGGTGAGATTCGTTGAATCTCTCAGGTGAGATTCGTTGAATCTCTCAGGTGAGATTCGTTGATCTCTCAGGCGACATTTGGTAAATCTCTCAGACGAGATTCGCTGAATCTCACAGACGAGATTCGGTGCATCTCTCAGACGAGAGTCGGTGAATCTCTCAGCGAGATTCGATGAATCTCTCAGCGAGATTCGATGAATCTCTCAGCGAGATTCGATGAATCTCTCAGCGAGATTCGATGAATCTCTCAGCGAGATTCGATGAATCTCTCAGCGACATTCGATGAATCTCTCAGCGAGATTCGATGAATCTCTCAGCGAGATTCGATGAATCTCTCAGCGAGATTCGATGAATCTCTCAGACGAGATTCGGTGAACCTCTCAGACGAAATGCGGTGAATCTCTCAGACGAGATTCGGTGATTCTCTCAGACGCGATTCGGTGAATCTCTCAGACGAGATTCGGTGAATTTCTGAGACGAGATTCGTTCAATCTCTCAGACGAGACTCGTTCAATCTCTCAGACGAGATTCGGTGAATCTTTCAGACGAGATTCGGTGAATCTTTCAGACGAGATTCGGTGAATCTCTCAGACGAGATTCGGTGAATCTCTCAGACGAGATTCGGTGAATCTCTTAGACGAGATTCGGTGAATCTCTCAGACGAGATTCGGTGAATCTCTCAGACGAGATTCGGTGAATCTCTCAGACGAGATTCGGTGAATCTCTCAGATGAGATTCGGTGAATCTCTCAGACGAGATTCGGTGAATCTCTCAGACGAGATTCGGTGAATCTCTCAGACGAGATTCGGTGAATCTCTCAGACGAGATTCGGTGAATCTCTCAGATGAGATTCGGTGAATCTCTCAGACGAGATTCGGTGAATCTCTCAGACGAGATTCGGTGAATCTCTCAGACGAGATTCGGTGAATCTCTCAGACGAGATTTGGTGAATCTCTCAGACGAGATTCGGTGAATCTCTCAGCGAGATTCGGTGAATCTTTAAGCGAGATTCGGTGAATCTCTCAGCGAGATTCGGTGAATCTCTCAGCGAGATTCGGTGAATCTATCAGCGAGATTCGGTGAATCTCTCAGCGAGATTCGGCGAATCTCTCAGCGAGATTCGGTGAATCTCTCAGCGAGATTCGGTGAATCTCTCAGCGAGATTCGGTGAATCTCTCAGCGAGATTCGGTGAATCTCTCAGCGAGATTCGGTGAATCTCTCAGCGAGATTCGGTGAATCTCTCAGCGAGATTCGGTGAATCTTTAAGCGAGATTCGGTGAATCTCTCAGCGAGATTCGGTGAATCTCTCAGCGAGATTCGGTGAATCTCTCAGCGAGATTCGGTGAATCTATCAGTGAGATTCGGTGAATCTCTCAGCGAGATTCGGTGAATATCTCAGCGAGATTCGGTGAATCTATCAGCGACATTCGATGAATCTCTCAGCGAGATTTGGTGAATCTCTCAGACGAGATTCGGTGAATCTCTCAGCGAGATTCGGTGAATCTCTCAACGAGATTCGGTGGATCTCTCAGCGAGATTCGGTGGATCTCTCAGCGAGATTTGAAGAATCTCTCAGCGATATTAGGTGAATCTCTCACCGAGGTTCGGTGAATCTCTCAGACGAGATTCGGTGAATCTCTCAGACGAAGTACGGTGAATCGCTCAGACGAGATTCGGTGAATCTCTCAGCGAAGTTCGATGAATCTCTTAGCGAGATTCGATGAATCTCTTAGACGAGATTCGATGAATCTCTCAGCGAGATTCGATGAATCTCTCAGCGAAGTTCGATGAATCTCTTAGAAGAAATTCGATGAATCTCTCAGCGAGATTCGATGAATCTCTCAGCGAGTTACGATGAATCGCTCAGCGAGATTCGTCGAATCTCTCGACTGGACGCGATGAATCTCTCGGCTAGATTCAATGAATTTTTCGGCGAGATTCGATGAATCTCTCAGCGAGATTCGTTGAATCTCTCGGCGAGATTCGTTGAATCTCTCGGCGAGATTCGTTGAATCTCTCGGCGACATTGGTTGCATCTTTGCGAGATTCCATGAATCACTTGGCAAGATTCCATGAATCTCTCGGCAAGATGCCATGAATCTCTCGGCGAGATTCGTTGAATCTCTCGGCGAGATTCGTTGAAACTCGTCTAGAGATTCAGACGAAGCTAGTCTAGAGATTTAGACGAATCTCGTCTTGAGATTCAGATGAATCTCGTCTAGAGATTCAGACGAATCTTGTCTAGAAATTCCGACGAATCTCGTTTAGAGATTCAGACAAATTTCCTCTGACGAATCTCGTCCAGAGATTCTAATGAATCTCGTCCAGGAATTCTGACGAATCTCGTCAAGATATTCTAACAAATCTCGTCAAGAGATGCTAACCAATATCGTCCAGAGATTCTTAAGAATCTCGTCCAGAGATTCTAAAGAATCTCGTCTACAGATTCTAATGAATCTCGCCTTGAGTTTTCACTGAATTTGATAGATATTCTGTCGTATCGGGTCCGGAGACTCGGACCAGATTCTGACGCATTTATAGGTGGAATTATACTGAATCTTTATATGAGATAAATCAAAGAGATTTGTTGAGGATTAATGGAGATCTTTAACAATATTCGTTTAAATCCATTGAACTCCAGTTGAAAAGTTTAGATATATTTTTAACTTATAGACCAAAATTAACACTGATTCTTTCGAGAATTGCTCATTTTTGACAAGGTCTCTAATTTATATCAATTTTTTTCTATTAATTACTTAGATAAGATTCCTTTAACGAAATATGTTATGTTATTGCAAAAAAAATCTCTTGATGAGTAAAATTCAAAATTCTCAACAGACTTCTACTGAGTTCGAGATTGACAAAATTTGTTGATTCATGTAAAAGGCTTAATTTTGTGGACTAACTGTTGAAATTCAAATCCATCGAAGAACCAATTTCTAAAACAAACACAATAATTCAAATATGATGGAAACTACAGCTACGGATCGAATGCAATGGGATGAGATTCGAGATGATTGCAATCCTATATCGGATTCTGGTTCTGGCTTTGGCATGATGCACACTAGGTATTTGTTCGCTTCCTACAACTATTCCACCAGCAGAGAAAAACTACTTTCCCTACAAGCTTCGAATCGATTTCTTCGTTCCGCATTCGAACTACGACGAGACGATGGTCGTCCACAACACAGTCAGGCAAAAATTCTTCGTTTCTATCTAGTGAATGTGAAAGTATCTCTACCACTGTAAACTAAGGTTTTATGAAGGGGGGAATGGGGGATTAGAGGTGTGGTGCCTACCAGAGTCATCCTCTAGCTATGTGTAGAGACGATTGGAGGAGGAAGATGAGGGCGACATGTATGATTTCCTATTCCATTTTCAAGGACACTGAAAGAAGCTTAAATCTAGTTATCGGTTATGGATTTTTGCTTGGTTCGAAATGGAGAGATATGTGAGAAAAATCGGTAGGAGGAAAGAGAACGCTTTTACTAACCTTGTAGAACAGATTGACAAAAAAGGTTTCTACATGATTGACGACTCGCTCGAGTAGGGTTTTGGGCTGCACAAATTGTTAAGATTACACACATTGAATTGGATACCGAGAACCCACAACAGAAAGCACCGACAATTAGTTGCACAATTATTTCCACACACAGAAATTTATATCCAGACAGAGGGGGAGAGAAGAGAAGATTTCACAATGATAGTTGGTTGATTTGGGCTAGCCTAGAGTTTGGTGCTTGTTAGATTGGAAAGTTGCTATAAACTACTCTAGAAATGATTTGAAGAGCATGCTCGCTGCGGTTTATATATACAGGTTCCAAACAGTGAAGTCTGCCCCAATAAAACTCATCGTTTTTGCATATTTTACTCTTAGAACTGTTACACAACTATTATGCAACTTAGTTACATATTAGCATTATAAGAGTACTGAAAGCGAAATAGTAGGCTTCGCCGTGAACTACGAACTGTGGAAGTGCACTAATCCTAGTAGACTGTGGAAAGCGAATCTATTCTATGGAAAGAATAAAATATTTAGGGAGTCAAAATGTTTTCAGGCATGGGATTCAAATATTTCTAGGGAATGACCCAATTAGAATACCGACACTGTGCTTTCCTATTAGGGCTACAATCATCTCGAATCCCATCCCTTGTGCAAGATGGTTGTCGATTGACTATTGTATGTACATGATGTTCAATCTTCGAGACTAAGATACTGGAATCGTGTAGAAGAAAAATTTGAAATAATTGAGAACCCCTGAAGCTTCCTCACTTACCCCATTGGTCGGGTTGACGAGCGCGTACGGGATGCCGGTCGGGGTCTGGAACGCCGGCAGCAGCTTGTCCGCCACGTACTTGGCCTTCTCCAGGAACAGCCGATCGCCGGTGAACGCGTAGCAGGTCAGGAATCCTCCGATGAAGCGGATGTTCGTCTCGAACACCGACAGATCGCTGCCCACGCTTTCCAGGGTGAACTTCCGAAGGACCCAGTCGCGTCCCTCGTCGAACTCCTTGTGCAGTCCCATCAGGTAGAGCGTGTCCAGACCGTCGACGATGGTCGCCCCGAGATCAAACGCCCCGAAGATGCTGCCCGAGTGGCCCCGTTTGGTGATGGGCTTCAGCTCGTTTTTGCCCCAAGCGTACAGCTTGTAGTTGTCCCATGCGTGGATCATCATCTGGAAAGAGGGAAAAAGAGGGGATGTCATGAGAAACTGATATCGTACAGAACGATATTTATCACGTTTATGTTTTGTTGTCTTAAATACAAATTTAAACATATATTTCTGAGACCAATCCACTCCTTATAGGAGAAGTAGAAACAGAGATTTTAAGAAATTGTCGAATCTCAAACACAAAATTTGATGACAAGAATCATGAGTGACACTAGAAAAGAGAGATTGGTTGATCTCTAGAATAAATTCGTCTTAAACTCTAGAACAAGTTCTCTCGAAAATCTAGACCGGATTCGAATGAATACCTAAAAGTAATTTGCATCTATAGAATAAATTCGTTTGAATCTCTAGACGAATTCGTCTTAAAGATTCATTTGAATCTGTATCTGGCAAGATTCGCCTGCATTTCAAAAAATGATTAGATGAAATCTATTAAAAAATCGTTAGAATCTCTAAACAAGATTCCTTTGAGTTTTAGAAGAGATTCGTCTGAATTTATTTGAAAAATTCAGATACGATGAGGTTGGTCTCAATCTCTTCGTTAGACTCGTTTGAATCTCTTCGGAAGATCCGTCTGAATCTCTTCTAGCGATTCGTCTGAATCTTTTCGAGAGATTCGTCTGAATCTCTTCGAGATTTGTTTGAATCTTTTCTAAAAATTCGTCTGAAACTTTTCGAGAGATTCGTCTGAATCTCTTCAAAACATTCGTCTGAATCTCTTCAAGAGATTCGTTTGAATCTCCTTGAGAGATTCGTATGAACTTATTCAAGAAATTCATCGATTCGAATCTTTTGACGAGATTGATCTTAATCTCTTCGAGAGATTCACCTGATTTTTTTCGAGAAATTCGTCTGAATTTTTAATTTCGGATCTGTCATCGAGTCTTCGAGAGATTCGTCTGGATCTCTTCTAGAGTTTCGTCTGATTCTCTTCAAGAGATTCATCTGAATCTCTTCAAGAGATTCGTCTGAATCTCTTCAAGAGATTCGTCTGAATCTCTTCAAGAGATACACTACCCGTCATAAATACGGACTCACTGAAATAAGTATTGCAACACTCAGCTGAATAATGAATCACCCCCAAAAAGTTTAGCATCACCTCAAAACAGGTTAATTCACATTGCTATATCTCGAGATTCTTACGACTTGCAAAGAAGCGATCTTTAGCAAAGTTGTTCAGGGGATCAAGGACATCCGGAAAGCGAACAGTTTAGTTCGCGATTTTGCCGCTAGGTGGCGCTAGTGAGCATGTAAAATTGAGCATTTTAAACTAGTTCTAGCTTGTGATCCATAAGAGATAGAAAGTTCGGGTCTTCGGCAAAGTTGTTCAGGGGTTCAAGGACATCCGGAAAGCGAACAGTTTAGTTCGCGATTTTGCCGCTAGGTGGCGCTAGTGAGCATGTAAAATTTAGCATTTTGAACTAGTTCTAGCTTGTGATCCATAAGAGATAGAAAGTTCGGGTCTTCGGCAAAGTTGCTCAGGGGTTCAAGGACATCCGGAAAGGGAACAGTTTAGTTCGCGATTTTTCCGCTAGGTGGCGCTAGTGAGCATGCAAAATTGAGCATTTCAAACTAGTTCTAGCTTATGATCCATAAAAGATAGAAAGTTCGGGTCCTCGGCAAAGTTGTTCAGGGGATCAAGGACATCCGGAAAGCGAACAGTTTAGTTCGCGATTTTGCCGCTAGGTGGCGCTAGTGAGCATGTAAAATTGAGCATTTTAAACTAGTTCTAGCTTGTGATCCATAAGAGATAGAAAGTTCGGGTCTTCGGCAAAGTTGTTCAGGGGTTCAAGGACATCCGGAAAGCGAACAGTTTAGTTCGCGATTTTGCCGCTAGGTGGCGCTAGTGAGCATGTAAAATTTAGCATTTTGAACTAGTTCTAGCTTGTGATCCATAAGAGATAGAAAGTTCGGGTCTTCGGCAAAGCTGCTCAGGGGTTCAAGGGCATCCGGAAAGCGAACAGTTGCTCAATTTTACATGCTCACTAGCATCACCTAACGGGAAAATCGCGAACTAAACTGTTTCCTTTCCGGAAGTCCTTGAACCCCTGAGCGATCTTGCCGAAGACCCGAACTTTCTATCTCTTTATGCTCAATTTTACATGCTCACTTGCACCACCTAGTGGCAAAATTGCGAACTAAACTGATCGCTTTCCGGATGTCCTTGAACCCCTGAACAACTTTGCTGAAGACTCGAACTTTCTATCTCTTATGGATCACAAGCTAGAACTAGTTCAAAATGTTCAATTTTACATGCTCACTAGCGTCACCTAACGGCAAAATCGCGAACTAAACTGATTGCTTTCCGGATTTCCTTGAACCCCTGAGCAACTTTGCCGAGGACCCGAACTTTCGATCTCTCTATGCTCAATTTTACATGCTCACTTGCACCACCTAGCGGCAAAATCGCGAACTAAACTGATCGCTTTCCGGATGTCCTTGAACCCCTGAGCAACTTTGCCGAAGACCCGAACTTTCTATCTTTTATGGATCATAAGCTAGAACTAGTTTGAAATGCTCAATTTTGCATGCTCACTAGCGCCACCTAGCGGAAAAATCGCGAACTAAACTGTTCCCTTTCCGGATGTCCTTGAACCCCTGAGCAACTTTGCCGAAGACCCGAACTTTCTATCTTTTATGGATCACAAGCTAGAACTAGTTTGAAATGCTCAATTTTACATGCTCACTAGCGCCACCTAGCGGCAAAATTGCGAACTAAACTGTTCGCTTTCTGGATGTCCTTGATCCCCTGAACAACTTTGCTGATGATCGCTTCTTTGCAAGTCGTAAGGATCTTGAGATATAGCAATGTGAAATTACCTGTTTTGAGGTGATGCTAAACTTTTCAGAGTGACCCAAGTAACCAGTAAGCACGATAATGCGGCACGGTAACAGCATTATATGCGCATATAGGGTAATCATTTGATGCTTGTCAGTTTTATATACGCATATAATGCTATTATAATGCCAGAAAAGGCGAAATAGCGTGCCATTATAATGCGAAGATATAACCGTGCTTCTCGGCATCACTAGTGCTGATATAAGACCACGTGAGAAACGTCAGTTGTTTTCGCCAGGTTTTTCGGGCGAATATTTTGTGCTTTCGCGTACGCAGCCAGAGAGCTTTCGCGTATGCGGCCAAGCAGCTGGTACACGAGGTAAATGAATAAATGCATGAAAACGGAAACCTCGAATATGCAAAATGTAATAAAATGATTGAGATAGTACTTCTCCGTATCAGACCTATTCATTTTAGTGGTTTTCATCCTTTTGAGGACTTGAAATTGCCACATATTGATCCTTGTTTTATGATGATGAAATTCCTCATTTTGCGTCTCGAACCTGCGACACCTGTATTGTTGAGTTGTTGAAGTTCTGCTCCTTTGCTCCTTCGCCCACATAAGATGAATAGTATTGGAAAGAAAAGTGAACAATTTAAACCACCACTTTTCCCCGTCATAAAACCTGCAATTGTAGTAGTGAGAAGACTTATGTTTGACTCCCTCTCACCACTACATGCAAACACAAAGCACGTGGTATATCTGTCAAAACACTGGATGGCATTTAAACATGCCCTGTATCCGAATATAGAGCCAATATAGTGCTTATTTAATGCCCGTATGCATCAGGCTTAGAAGCATTAATGATGCTGTAATAGGGTTTCTATGCAGCGGAAGTGCTGTTATAAGGTGTGTAAGCATTTGTGGTGCTATTATAATGCATGTACGCATTTATGATGCTGATTAAGGGCTTATTATTAGTGCTAATGGTTACTTGGGGATTCAATATACAGCTGAGTGTTGCAATACTTATTTTAGTGAGTCCGTATTTATGACGGGTAGTGTACGTCTAAATCTATTTGAGAAATACGTCTTTATCTCTTTTATAGATGTTTCTGAACCTCGCTGAGAGATTTGCCAGACTCTCTTCGAGATATTCGCCTGAAAATCTCTAAGACGAGATTCGTTGAACTTCTCAGACAAGATTCGTTGAATCTCTCAGGCGAGATCTGAATCTCGTCCAGTGATTCTGACGAATCTCGTCCAGAGATTCGGACGATTCTCATAAAGAGATCCTGACTATTCTTGTCCAGAGATTGTGACGAATCACGTCCAGAGATTCTGACAATTCTCGTCCAGAGATTCTAACGATTCTCGTCCAGAGGATCTGACGATTCTCGTCTAGAGATTCTGACGATTCTCGTTAAGAGATTTTGACGATTTTCGTTCAGAGATTCAGTCGAATCTCGTCTAGAGATTCAGGCGAATCTTGTCTGAGAAGTTCAACGAATCTCGTCTTAGAGATGTCCAGGCGAATATCTCGAAGAGAGTCTGGCAAATCTCTCAGACGAATCTTGTCTAGCGATTCAGACCGAGATTCGGAGATCTCGTCTGGAGATTCAGACGGATCTCGTCCAGAGATTCAGACGAATCTCGTCCAGAGATTCAGGCGAATCTCGTCCAGAGATTCAGGCGAACCTCGTCCAGAGATTCAGGCGAACCTCGTCCAGAGATTCAGGCGAATCTCGTCCAGAGATTCAGGCGAATCTCGTCCAGAGATTCAGGCGAATCTCGTCCACAGATTCAGGCGAATCTCGTCCACAGATTCAGGCGAATCTCGTCCAGAGATTCAGACGAATCTCGTCCAGAGATTCAGACGAATCTCGTCCAGAGATTCAGACGAATCTCGTCCAGAGATTCAGACGAATCTCGTCCAGAGATTCAGACGAATCTCGTCCAGAGATTCAGACGAATCTCGCCCAGAGATTCAGGCGAATCTCGTCCAGAGATTCAGGCGAATTCAGACGAATCTCGTCAAGAGATTCAGACGAATCTTTTTAGAGATTCAGACGAATCTCGTCCAGAGGTTCAGACGAATCTCGTCCAGAGATTCAGGCGAATCTCGTCCAGAGATTCAGGCGAATCTCGTCCAGAGATTCAGGCGAATCTCGTCCAGAGATTCAGGCGAATCTCGTCCAGAGATTCTGACGATTCTCGTCCAGAGGATCTGACGATTGTCGTCTAGAGATTCTGACGATTCTCGTTAAAAGATTTTGACGATTTTCGTTCAGAGATTCAGTCGAATCTCGTCCAGAGATTCAGACGAATCTCGTCCAGAGATTCAGACGAATCACGTCCAGAGATTCAGACGAATCTCGTCCAGAGATTCAGGCGAATCTCGTCCAGAGATTCAGGCGAATCTCGTCCAGAGATTCAGGCGAATCTAGTCAAGAGATTCAGACGAATCTTTTTAGAGGTTTAGGCAAATCTCGTTTAGAGATTCATACGAATCTCGTTTAGATTTAATCAAATCTCGTCTAAAGATTCAGACGAATCACGACTGCAGATTAAAATGAATCTCGTCTAAAGATAGTAAAGTAATTCCAACGGATTTGTGCAGATATTCAGACGAGATCAAAGAATCAGATAAATCTTGTCTAGAAATTTCGACGAATCTCGTCCGGAGATTTAGATGAATCTTGTTCAAAGAATCTGAATAATATTGTCAATCTCACCTAGAAATTCAGACGAACCGCGTTTGGAGATGCAAACGTATCTATTTTCCTGATCCGATTAATTTTGTCTAGTGATTCAGACGAATCTCGGCATTAGATTCGAACGAATCTCGTCTAGTGAATCGCTTGAATCTCATCGAGAGTTTTGTCTGAATCTCTTCGAGAAATTCGTCTGAATCTCTTCGAGATTTTCGTCTGGATCTCTTTGAGAGATTTGCCTGATTTTATTCGAGAGATACGTCTCAACCTCAAGTTCATGTCAAGCGATTCATCTGAATCAATCTCTTCAAGAGATTCGTCTGAATATCTTCGAGAGATTCGTCTGAAACTCTTCGAGAGGTTCGCCTGAATCTCTTCGAGAAATTCTTCTGAATCACTTAGAGCGATTCGTCTGAATCATTTCAACAGATTCGTCTGAATCTCTGAAAGTTATTGGTCTGAATCTTTGATAGAGATTTGTTTGAATCGTTGGAAGAGATTTGTCTAAATTTCTTTGAGAGAATTGTCTGAATTCATTCCAGAGATTCGTCTGAATGTTTTCGAAAGGGTCAAACCTCGAGAGATTCTTCTGAATTTTTTTCGAGAGCTTCGTCTGAATCTTTTTTAAAAAAATCGTCGGAATCACTAGACGATATTCATCAGAATTATTAGACGGAATATGTCGGATATTATAGATAACATTTTATGGAATCTCTAGACAATATCCAATCTTTAGAGATTGTGATTGAATAATGTACGAGATTCACATGATGCGATTTGCAAGAACCTCCTGACGAGAGTCACCAGAATCTCTGGATGAGAATCATCAGGATTTGAGTTTATACGACATTCGCCTGAGTCTCCAGACGCGTAGCGTCAGACTCACCAGACGAGATTCGTCTGAGGCTTCAAACGATATTCGCTAGAATTTCCAGTAAAAAAATCTCCAGACGAGATTCACCAGAATCTCTAAACGAGAATTATCTCAATCTCCAGATGATGTTCACCAGAATCTCGTAAACAAAATTCGTCTGTATCTCTAGACGAGATTCGCCAAAATCTTTAGACAAGTTTTGTCAAAATCTCTAGACGAGATTCGCTACGATGTCTGGCCGGGTTTGCCCGAATTTTTGAACGCGATGCGCCAATATATTTGGACGAGATTCAATAGAATCACTAGACAATATTCACCACAATTTCGGAACAAAATTTCTTTGCATCTTTTAGATGAAATTCGACTGATTTTTGAGCTAGTCTCATCTGAATCTCAACGCGAAAATCATCTTAATTCTCAAACAATATTCATAAGAATCTGTGGGCAAAATTGGGTAGAACGTTTAGGCGATAAATCACTGAATGTTTAGACGAGTTTGGTCTGAATCACTTAACGAGATTCGTCTGAATTTTCATAGGAGAATCGTCAGAATCTTTTGATGGGTTTCATCTGAATTTTCAGACGAGTTTGTCAAATTTTTTTTTAAACAAGATTCGTTTAAATTTTCAGATAATTTTTTTCTAAAACCCCCAGAAGAGATTCATCCAATCTTCAGACATGATTTATCCACATCTCTAGACGAGTTGCGTCTGATTCTTCCGACGTTATTTGTCTGTCTTTATCTCTTGTTTTATACTTTGGACGCAAGATTAGATGCAATCTTCGCGGGATTTGTCTGAACGTTTCGAATTTCTGGAAGAAACTTCTCTATATTCAGAAAATAGTCACGAAAAATTTAACCAATCGTCAAGAGAAAGCTTTTCGAGCTTTTGGGTTTCCAAACTTGTTCCTCGAGTTTCGGAGAGAAGTTCTTCGAGTTTTTTGGATAAGGTTCACGAGCTTCTGAGGGAAGCACTTCAAGCTTCTGAGAAAAACTTCTTAAGCTTCTGGGAGAAGCTTCTTAATCTGCTGGAAGAACCTTCACAGGCTTCTGGGAGTAGCTTTCAATCTTATGGGAGTAGTTTCTCAAGCTTCTGGGAAAACCTTCCCTAACTTTTGGGAAAATCTTCCCAAACTTCTGGGAAAAGCTTCCCAAACTCCTGGGAGAAACTTCCCAAGCTTTTGGGAGAAACTTCCTGAGCTTCTTGGAAAAGCTTCCCAAGCTTCTGAGAGAAGCTTTCTAAGCTTCTTGGAGTAGCTTTTCAAGCTTCTGCGAGAAGCTTCCCAAATTTCTGGGAAAAGCTGTCCAAGCATCTGAGAGAAGCTTCGCAAACTTCTGAGAGGCTTCCCAAACTATTGGGAGAAGCTTTTTAAACTTCTGGAGGAAGCTTTATAAACTTCTGGATGAAGCTTTACAAACTTCTGGGAGAAGCTTCTCAAGCTTCTTGAAGAAGTATTTCAAGCGTCTGGGAGAAGCTTCTAAAGCTTTTGGGAGAAGCTTCCCAAGCTTCTAAAATAAGCTTCGGAAACTTCTGGGATAAGCATCCCAAGCTTCTATGAGGGGCTTCATAAACTTTTGGGAGATGCTTCTGAAACCTCTGGGAGAATTCCGGGAGAAGCTTCCCAAGTTTCTGGGAGAAGCTTCTAAAGCTTTGGAGGAGGTTTCCAAGCTTCTGGGATAAGCTTCCCAAACTTCTGAGAGAGGCTTTTCAAACTTTTGGGAGAAGCTTTTTAAGCTAACCGATTATCAGAAGGTTTACGCTGATGCGTTTTTCTTAAAACTCCTTGATATAGTGGCCACATTATAGCCGATTCTATAAATTATCTGTGACTTGAAATTTGCCTACCTCCAGGGGCACAGAACTCTTGTCACCCGACCTGACCCAGTGATCCACCGCAATTACTCCGGCCACACGAACATTCCCGATATCCTTTTACCACTTTTAGAAACTAGATATGTGTACGAGTATACTGACAAAAAATCATTGAAATCCGTTAAGTATTCGCTGAGCGGTGAGAGTTTTAGCAATTTTTCTTTCACTCAGGCCTATACGGGTTAAAGAAGCAGAAAAAAATCAACTGTATTATTGATTGTGCGATATTTGCCAGAAAACCATTCGCCAGAAATCTATTCGCCAGAATGACATCCGCCAGAAAGTACCATATGCTAGAAAGACCATTCGCCAGAAAACCATTTGCCAGAAAGTACCATTCCCCAGAATGGTTCCGGGTCATTTGGCCGAATGCCATTTGGCCGAATGCCGTTTGGCCGAACGCCATTTGGCCGAAAGGGTCATTTGGCCGAATGCCATTTGGCCGAATGCCGTTTGGCCGAAATAGGGAAAAATAGTAAGTTACAGTTAGCATATTATTGAAGTGAGCTTCGAAGCTGAATTTCAAAGAACTTATTCAGCTTATTTTTAAAGAAGGTTAATCATCATTGATATACATATAATTGTCTCTTTGATGTCAGTTCAACAAACAGTCAGTGCTGAAAAAAGAACATCCTTAATGTAAGCAAGTATTCACTTCTCTGCTAGTGGTAATAGCTGCCAGCAGAAGCTTTTGCATTGTGTTTGTAGTCAGCTTTCGACAGTAACTAAAACGGTTCACGAATTATTAGTCCTGCTGCAGGACTGGATTGCTTCGATCCCTCGAATCGTATTAAGTAAATTATTTCATAATTCTAGTAACAGCAAATTGTGGCTTCTTCTTTTCACAAAGGAGAAACTGTGAGCTTTTTCCACGTAATTGTTCACCGAGTCAATCGGTTTACTGCTACATGCAAGCAATGGTGCAGAGCTCAGTTCAAACGTTGCAATCTTAATATTAAAGGAGAAACAGAAAGAACAGCCTATGATCAAAAAAAGGAAAACAACTCTTATGAAATTTTAAGCAAGTGCTATGCAAACAACTTTTATATTAGTTATACTACAAAGAACTGCTGATGATTTAAAGAAGGTAAAATTCCCTATTAACATATAAACTGAATTATTGCCAACAGTAACGAAACCAGTATAACTCGAAAGAATTGCCTATGTTTAAAAGAAGGAAAAACTTCTAATGAAATCATAAAAAAACTTGAACCCTGTCATACCGTTGGTAGCCCCAGATGAAACAACCATAAGCTTTGAGTTTTGATGCAATGAGTGGAGTTCACAACTTCGTCCTAAATTAACGGGTCAATTTTATCATTCTGTTGGAGCACTTATATAGCGACAAACATGACGTCCCGTCACATCATTAAAGTCAATTTATTAACTGATCAATTATTGGGCAACACCTAATAATCTTACACATAAGTGTTGTAGTAATTTGATATTTTTTGTTCGTAATTCGACCAAACGGCATTCGGCCAAATGACCCGTTCGACCAAATGGCATTCGGCCAAACGACCCGTTCGGCCAAATGGCATTCGGCCAAACGACCCGTTCGGCCAAATGGCATTCGGCCAAACGACCCGTTCGGCCAAATGGCATTCGGCCAAACGACCCGTTCGGCCAAATGGCATTCGGCCAAACGACCCGTTCGGCCAAATGGCATTCGGCCAAATGGCGTTCGGCCAAACGGCATTCGGCCAAACGGCGTTCGGCCAAATGGCCGGACACCCCCAGAATGGACCATCCCCAAGATTTTTTTTTTCAGGTAAATCAAGTTTGCAATTGTAGGAGAATCTAATTCTAATAACTAAACAAGCCACAGCGTTAAAAAAATTGGAAGATTATTTTTGTTTGTATACTCAAAAAAGTACAGGATCTCTTGGACACCATCTCCAGTTTACTCAGTGAGCCAGATTCGAATATCCATTAGGGGAATTCGGGGTAAAACCGACACCCTAAGCTTATTGATAAAATTTGTGTACTTTCGCTTGTTAAACGAACCTAAAATTGATGTAGAATCATATATTGGTTATAAATCTATCATCTATGCGATCGCTGGATGACATATTAAGGCTATATAGTGATTTAAATCAAATTTATATTTCATTATTTTTAGGTGAGACAATTGAAAGTATGGGTAAGATCGACACCCTGTTGGGGTAAAACCGACACATGTACTTTGAGTAGAATTTATACGTTGTGAACACCACCATCACATGGCTTATTAGAAATAATGCTTTAAACATGACATTCGACTTTTATGTCCCGTTCTCTAAATAATTATACACTTATTACGTAAATTATTAAGGAGAGGCCAAAGATGTGAAAATTTCAAATGTCCCATGCTAAGATTATAAAGTTGTGATGAATACACATGGATATGATTAATTTGTGTTCATGGAATATTTGCGAAGATTAAGTTTTGGCGAATGTTTGGTTGTGAAGATAAATACTGTTTTTTTGACAACGCAGAAAAGTGTAATTATATTTAGATAATAAAAATGGTCGAACCTCAAAGTTTTTAAATTGAACAATAAGATAAATTTAAGTGAAAACATTTCATATTCTATTAATTGTTCAATTTTAAATGAGAAAAATTTATTCAAGCTTTATCAAATAAGTTTAAACGTGATAACAAAGAAATACTTTTTTTAAATATTTAATGATATCTTGTGGCAAGTCATGTAGTGTCATATTTTACATGTTAACATGTTCGCCATGCGTGGACTTCACTGGAATTCAAAAATAAAGGCTCACATAAACTACAGAGAAAGTCTTCGGACAAGGAAGATTCCCTGAAGTTAGATTATAAAGCAAAGAATTTACCCCAAATGAAAGTGTCGATCTTACCCCGAGTGGACATTTATTTTTCAATAGCGTTTTCAGCTGTAGTTTATTGGTAGCGTCAGTTGTAATGTCATTCAAAACACAACATTTCACAAGTAAAGATAGTGCGTGGTGGAAACTGCATGAAAATCTGCGTAAAACATGAAAAATCAAAGGGTGTCGATCTCACCCACAGTGTCGGTTTTACCCTGATTTCCCCTATGGATAGTGTGGTTCAATTGTATGACATCTGCCAGAAAACCATTTGCCAGAATCAATTTGCCAGAAAGCCATTCCCCAGAATGGACCATTTGCCAGAAAACCATTCCCCAGAATCATTTTTTGTAATTCGTTTTCAACCTTGATATCAATTGATCGACATATTTGTGAAGATGCATCGAAGCCAAACCTCAAATTTTCAAGAGCGCAAATCTAGAGACCCAAACAGCCATTCCAGCTGAAAATTTAATTGATTGGTCACCACCAGCGTGTGGCCAATCGATTAAGTTTTCAGCTCAAACCGCTGGCTGGTTCTCGAGGTTTATGCTCTTGAAAATTTGAGGTTTGGCTTCGATGCATCTTCACCTCAAGCCTACCGAAATTTTCGATATTTGTCATTTTTGTATCTTGAATATACTCATATTATTTGCACTTATAGCATGCAACATTGTGTAGTCAACTTTCACATTATTTACATCAAGAGGATTGGACTACTAGCACTGCACAGCTGCAGCGCAAAATTATTTAAAATTTAGCGTCACTTCTACAGTACTTCACTCGCATCGTAAATATTGCTCCAAATAATGTTTATATCTTTGTAATATTATAACAAGTATAAAACAACGCAACTGATCGATCCGTGTTATTTAGTCTATATTGTTAAAATCCTTCGCATACAATTTTATGCTATTTTCACTACTTACATAGCTGGTCTGAGAACAAAAAAGCTGAAACCTTTGACACGAATTAGTTTAGTTGAATAATTTCAGAAATATGAATAGTGTATCTTTGCGGAAAAAAATTGCAAAACAACTAAAAAGAACAGCCTTTGAGTGAAAGAAGGAAAAATTATGTTTGAAATATGAACAGTTTAGCGCCAATAATCAATGGAACAATATAACTCAAATGACTACCCAATTTTCTTTCGGTCATATATTTAAATACATTATTCAGTCCTTGAAAAGAACGTTAAACTGTTTTACTCTCAAAAATAATTTGCACCGCATTATTTATTGTTTTAAAGTAGTTTTACAACATTTGCGACAGGCTGCCGGAAAACTCTTCAATCTTCAGTGTTTACCCTGATTGCTAGTTTTAGCTATCTGGAACCGGAGATATTTTGAAATTCTTAGCAGGACTGCTACGTGGCCATGATTAATGGTGGAAACCAAAAAAAACAGAAATATATTGGTTTCTCATATTCTGTCGCTTGCTCTACGAAACAAGTCGGTTATGAAGATTAATGTTTTCGGAATCACTCGAGTAATCTTTAATGAGAAATTAGATGAAGGTCATGGTAAATATTCCATTATTGAATCACTTTCAATTTAGTTTTTTTTATTTGAGGACATATATTGATTGTCCATTTCCCGATGTTTGCATTTTTTTACATAAATCCTTTTTACAGACATTTTTATTGACAGCAGTCCTATATTGATTTTTTTTAGCTGTAATTATTTAAAATTGAGATGACATAACCTTGTTTACATTCCTTCTGTTAACTGCAGGCAGAAACACACAGTACAATTATAAAGACTAGCCAATAATATAAAGAAGGGTAAATCTCCTATGAAGCATATAAGTCCTTGAATTAGTAAGCCCTAAAGAACAGCCTAATCTTCAAAGAAGGGAAAATCATTAATAGATTTAATAGAAGGGTTGTCCATTAACAACGTGGTCAATTCTTTCGGATTATTTACCTCCACGGGGTCTTTCGTCCATACAAAAGTTTAAAAAGAATTGTTTGTATCGTGGTCATTGGCCAGGCCCCCTTCCATCCTCACATAAATGATCACATGGTTAATGGACGACCCCTAATAGCTTGTATAAAATTGATGACTATTTTAACATTAAAAAAAACAGTTATTTCTCAGAAACTATGAAAACCTCGGAAATCTATTACACCTTCTTCTTCTTATCTTGTGTTACGCCCCAACTGCACGGAAAAAAATCGGTTGCCGGATTCATGAACAAAAAGTCATGAATTCATACAATTTTAAGTTTCATGATATCATGACTAAAAGTCATGAAATCGTGAGTATTATGCAAGAATTTGTATGCTCAGTGCGTTACACAAATCTAACTGTCGCTTTCTTCATCTTAGTCAACGCATCTCATAACGATCGGTGATTTTTTCTAGTAAAATTATAAAAAAAAAGTTTTGTTTTTGAAAAAAAAATAAATTGAAGACACTATTCTTCGGAACCTTGCCATCGTATCGATGACATTCTTGGCGAGATTTCCGTAATTTCCCACTTTGTGTCACGACACAATCTGCCGGAGCTGTTAGATGTTCCAAAATATACTTACAAGCTTTCATCCTGATTTTGCAGAACCGGGCAATGTTTGACTTTGAGCGAAGATGTGATGCCTTCCCTATGTCCTATACAAGAGCAGCTCACAAAAGGCCTTCGGCAGCCGGATGTTCCAGTTCACTTTCCACATCCACAGTGTTGTTAAGGAGTGTTCCATTACTCATGCAATCCACCAGCATTTTGTGAGCCCAGGGACCATTTGTCGAATCAATTGATGTTCGAAATAATATTTTGCGTACAAACCTAACCACTGAATGTTCGCGTTCCTCCTAAAGATTTTTCACTCGTTAGGTTGACAATTGTGGAATGTGTTCGCGGTTTATTACGAAACTAACGGCACAAAATTCGCAACGAGTTAAATTTTCATTTCATTTGTTTACCAATAGCAAATATAAACTGGGATCTAAATTGACGTATAATGTTCCGTTTTCATGAAATGAGTTCATGATTCAGGGATGCTGCTTCATGATTTCATGACTCAACTTTCCACTTTTCAGCACCAAAATCGGAATCATAAATGACAAACACCTAAATACATGAATAGTGCTTATGTTTTCAAGAACTGTGTTCCTGATATCAGATCCTGCTTCATGATATCATGACCAAAATTGCCACTTTTCGTATCAAAAATAGGAATCATAAATGACAGATGACTAAATCCATGAATAGTACTTATGTTTCCATGAATTTTATTCATGGTTCCTGCATACATGCTTCATGATTTGAGGATTCCAGCTGACATTTTTCTTCGCTTTAAATTGAAAACGTAACGTACAGCCGGCGTTACGGTAAAATGCTTCATGATTTCATGACTTTTGGTCATGGTGTATTTTCATAACATGAAAACACACTTTCCACCCGAAATCATGACTCATTCTCCTTATTTCGAGTGCCGCATTTTTACCCGTGTGGGACAGAGCCAAATCTCAGCTTTGTGTTCTTATGAGCACCTCCACAGTTATTAACTGAGAACTTTTATTGCCAATTGATCATTTTTGCATGTGTATAACGTATTGCCGATATGAATATGCTCTATGCCCAGGGAAATCGAGAAAATTTTCAATCCAATAAAATCTTCGCCCGGTGGAATTCGAACTCACGTCCGTCAGCTTGCTGAATAGCTGCATGTTTACCCCTACAGCTATCTATATAATAAGTTTATGATATCATTATTAGTTTAAAACATTTTATCAAACAAAAAGCTTAAAAACTTACGTCACAATTATTTTGCATATAATTATGTATCGTACGCTGAAAATCATAATGATTCGAAAGATTTTACACACCTAAATATTGCTACACAAAGCAAAGTAATGTAGTAATATTTTTTCTGGGAAATGGTCTTTCTGGGGAATGACTTTCTGGGGAATGGTCCATTCTGGCAAACGGCTTTCTGGCAAATGGTTTTCTGGCAAATGTCATACAACCGTGTGGTTCTAGTATTCTAATTGATGGACTAGATGGACTACGAAAGATACTGGCAATAAAGTAAGGTTGTTTTTTAAATATATGTTTTCCCTGTAAAATGGTATTATGGTTTCGAAGACTAAACAAGAAATTCGCCCTTCTTTTCAGCATAAGCTGTTCTTCAAAGTTTTGTTTGCTTCTCATACAGGGTGTTCGTAAATTATCCGAACAACAAAATATGAGAAAGATGATCTCACATTTAAAACGATAAAAAATCAATGACCGTGTACCTTTTTCAATACATCCATATGTTGACACAAAATAGAATTTCAAATAATTTAGAAATAATTGCTACTTTCTGAGATAGGCAGATTTTAATTTTTCGGAGACGTTATTCCTGAGGGCCGCTAGTCATTTTAGAGATGTTTTTTCCCTGAAATCTGAAATAGATTATTCCAACTGCTTGAAGTAATCTACAGTTCCTTGGCTTCAAGTTAGGCTGGAAATATAAAATGAATCAGTTCAAATCCTGAGAGTTCTATGGACTTTTATCTTCCGTCAAAAAGCTCGAAAAACGGCTCTCTCTAAGACCTTTCAACACTTTTGTCTTGGTTTTACAAATATTTGAAATCGGAAATGTGTGAAACCTACTGCTAAAGAATATAATAGGTCAATGTATTATACCATGCACGAATACTGAAATTATTCCGCTTAATTGCATAGAGCCATGCCTTCAAAGTTTGTACGGATAATTTGCGGACACCCTGTAGACTAATTCATTGAATATTTACGAGATTTCAATATACGTCGCAGCTATTGTATATGATTATATGAAGAATGGAGAATTCTTATTTGCCCCAAACCATATCAAGTAGCGATAGACAATGACTCTTTTTTGAATAGTTTTTCATGTACTGAAATTTAGGCGACCATTATCACTAAAAACCTTTTGGTCTATTTTTACCCAAATGTTGTTCCCTCGAGTATCATTTCCCCGAACGCCAGTTACCCGAATGACACTTTTCCACGCAATCCATTCTCCCGAATGACCTGAAATTAGTATGACTCGTGGTACAGTAATGACCCGATTTGGTCAGCCCCCGATTTTATCTACCCCCGATTTTAGCACCCTTTTTGACCCGATTTTGTCAGCCTAAAATTTATATTTATTTTAATAAGACTAAACACATCAATACTAGCAATATTCGAAGCATAAAGTCAATTATGACCTTGGCCACATTTACACAATTATCTAAAGGTCGAATTTTTGAAATTTTAAATCCTTAATAATTATCTAAGAAACTTATCAATGTTACCTTGGATTACGGTACATAGAAAAATGGAAGTAAAAAAATAATGTTTATATTAACGAAATCATAAAACTAAGTCCTTAAGTAAAAATCAAACTTAAAACCAGTCGAAAAATTTTATCCCGATTTTGTCAACCCTAAATGCAGCATAGGGCTGACAAAATCGGGACATTACTGTATTAGGATAGAACCAACCACCTTCTACCCCCTCCCCACCCCCCTTGAACGACCCTGTGGTTGAAGGACGGCCTCA
The DNA here is from genome assembly GCF_002204515.2 of Aedes aegypti. NCBI lineage: Eukaryota > Metazoa > Arthropoda > Insecta > Diptera > Culicidae > Aedes > Aedes aegypti. The sequence goes on from NC_035107.1 coordinate 23,632,245, forward strand.
AAATAGATGCAATTCAAAATAGATAAGAAACATTCTTTAGAGACAGAGTGGTGAACTAGAAAAAAACGATAAAGAAAACAAGAAAAATGTTGTGTTCTGAGAATCTTTAAAGAACCGCTGATCAAAAAAGAAGGGTACATATCATATGAATCGTTCATCACCCTGAAATATACAATTAATTATTATAATTATGAGTGCCAAAACATTTTCGAGGAAATATGCCACTTGAGAAAACGGGGTATTCGGGGAACTGGCATTTGCAGAACTGGTGTTCGGGGAAACGACATTCGGGGTATCGATATTCGGGTGAAAGTAGCACAACCCATTAAAGAGCAAAAATTATCTGGCAGTTGTACGAGAAATTCGGTAGGGTAAGTGTTCCTTTAGTTGTGAGTGTTCCTATAGTTGTGGTAGTGCCGTTTTCACTGATTTTATTACATTAGCCACAGAACTGACACTGCCAATCGACGTATTGGCTTGTTGATACACGGAATAGTTGAAAAGAGCTTCAAATTGCTTTAAAACTGATGAAATATCACTAAAATTGCTAAAACTGTTCTTGCTTGTACCAATAGTTGCGGTAAAGTGTTCCTATGGTGGAGGATCCCATAAGAAAACCACGGATACCGCAACTATAGGAACACAAATTAAAAATATACCGCAGCTAAAGGAACAGTGAACCAATACTGGAGGTATTATTTTTCACTGGCATGCCGTGGATTACTGCGATGAAATATTTTTTCTCATTAAGTCAATGGTCATTACTTCCCGTTGCAACATTAACATGTACATTAATTGTGCTTCTTGAATTTGGGCGGTTAAATGAACTTCAATAGTGCTTAGTACCTCCACTATTGGTACATCTACCCTACAATACAATATTCTGATAAAGAACAGCTCGTGGTAAAAGAAAAGGCAATGCATAACTTCGAGAATTGAAACTAGGAAATACAGCTTAGAATATTGTCTCAAAATCTCATAGGCAAAAATCTCACTAGAGATGTAGAATAACAGTGTAATAATGTCTCCACTCTGTGAACTAACAGAAAGCTTAAAATGAGAAGAACGATATTGTAACCGCACTGTCAGTTAAATTTAGTAGTCTTGGAGATGTGAGAAGTGGCAGAAGTCGAATATTGTGACGACCATCTTTGGATTCCGAGATATTTCACCCTTCATTAATTGATCAAAATCGACAAAAAAATTATTCTGGGGAATGGTACATTCTGGCAAATGGTTTTCTGGTAAATGGTACATTCTGGCGAATGGTTTTCTGGCAGATGTCATTCTGGCGAATGGTTTTCTGGCAAATGTCGCACAATCGTGTTATTGATTACAAGATAAGTAATTAAACTTTCAATCAGAAGCTCAAACCTTATTTGGCGAGGCATGAAAATTATAACACAGACAAACAGACGTAACACTTAGAACACATTCCATGAAAATCCATCGCCCAGTTTACACCATCGTCATCTGGTGAGCATTTTGCACGAAACACTGTTTTGTGCAACAAGACCTGCAGATGGCGGTAGTGTGAAACGTCAAACACGAAGGAAAACTATGCACGCGCCTCTGGTTGTGAGATTGGTAACATAGCGATTTTGAAATGATCGTTAAATGTGTGGTCCATGGAAATTTCTTCAGTGTTACGTCTGTTAGTCTGTGGTTATAAATTTCGAACCGAATGTTATCAAGTTCAATGTTTTGATTCAAACCCAATGTTTAAAACATTTTTTCTGAAATTTCAGTGTATAACTTACTATTTTGACTACTACTAAATTTTCCGCATATACAAAAATACAGAAAATGTTCATTTTGCGTCAGGTGTTCATACTGCCCCCGGTACCCCTACACTGTTGGTGGCAACAGTGCAAATATGGGCTAACTTTTTGTATTATCAATAAACACAACGAGAAGCAGGTTGTTCCATTGTAAAATAAAAATTGCTTAGTTCAAAACTACAAGATTTAAGGTTAAAAAAAAAAGACACTACACGTTAATGCTTCCAGTGAGCTATTCGCCCTTTGAAGGAAGCACCACACTAGACAAGGGACTAGCATGCAACGCACAGTGGCACAGTCGGAAGACAGTCCTCACGAAAAGTTTTCCGGCCTGCAGCGGGAATCGAAACCACACTCCTTGGCACGATGCGGCTAAATGCCTCGGTGACACTAACCGCACGGCTACGAAGCCCACAGGTTAAGTAAGTAAAAGTAAAAAGGTAAGCAAAAATGGTACAAAAGTCAAAACTGAAAAAGCAGTTTTCTCCTTTTAAATCAACAAATCGAAAACAAAAAAATAAAACACACAGCTGTTTCATTTGGCAAATAAAAGAGTTCTTCTTCTTTTTGGCATTACGTCCCAACTGGGACAAAGCCTGCTTCTCAGATTAGTGTTCTTATGAGCACTTCCACAGTTATTAACTGAGAGCTTTCTTTGCCGATTGACCATTTTTTGCATGCGTATATCGTGTGGCAGGTACGAAGATACTCTATGCCCTGGGAATCGAGAAAATTTCCTTTACGAAAAGATCCTCGACCAGCGGGATTCGAACCCACGACCCTCAGCATGGTCATGCTGAATAGCTGCGCGTTTACCGCTACGGCTATCTGGGCCCCAAATAAAAGAGTTATGTGTTTTTATTTTCTTCGATTTGTCTATTTTAACAGAGAAAACTGCTTGTTAAGTTTTTACTTGGGCCTTAAGATATATAATGGATTTGTATTTGACTTTCGCAGTATGATTTGGTAAATCCGAAATTTTCGTGACAAGATTTCATTCACTCGCGATTTTTGCAACTAGCGGCACAAATCCGCGAAACTCGCGACTGTTGTAATAGCCCTGTAGATGTATAGAAACTTTAGAGTATTTATGAAATGGACAGAGAATCATTTAGTTATCATAAGCATAATTTAATTTAACTACATATAATGCTTCTGAATGCTCTAAAATTTAATCAAAATCCGAAAAGGTGAGTTACAGATTCGTATCTCTTCAATGCCACTTTGTATAGAATGACCTATAATGTTATTACTGAGGGCCCAGATAGCCGTAGCGGTAAACGCGCAGCTATTCAGCATGACCATGCTGAGGGTCGTGGGTTCGAATTCCACTGGTCGAGGATCTTTTCGTAAAGCAAATTTTCTCGATTCCCAGGGCATAGAGTATCTTCGTACCTGCCACACGATATACACATGCAAAAAAATGGTCAATCGGCAAAGAAAGCTCTCAGTTAATAACTGTGGAAGTGCTCATAAGAACACTAATCTGAGAAGCAGGCTTTGTCCTAGTTGGGACGTAACGCCAGAAAGAAGAAGATAATGTTATTACTAGCACATATTAATTATTACTCAAGCCATGCTGAAGGTGTCTGGATTCAATTCCATGGGCATAGAGTACCATCATCAAAGTGCCACACGATATACGAATCCAAAAATGGCAACTTTGGCAAAGAAAGCTCTCAGTCAATAACTGTGGAGAGTTGAGAAGCAGGCTCTGCCTTAGTGAGGACGTAATGCCAAGAAGAAGATTAATTATTACTCATGCTGAGATGTTGCATAACACTCGAACAGGAACATGCTTCCGCTCTGCTTGAGCACCTAAAGACGCGAAACAAATATCACATTCTAAGCACTCTGTACCATCACGCGATCGCGTTCACGATCGCCACTCCATCGAAGGTCTCTACAATCTATTCCGCCGTCATCAATATGCCATTTACCTGCTTAACCCTGTCCCGTTTCTCGTGATCCGTCCCGCCGCTCTCGCAATCATCCCCTTCTATCCGGAACCAGCCCGCCGACCGATTGTAGGCCGGCGTATAGCTCACGTTCTGGAACACCGAACTTCGCCAGCTGTACTCTTCCTGGTCTTCATAGTCCACATCCAGCCGGGACCAATGCTGATAGCTATAAAGCGGTCCACCGCCACCCCCGTGCTTACTGAACTCGTCAACGTCCACGATCAAATTATCCGCGACCCCTCCTCCGCCATCCCCCTCGAAGCGATTGAACTTGGTGAAGTCTTCGTATGTCCGATACCGGTCAGTGGCACGATCCTCGTTGGATCGCTTGTGAACGACCAGCGTCACGCCGGTAACGGCCACCACAAAAACCGCTGTCGCGACCCCACTCAAGGCCGGTGCCATAGCACTCCACTCACTCACTCACCCACCTCCCCACCACCACCACCACTACCACTACCGATCCGCACTCTTCACCGGGTTGCGATCGCGAGTTGCTTTGTTTGACGGCGGCGTTCCGAATTCGATTCCAATTCAGTTCTGTGTTTGGTGAACAACAGCTATACCGGCTCTATACCACGGCATCTGCTCGAGAATGCACCACCACCAACCAGCCAGTGCGACGTCGTTTGTACGAGCGGGGGGAGAACATCCAGAGCCACTTGCTACCGCGCGCTCACCGGTGGCAAGGTTGTGGACTTAGATTGGGAAGAAAGACACATTCACCACCTCGTGTAAAAGCAGCAGCACAGGGGCACCATTCACCCCCAGAGAGTTTCGGACGTTTCGCGCGCACACAAAGCACACAGAGAGATTGTTGGAGGGTACGTTTTTTGTGGATCTCAAAAATCGGATTTCGCGGTCGAGATCCGGAACGGGTACGTCAATGGTCATTGATTTTGAATGGGTTTTATCATTGAGATGAAAAACAGTATTTTACCTTTCTCGCCTAACTGGCGGAATCGATCTTTTTGCCTTTAATTACCCACGCTAAAGATCGCCATTAACTGAAATGAATTGCACGAAAAGATAGATTGTTGCTAAGCAAAAAAAAATCTGTTATGGGCTTAAATTGGTTAACAAAACGTGTTTTGTGGCCTCGGTACCGAATTGGATTCCAGTTCGATCAGTGCACATTGGTCCCAAAGCCATATCTAGGAAGACAAAAATGATTGTGCCTAAACCGTCAATTTTAGATATATGGTGTCTTGGGCAAAGTTTCTCCATATTTTTCAGACATTATTTTCAGAGATGTGAAATTAGGGTGGCCCACATGGTTTACGAGATCAGCACATAAACTTTTTTGCTGACGCATTTAGGACTACACAATGTTCTACAATGTTTTAGAACAACCGATTTGGAGCAACTTTGCCGAAGAACCCAAATTTCTATCTCCTAGGGTTCGTGAGTTATGAATTTTTTTAACAAAAAAGTTAGGGTGGTACTGAAAAATCAGTTTTTTCGTGATAACTTTTTATACGATAATTTCTCGCAAAAACTTTGTTCCGAGCACTTTTAGAACTTTTGATTGCGCAACTTTTTGAGTTATCAGAAATTTTCTTCGAAAAAAATGATGTTTTCAAATGCCGATATCTCCGAAAGGCGCAAACGGATTTTCAATCTTTTGTCAGCATTAGAAAGATTATCTTTTGTTCTGTTTTTGGTGAAAAAACTGTGAGGATGTTTTTTGTTTGAAACGATTGACAAAATTTTGAAAATAATATGTTTTTTAACCGAAAATTGTCCATAACTTGAAAAATATTTGAGATAGCTCTTTGGTGCCTTCAGCAAAAATGTGCAAAATTGAAAGTTCTGAAAGTGCTTCATACAAACTATTCATAAGAAATCACTGCTTTAAGATATATTCACCCTAAACCGAATTTTATATGATAAAGAAAGCGAAAAAAGAGATATTTGCTGGAACAACCGGAATAACTGTATGTAAAATCATTTAAAATTGAAAATATATGTAATGAAATAAGATCGATCACAGTAAGCGAAATCTTAGGAGTTACGGAAAGTTAGTTGCTGAAGCAGTTTTTAGGGGGCAGGATCCATCATTGATTTCAGAATTGTCAAAAACAGTTTTTTCATTCCAAATCAAGAAAATTTATAGGAAAATGTGTTCACTGTATTCTTTTCTCCAATCGAAACACAGTGAACACATTTTCATCGAATAATTTTTGTTTTCGAACAGAAAAACTGCTTTTGAAGTTTCAATGATGACGATGATTACGATGACGGCGCGTTGAACGTTAACAGTGATCCAAGGAACATTAATCCATAAACGAAGTCTTGTTATTTCTCGCGACATAATGTTTGTCCCGCTAACCTATGCCGTGGTTGGTTATAAATTGCTACCGCTTCGGCTTGCTAAGCAGAAGGTCATGCGTTCAATACCGGTCCCGTTTATTGTATTATCAACCCTAAACGATAACAAAACGTATACTTTGAAGAATTCCTTCAAATTACCAAAACCTTACTTCCCGTAATATCCTCCCATAGAAATATAGAAGTATCTGCAATTGTTCTATCTGGGCATCCAACTTATCCCATTCAATTCAATCAAATCCAATAAATCTGCCACAACGAATTAGTCAGGGCAGCATTCGCCTGTTGAAGAATGCATGAACCTTGAATTTGAACCAGATATAAATCCCAAATACTTGTCTAAGGTAACGAACCAGAAGGTAGGTCTTGATCACTCGAAAACTGCTTCATCAAATAATTTTCCTTTTTTCAACTTCTCAGATTCCGCTTACTATGATCGATATCAATATATGATAATTCAATTTTAAATGACTTTACATACAGTTATTTCAATTGTTCTAGCAAATATCTCTTTTTTCGCTTTCTTCACCATATAAAATTCGGTTTATGGTGAATATATCTTGAAGCGTTGATTTTTTATGAATATTTTGTATAAAGCACTTTCAGAACTTTCAATTTTGCACATTTTTGCTGAAGGCACCAAAGAGCTATCTCAAATATTTTTCAAGTTATGTACAATTTTCGGTTGAAAAACATATTATTTTCAAAATTTTGTCAATCTTTTCAAACAAAAAACGTCCTCACAGTTTTTTTACCATAAACAGAGAAAAAGATAATCTTTTTAATGCCGACAAAAGATTGAAAATCCGTTTGCGCCTTTCGGAGATATCGGCATTTGAAAACATCATTTTTTTCGAAGAAAATTTCTGATAACTCTGTAACCATAAGAGATAGAACAGTAGTTTCATCGGCAAAAAGTTGCGCAATCAAAAGTTCTAAAAGTGCTCGGAACAAAGTTTTGCGAGAAATTATCGTATAAAAAGTTATCAAGAAAAAACTGATTTTTCAGTACCACCCTAACTTTTTCGATAAAAAAAATCATAACTCGCGAACCATAAGAGATAGAAATTTGGGTTCTTCGGCAAAGTTGCTCCAAATCGGTTGTTCTAAAACATTGTAGAACATTGTGTAGTCCTAAATGCGTCAGCAAAAAAGTTTATGTGCTGATCTCGTAAACCATGTGGGCCACCCTAATTTCACATCTCTGAAAAAAATGTCTAAAAAATATGGAGAAACTTTGCCCAAGACACCATATATCTAAAATTGACGGTTTAGGCACAATCATTTTTGTCTTCCTAGATATGGCTTTGGGACCAATGTGCAGTGATCTTTCAAGGTATGGGATTTTTTTTTGACTTATCTGGCATGATGTTTTCAGAACTTCTACGAGTGTCGACATAGATTCAATGAATTTCGTCTGATAAATTCAACGAATTTCGTCTAAGAGATTCAACGAATCTCGTCTAAAGATTCAACTAATCTCGTCTAAAGATTCAACTAATCTCGTCTAAAGATTTAACTAATCTCGTCGAGAGATTCAACTAATCTTGTCGAGAGATTCAACGAACCTCATCTGAGAGTTTAAATGAACCTCGTCTGAGAGATTCAACTAACCTCGTCGAGAGACTCAACTAATCTCGTCGAGAGATTCAACGAATCTCGACTAAAGATTCAATTAATCTCGTCTAGAGTTTCAATTAATCTCGTCCAGAGTTTCAACGAATCTCGTCAAAAGATTCAATTAATCTCGTCTAAAGATTCAACTAATCTCGTCTAAAGATTTAACTAATCTCGTCTATAAATTCAACTAATCTCGTCGAGAGGTTCAATTAATCTCGTCGAGAGTTTCAACGAATCTCGTCAAAAGATTCAACGAATCTCGTCGAGAGATCCAACTAATCTCGTCAAAAGATTCAACGAATATCATCGAGAAATTCAACGAATCTGGTCGAGAGATCAACGAATCTCATCTAAAGATTCAACTAATCTTGTCGAGAGATTCAACGCATCTCATCTGAGAGTTTAAATGAACCTCATCTGAGATATTCAACGAATCTCGTCGAGAGATTCAACGAATCTCGTCTAAAGATTCAACTAATCTAGTCGAAAAATTATATTAATGTCGTCGAGGAATTTTACAAATAATAGATAGTCTCTGACAACAAGTTTCTCGAGCTTCTGGGATAAGCTTCCAAGCTTCTGGGAGAAGCTTGGTTAGCTTCTGGGAGAAACTTAGTAAGCTTCTGGGAGAAGCTTGGTAAGCTTCTGGGAGATGCTTGGTAAGCTTCTGGGAGTAGCTTGGTTAGCTTCTGGGAGAAGCTTGGGAAGGTTTTCCCAAGCTCCTGATGCAAGCTTCCCAAGCTTCTGGTACAAGCTTTCCAAGCTTTTGAGAAACTACCCAAGCTTCTGGGAGAAGCGATTCTGGAAGAAGCTTACAAAGCTTCTAGGAGAAGCATCCCAAGCTTCAGGGAGAAGTTTCCTAAGCTTTTGGGAGAAGATTCCTAAGCTTCCCAAACTTCTGGGAGAAGCTTCCCAAACTTCTAGGAGAATTTTCTCAAGCTTCTGGGAAAAGCTTCCCAAGACTCTGGGAGAAGCTTCCCAAGCTTCTGTGAAAAGCGTTCCAAAACTACTGGGAGAAGCTTCCCAAGCTTCAATGAGAAGCTTCGTAAGCTTCTGCGAGAAACTTCCCAAGCTTCTGGGAGAAGCTTCCCAAAATGCTGGTAAAAGCTTTCCACACTTCTGGGAGAAGCTTTCCAAATTTCTGAAAGAAGCTTCCCAAGCTTTTGGGGAAAGCTTTCCAAGTGCTGGGAGAAGCTTCCTAAGCTTCTGGGAGAATTTTCCCAAGCTTCTAGAGAGAAGCTTTCGAAGCTTCTAGTGAGAAGCTTCCCAAGCTTCTAGAGAGAAACTACCTGAACTTCTGGGAGAAGTCTCCCAAGATCCTGGGAGAAGTTTCCCAAGATCCTGGGAGAAGTTTCCCAAACCCAATCTTCGGGGTGAAGCTTTCGAAGCATTTGGGAGAAGCTTCCCAAGCTTCTAGGAGAAGCTTCCCAAGCTTCTAGGAGAAGCTTCCCAAGCTTCTGGAAGAAGCTTCCTAAGCTTTTGGAAGCAGCTTCTCAAGCTTCTGAGAGAAGCTTCTCAGGCTTGTGGTACGAGCTTCCCAAGCTTCAGTGAGAAGCTTCGTAAGCTTCAAGGAGAAACTTCCCAAGGTTCTGTGAGAAGCTTTCCAAGCTGCTGGGAAAAGCTTTCCGAACTTCTTAAAGAAGTTCTGGGAGAAGCTTTGCAAGCTTCTGGAAGAATCTTCCCAAGCTTCTAGAGAGAAGCTTCTCAAGCTTCTAGAGAGAAACTACCCGAAATTCTGGGAGAAGTTTCTCAATCTTCTGGGAGAAGTTTCCCAACCTTCGGGTTGAAGCTTCCCAAGCTTCTAGGAAAAGCTTCCGAAGCTTTTGAGAGAAGCTTCCCAAGTTTCTGGGAGAAGCTTCCCAAGCTTCTGGAAAAAGCTTCCCGAGCTTCTGGAAGAAATTTCTCAAGATTCTAATAGAAGCTTCCCAATCTTCTGGGTGAAGATTCCCAAGCTTTTGGGAGAAGCTTCCCAAGCTTTTGGGAGAAGCTTCCCAAGCTTCCGGGTGAAGCTTTGCAAGCTTCTGGGTGAAGCATTCCAAGCTTCTGAGAGAAGCTTCCCAGGTTTCTGAGAGAGGCTTCCCAAGCCTCGAAGCCAAGGACTCAAATGGTATTCACCATCTTCCTAGAGTAATCGCAAGAACCTAATGGAGAGTTATCGTAAAAACCTAATAGAGAGCTAACAAGGAACCCGCTGGGGACGGGTCTGGTGTAGTGGTTAGAAGTCACGCCTCTCACGCCGAGGACCTGGGATCGAATCCCATTCCCGAGATAGTCACTTATGCGTAAAGGTTGACGACTTCCTTCGAAACGTAAGTAAAGCCGTTGGTCCCGAGATGGACTAGCTCAGGGCTAAACATTTCGTTAACAAAGACATAAAAAAGGAATACGCTAAGAATTTCAGGAATAATTTAAGTGTGTTATTATTCCTGAATTTCTCTTAGATCTCCATCAAATCATTTTGAGATCTCTCTGAGATCTTTATCAGATCTCTCTGAAATCTTTATTGGATCTCTCTGATACCTTTTTGAGATCTCTCTGAGATCTTTATCAGATCTTTCTGAGATTCTTGACAGATCTCTCCGAGATCTTCATCAGTTCTCTCTGAAATCTTCATCAGATATCTTTCAGATCTTCATCAGAGATCCTTGTCAGATCTCTCTGAGATCTTCATCAGATCTCCCTAAAATCTTTATCACATCTCTCTGAGATCTTCATCAGATCTCTCAGAGATCTTCATCAGATCTCTCTGTGTTATCAAATCTCTCTGAGATCTTTATCAGATCTTTATAGATCTCTATGAGACCATCATCAAATCTGTCTTAGATCTTCTTCAGAACACTCTGAGATCCTAATCAGATCTCTCTGAGATCTTTTTCGTATCTCTCTGGGTTCCTTATCAGATCACTCTGAGATGTTTATCAGATCTCTCTGAGATCTTTATCAGAATTCTCTGAGATCTTCATCAGATCTCTCTGATATCTTCATCGGTTGTGCTACTTTTCCCCGAATGTCGTTTCCCCGAACGCCTTCATCAGATCTCTCAGAGATCTTCATCAGATCTCTCAGAGATCTTCATCAGATCTCTCAGAGATCTTCATCAAATCTCTCTATGTTATCAAATCTCTCTGAGATCTTTATCAGATCATTATAGATCTCTATGAGACCATCATCAAATCTGTCTTAGATCTTCTTCAGAACACTCTGAGATCCGTATCAGATCTCTCTGAGATCTTTTTCGTATCTCTCTGGGATCCTTATCAGATCACTCTGAGATGTTTATCAGATCTCACTGAAATCTTCATCAGAACTCTCTGAGGTATTTATAGAATCTCTTTGAGATCTCCATCAGAACTCTTTTAGATTTCTATCAAAACTCTCTGAGATTTCCATCAGATTTTTCTTAGATATCCTTCAAATAATTTTGAGACATTTATCAGATCTCTGAGGTCTTTATCAGATATCTCTGAGACCTTCATCAGATCTCTCAGAGATCTTCATCAGATCTCTCAGAGATCTTCATCAGATCTCTCAGAGATCTTCATCAGATCTCTCTGTGTTATCAAATCTCTCTGAGATCTTTATCAGATCTTTATAGATCTCTATGAGACCATCATCAAATCTGTCTTAGATCTTCTTCAGAACACTCTGAGATCCTAATCAGATCTCTCTGAGATCTTTTTCGTATCTCTCTGGGTTCCTTATCAGATCACTCTGAGATGTTTATCAGATCTCTCTGAGATCTTTATCAGAATTCTCTGAGATCTTCATCAGATCTCTCTGATATCTTCATCGGTTGTGCTACTTTTCCCCGAATGTCGTTTCCCCGAACGCCTTCATCAGATCTCTCAGAGATCTTCATCAGATCTCTCAGAGATCTTCATCAGATCTCTCAGAGATCTTCATCAAATCTCTCTGTGTTATCAAATCTCTCTGAGATCTTTATCAGATCTTTATAGATCTCTATGAGACCATCATCAAATCTGTCTTAGATCTTCTTCAGAACACTCTGAGATCTTCATCAGATCTCTCTGATATCTTCATCGGTTGTGCTACTTTTCCCCGAATGTCGTTTCCCCGAACGCCTTCATCAGATCTCTCAGAGATCTTCATCAGATCTCTCAGAGATCTTCATCAGATCTCTCAGAGATCTTCATCAAATCTCTCTATGTTATCAAATCTCTCTGAGATCTTTATCAGATCATTATAGATCTCTATGAGACCATCATCAAATCTGTCTTAGATCTTCTTCAGAACACTCTGAGATCCGTATCAGATCTCTCTGAGATCTTTTTCGTATCTCTCTGGGATCCTTATCAGATCACTCTGAGATGTTTATCAGATCTCACTGAAATCTTCATCAGAACTCTCTGAGGTATTTATAGAATCTCTTTGAGATCTCCATCAGAACTCTTTTAGATTTCTATCAAAACTCTCTGAGATTTCCATCAGATTTTTCTTAGATATCCTTCAAATAATTTTGAGACATTTATCAGATCTCTGAGGTCTTTATCAGATATCTCTGAGACCTTCATCAGATCTCTCAGAGATCTTCATCAGATCTCTCAGAGATCTTCATCAGATCTCTCAGAGATCTTCATCAGATCTCTCAGAGATCTTCATCAGATCTCTCTGTGTTATCAAATCTCTCTGAGATCTTTATCAGATCTTTATAGATCTCTATGAGACCATCATCAAATCTGTCTTAGATCTTCTTCAGAACACTCTGAGATCCGTATCAGATCTCTCTGAGATCTTTTTCGTATCTCTCTGGGATCCTTATCAGATCACTCTGAGATGTTTATCAGATCTCTCTGATATCTTCATCGGTTGTGCTACTTTTCCCCGAATGTCGTTTCCCCGAACGCCAGTTCCCCGAATATCCCGTTTCCCCGAATAACCCACTTCCCGAAAAGTTTTTGGAACTCACAATTGTCATATATTTATACATTTCATGGCGATGAACGTACTGGTCATCTGAAATGCATCCTTCTTTATTTGATTAGCAGTTCTTACGAGTTTTACCGTCCTCAGCATTTTTGGCAACATGTGTATAGCCAAGAATGACCAAATATCTCCTTCTTTTGATTGCTTATCGTTCTCTCTAATTCATCATCCTGCCACTGAAAACTATTTTTCCGCCTATTTGCACTGTTCCACTTTTCGGGGGAACGGGTCATTCGGAGAAAAGTAGCACAATTATCTCCATCATATCTCTTTGAGATTTTTATCAAACCTCTTTGAGATCTTCATCAGATCTCTTTGAGATCTTTAACAGATCTTTCTGAAATCTTCATGAGTTCTCTATGATCTGAGCTGATCTGAAATCTGCATCAGATCCCTCTGAGATCGTTATCAGATCTCTCTGAGATCTTCATCAAATCTGTCTGCGGTTTTCTTCAGATCACTCTGAGATCCTTATCAGATCTCTCTGAGATCTTTATCAGCGCTCTGAGTTCTTTATCAGATCACACTAAGATCTTTATCATCTGGCATCTTGAAATACAGATATATACTAAAAAAATCATCAAGAACTTCGTCACAATTTCAATGGTCACGTCTGAAATCCTCAAAAACCTTGTAGAGGAATCTGTCAAGAATCACTTTAAAGCCTCGTCGTGCTAGGGGCCAGATTTTGTAGCACCTTGCGACAAAACTGCCGTGATTTGTGAATCTGAGAATGGCCGATTTTTTTGAAAGGAACCATCTAAGAGTATTGTCAGGAAACCTGACATAATTCAAATGAAGAATTAACTAGAACATGGAAATTACAAAGAAATTCGCACAAAAACTGTCACTAATTAAGTACATAGCTGCCTAATGCAATTCATTGATATCCTTCCAACAAATTGAAAAATATTTGACTGTTTTACCTCAAATTCATTGCAGCTTAATCTTTACAAATGAATATAAGAACGCCTCTGTAATTACAAATAATTACTCAGAATTGGCATTCCCAAAAAAATGTGTTCAGATCACATTGCTTGAATGATAGTTGAAACCTTGTAGCTTCAGTCAGAATTCTCAAGATTTTTCTCTGCGGACTTTGAGAACGTGGATAAAGCTTTGTGATAGTGTTTTTCTCTGTAAGAATCTTCTAAGTAGTCCGATCCAACAGATGTCAGAAAGAGACTCACACTGCTTATAATACAGCAGGGTGCATGCTACCTTCGAGATTATTAATAAGGTTTTAGAGGACAATTCTATTTGAAATTTGGAATTTGTATTGGAAATATTAAACTTTTGTTATAGCTTTGTCTATTTGAAATTCTGCTCCGTTAGAGCATGCCTTTCAACGAACGTCTACGTTAGTTTTGAAACTTCTATAAAAATCCATAAGAATACGCCAACAATTTTTTAAAATTTGAAAATTTCTACCGCCAGTGTGTGATTGAATCGAGAAGTATCTTCGGCCATAATGTGTCTATTGAACTTCTTCAAATTTTGCTACTATCTTGGGAGTTCAACTAAGTGATTAGGTGTTAAATTTAAATAAATGAAAATTATATTACAGGTGTACCATGATATAGTGGACACCGAATGTCGTGCACTGGCTTGTGCTGATGTCGTGTATGTCCGAGAATCTCATGCTTGAGTTTTTCATGCAAAATCACTCAATCACACTCAAGCCGTCAAAAATGATTCAGTAGTAAAGCCCGTCAAGAAATCGTGAAAACCGAATGTTGTTGTTTATGTAGAGAGAATTTCTATTATTTTACAAGACTGACAAGAAATCATTGCTTTGTGTGAGTAAACTGTGGAATACGAAACAGATGAGCCAACTCATCCATGATTTTTGACTGCTGAATTGCGTGATTGGCACGCTTTGCTTAACAATTTTGCTTAACCAATGTGATCCGCGGATTTATAAGATTCTGTTCCTACAATGTGAATTCAATAAACTGAAGAGGCTATAGAATTCCACCGGTTATCGGCTTTATTTACAAAATCAATATCACCTTCATGGATGGACGGACAGCCTTGAATTGTTGCCCACTACAAGAACGGAAAACTACTATCGTTCTTATTTCCCTGTTCTGGTGTCTCCAGTATTCTCAGTCCGAAAAGGAATCCCATCCATAAACATTTTACAACCGGAAGAAAATAAAAGCAATAAAATTAAGATTCTAAATTTGAGTCGAATCAATAAGTGACCTTTTGACGCAAGTTGATAAATTTAGAAAGAAGTTCGCAATCCATTTATTTTTGCAAAACCGCCGAACAAGTTTTGGCTTTCGACCCATTTCAAAATGCAGGTATCACTTCGTTTTCGATTGAGCCATAATCCATCTGCCGCAGTCGACGTGAAATACCCCTCAAAATTGATTTGCATTCATTAACATTTGCGACTCGTTTGATCGTCTAGCTCTATAGCTGATGCTGTAGAGGCATTGGCTAGTTTACCCAGGCCGATAACCTATCATTCTATTAGATTCAGCTCGGGTTTCGATTCGATCTTACATAATGATTCTGTGATGTGATCAAGTGTGAGATCTCCGATTGATGGCACCACAATGACGCAGCACGTCTGGTCTGTTAGAGGAGCTAGCTACTCAGCGTTTGAGCACTGTAGTACGGAATATCATAACAAGCCAGTTATGTAAACCATTGTTTCCGTAGTTGCTCATTGATGTTTAATCGATCGAGGGAAAAGGCAGCGATCTAGTTTACGAACCAACATTGTAGTTATGGATATACCTCATAGTATCTCAATTAACAAGAGTATTGCAGTTTCGCTTGCTGGGAAATTTATTATGTGATTTGAGAAAAGCAATACTGAATGATTATTACAGCATTACCTAAGTATTTTGATTAATAATTTTTTAAGTCGATTTTTTAGAAACATTTAATTATTTTTCATGATGATACACTAGTGAACGTTTGGTACGATTTCTGAAAATCTCTTGAAGCATTTGTTCTATGAAATATGGCTAGATTCCTGATTGGACTTTTTGGTTCTTGGTGGTTTTGCAGGGGCGAGTAATGGCGCTTAAGCCTAGTCTCTATTGGCATGACACACGGGAGAAATACCTGTGTCTCATCTCAGAAAGTGAACCACAAACAACAATAGAGTGCCCATTAACATTCATAGCTTCGCCACTCTTAACGATGTTGTCTATCTATCTACAGTCAGTGACAAAAAAGAGCAACCAAATGCTGTTTTTCCATACAAAATACCCAAGCTTGGGGATCTGTATCTCAGCTTCTGGTAGTCCGTATTTGCTAAAATTTGGATGACGAACTACAAATAACCTGAAGTTTTGTGTATACTGAGCTCACTAAATTTCAGTAATTTTCCGAGAAGTTTCAGAGGGTTGGTCAAAGAGAAATGTATTATGTCCAAATATGAGCTCAGTAGATTGAAAAAAAAACCCCACTGCCGAAGTGAATCAAAAATAGCACCAAGAATAGGATCCAAGAATAAGATTCAGCTTCCTGTTTGTACTTATGGCACGAACATTTACTGAAAATTGAGATGACAGAATTTGTTGATATAACTTTCAACAGCTTTTCAGTACAATTAAGAAGAACACTGCCCATAACTGCATATTTGTAACATTCGACAAAAGTAGGCATTGAGTAAATGGAACACCAAGTGTGCATTTTATGCCAATATGGGAAGATACGGAAATTTCTAAAAATTACCACGTACTCAAAAAAGCTTATTTGAGGCTGAAAATTTGTACAGCTCATATCGTATATTGGTTGAATAGTCAGAAAATAATTCTGATAGAAATTCCTTTGCCACTACATTACGAGGCTCATGCATAATCTCAATGTGACTGTTATGCGGTTACAATTACCAATGTGACAAAACAACTTGGTATTTTTTTCGAATTTTCTAGAACAAAATCACAGATTTTAATAAGTTGGTCGAAAGTATACATCATTTGATGGCTCTTCACGGTGTTAACTCGAAATTGTCAAAAATATCGAATGTGACTGATATGCAGTTATGGGCAGAACAGCCAATGATAAAAAAGAAAGGTGAATCTCCTATGAAGCAAATATGTCCTTTTATAAATTAGTTCTAAAGACCAGCTCAATACTCAAAGAAGAGAAAATCTTCAACAGAATGTTAAAAATAGAATTGCCTCTAATGGGTGTTATAAAAAAGTCTGAAAGATGATCATCATAACATTGGAAAAAAAATGTAATTTTTCGGATTTCACACGCCTAAGTATTGCTATGTGAAGCTTAGCAATGAAGTAATATTATTTTCTGGGGAATGGTTTCTCTGGCAAATGTCATACAACCATTACAACCATGATCCTTATAAGAAGGATTCTGGATGGATAACTGGCCGGACCCCTGGAAGATTTCTGACGAATTTCTTGGCAGATACCTTCTCCTAAATCATTTATATTGTTTTAGCAATTTAACTGATCCTTTACAAACTTGATGATGGTTTTTGGGTGAATTCACGCCTTGTTCCTTGGCATATTTCGAACCTGGTCATTTTTTCAAACCATGAAATTGCAGAAGAAATATTTGGTAAATTCTTGAAATGAATTTTCTCTGAGATTCTTTTAGATGCTCAGGGAGCTACTCTTAAAAGCTTAAAAATCTTGGCGATATTTTTCATTTTTTTCCATATTGGAAAACGTATTTACTAGAATCTCGTAATTTTTTTTTCTTCCAGAAGCTCAGGTGAATCCTTCCAACAGGCCAGGAAGATTCTACCGTAAGCAAAAATCATTCTAGAACGTCTCAGAAACTTGGAAAGCTTGTCTCAGAAGCTTGGGAAACTTCTCTTCGAAGCTGGAAAGCGTCTCCCAGAAGTTAGGAAAATTAGGAAAGAAGCTTGGGAGGCTTTTCCAAGAAGCTGGGGATGCTCCTCCCAGAAGCTTGGGAGGCTTCTCCAAGAAGCTTGAGAAGCCGCTCCCAGGAACTTGGGAAGCTTCTCCCAGGATCTTGGGAAGCTTCTCCCAGAAACTTGGGAAGCTTCTCCCAGAAGCTTAAGGAACTTCTCTCAGAAGCTTAGGAAACTTCTCCCAGAAGCTTGGGAATCTTCTCCCAGAAGCTTGGAAAGCTTCTCCCAGGAGCTTGGGAAGCTTTTCCCAGGAGCTTGGGAAGCTTCTCCCAGAAGCTTGGGAAGCTTCTCCCAGAAGCTTGGGAAGCTTCTCCCAGAAGCTTGGGAAGCTTCTCCCAGAAGCTTGGGAAGCTTCTCCCAGAAGCTTGGGAAGCTTCTCCCAGAAGCTTGGGAAGCTTCTCCCAGAAGCATAAAAAGCTTTAACAGCTTGGGAAGCTTCTCTTAGAAGCTTGGGAAGCTTCTCCCAGAAGCTTCTCCCAGAAGCTTGGGAAGCTTCTCCCAGAAGCTAGGGAAGCTTCTCCCAGAAGCTTGGGAAGCTTCTCCCAGAAGCTTGGGAAGCTTCTCCCAGAAGCTTGGGAAGCTTCTCCCAGAAGCTTGGGAAGCTTCTCCCAGAAGCTTGGGAAGCTTCTCCCAGAAGCTTGGGAAGCTTCTCCCAGAAGCTTGGGAAGCTTCTCCCAGAAACTTGGGAAGTTTCTCCCAGAAGCTTGGGAAGCTTCTCCTAGAAGCTTGGGAAACATTTTCTAGAAGCTTGGGAAGCTTCTACCAGAAGCTTGGGAAGCTTCTCATAGAAGCTTGGGAAGCTTCTCATAGAAGCTTGGGAAGCTTCTCATAGAAGCTTGGTAAGCTTCTCATAGAAGCTTGGGAAGCTTCTCATAGAAGCTTGGGAAGCTTCTCATAGAAGCTTGGGAAGCTTCTCATAGAAGCTTGGGAAGCTTCTCATAGAAGCTTGGGAAGCTTCTCATAGAAGCTTGGGAAGCTTTGCCCAGAAGATTGGGTAGCTTTGCCCAGGTAGCTTCTTCCAGAAGCTTGGTAAGCTTCTCTCAGAAGCTAGGAAAGCTTCTCCTAGAAGCTTGGGAAGCTTCTACCAGAAGCTTGAGGAGCTTATCCCAGAAGCTTGGTAAGCTTATCCCAGAAGCTTGGTAAGCTTATTGTAGAAGCTTGAGAAGCTTTTTCCAGAAGCATAGGAAGCTTATTCCAGAAGCTTCTTCTAGAAGCTTGGGAAACTGCTCCCAGAAGCTTCGGAAGCTTTTCCCAAAAGCATGGTAAAATTCTATCACAAGCTTGAGAAGCTTCCCCCAGAAGGTTAGGAAACTCCTCTCAAAAGGTTGGGAAGCATCTCTTAAAAGGTTGGGAAGCTTCCTCAGAAGCTTGGGAAGCATCTCCCAGAAGATTGGGAAGCATCTCCCAGAAGCTTGAAAAGCATCTCCCAGAAGCTTGGGAAGCTTCTCCCAGAAGCTTGGGAAGCTTCTCCCAGAAGCATAAAAAGCTTTAACAGCTTGGGAAGCTTCTCTTAGAAGCTTGGGAAGCTTCTCCCAGAAGCTTCTCCCAGAAGCTTGGGAAGCTTCTCCCAGAAGCTAGGGAAGCTTCTCCCAGAAGCTTGGGAAGCTTCTCCCAGAAGCTTGGGAAGCTTCTCCCAGAAGCTTGGGAAGCTTCTCCCAGAAGCTTGGGAAGCTTCTCCCAGAAGCTTGGGAAGCTTCTCCCAGAAGCTTGGGAAGCTTCTCCCAGAAACTTGGGAAGTTTCTCCCAGAAGCTTGGGAAGCTTCTCCTAGAAGCTTGGGAAACATTTTCTAGAAGCTTGGGAAGCTTCTACCAGAAGCTTGGAAATTCTCATAGAAGGTTGGGAAGCTTCTCATAGAAGCTTGGGAAGCTTCTCATAGAAGCTTGGGAAGCTTCTCATAGAAGCTTGGGAAGCTTCTCATAGTAGCTTGGGAAGCTTCTCATAGAAGCTTGGGAAGCTTTGCCCAGAAGATTGGGTAGCTTTGCCCAGGTAGCTTCTTCCAGAAGCTTGGTAAGCTTCTCTCAGAAGCTAGGAAAGCTTCTCCTAGAAGCTTGGGAAGCTTCTACCAGAAACTTGAGGAGCTTATCCCAGAAGCTTGGTAAGCTTATCCCAGAAGCTTGGTTAGCTTATTGTAGAAGCTTGAGAAGCTTTTTCCAGAAGCATAGGAAGCTTATTCCAGAAGCTTCTTTTAGAAGCTTGGGAAACTGCTCCCAGAAGCTTCGGAAGCTTTTCCCAAAAGCATGGTAAAATTCTATCACAAGCTTGAGAAGCTTCCCCCAGAAGGTTAGGAAACTCCTCTCAAAAGGTTGGGAAGCATCTCTTAAAAGGTTGGGAAGCTTCCTCAGAAGCTTGGGAAGCATCTCCCAGAAGATTGGGAAGCATCTCCCAGAAGCTTGAAAAGCATCTCCCAGAAGCTTGGGAAGTTTCTCCCAAAAGTTTGAGGAGCTTTTCTCAGAAGCTTGGGAAGCATCTCCCAGAAGCTTGGGAAGCATTTCCCAGAAGCTTGGAAAGCTACTGCCAGAGTCTTGGGAAGCTTCCCCGGAATCTTGGGAAGCTTCCCATAAAAACTTGGGAAGCTTCTTCCAGGAGCTTGGAGAACTTGGAAACTTCTCCTCCAAGCTTAGGAAACTTCTCTCAGAAGCATAAGAAGCTTCTCCAAGAACATGCTTTTTCTTAAAGCTTGAGAAGCATTTTCTAAAAGCTTGAGAAGCTTCTTTCAGAAGCTTAACAAGCTTTTCCCAGAAGCTTGAAAACTTCTCCCAGAAGCTTGAGAAGCTTCTCTCCGAAGCATGGAAAGCTTTTCTAAGTAGCTTGGGAGAATTCTACTTGTTTCTTCCAAAATGTATCAGAGCTCAGGAAGCTTTTCCGTAAAGCTCAAGGTACTTCTATCGGAATTCTAGTGAACTTCGCCCAAAAGCTTTGAAGCTTTGTTTATAAGTCCAGGAATCTTTTTTTTCAGAATCCCTAGAGGTTTCTTCTAAAGCAATTCCTAATGCTTGGCTAGCTTCTCCCAAAATCTCGTGAAGCTGTTTCCAAGTATTCAAACGAAATTCATTGAATAAAGTGGGGATACTATTGTTCAAATATCTCAACTTTTTCAACTGCTGCTCTTTTCGTTTTTTTTTTTATTAAAATAAGATCAAAAAAGGTTTCGAAACTTTCATTGATATCTAAGAAGTTTTGTTTCGAGATGCGTTAAATTATTCGCCAAATTCCGTTGAATACATCGTCACAATTTGTTGAATTTCTCTTACCGACATTTTATGGATCTTGTCATATTCAGTTCCGATGCCAGTGTCATTTAAATTTGACAAAAAAAACTTACCATCGAGAATCGTTGAATCTTTTCTTCAAGTTCTTTGAATCTCTTATCACGATTTGTGAAGTCTGTCGTCGAGATTCGTATAGATTCAATTAATCTCTGATAAATAGTTGAAGAGTGTCTTATAACGATTTGATGATTTTTTTCTGTAAATTCGATGAATATCTGAACGATATTCGCTGAATATCTCAACGATATTCGATAAATCTCTGAACAATATTCAACGAATCACTAATCAAGAATCACTGATCAATTTGTTTTTCAAAAAAATTTTCGTTTAATTTTCCATCGAGATTTTTAAAATATAGCTAAGCTCTCTTAAATCTTGTCAAAATTCAGTATAGTTAAAACTTATTTTTATATTCATTGTTTTAATTGTGTTGAAATCTCATCGAATTTCAATTTACTTTTCATTGAGATTAGTTGTATCATTTGTTCAAGGTTGGTTTTATCTCTCGTTTATATTTGCGTATTGTGGTAGCCGCGTGTGGTGTGCTTCAATGTGCACGTCAGACTAAGTATTACCTGCTGCCCAGCAGAGCGTCTGCTGGCTGTCGCGTCACCATACAGGGTACATGCATGATAGGGATACACTCTACTAGGTGGCTCAGTGTATGTTCATGAGCGGATAGACACTCGTCACCACATCCCCCTTTCTTTAATTTAATGTTCTTTGGTATAATTTGTTATTAAAATTCAAATGATCTTGTTGTCGTCAAATATAATAGAACGTATAATTCTAGTATTTCGACCTACTCAATTTTATTCATCAAGTTCAAGTGAATTCCGTCTATCTCATCAATGGGAGCAAACAATATAATACTTGTCATACATTGTGAGAAGAATTTGAATTTCTTATTTCATAATTTATCTGAAGTTTAGCTAATGATGAGTTTCTACCCTTGATTTTAGAAGAGAGCAAATCTCACAAATGGAGATATCTATCTATCCATCTATTCCGCCATTGCTGAAAATACTAAAAAAAACAATTCTAACGTAGTACACTGTCAGGTATTTTTCTTATTAAGAATTACCTGAAAATATTCACAGAAAAATTGAAACTGAAGAAAAATGGCTTCTGGCGCTACATTCAAAGCATTCTGAGATATAACACAAAAAATCAAATTTTCTTCGTTATATTTTCATGTTCACAGTTTTTCGTATTTTTTTTTACTTATTCCATTTAGTTTTGTTACTATACAAGCCAATGTTTCAGCAAAATGTTTAAATGCATTTTTGATAGTGATATATGCTTATGCTATGCAAATTATTGCTAAGATAATCTTAAAAGTAGCAGGTGGAACATGCTGTGCATAATCCTGTATTCAAGAATAAAAACAGTTTTAGATGGAAACATTTGCATGTGTAATAATGCATCATTATACGTCAAAGCCTTTCGTAGATATAGAGCTTAGTGACATTTGAATGCACGTACACTCGCATACGCTCGACCTACACGGTTCTTTTTTTTCTGAAAAACTTTTCAGAATAGATATGGACATATAACCCATTTATTAAAAAAACACACCCTGATTCTACATGTTTTCTGAAATACATATTGTTTTTTTTCTGAGTTTCATCTTTTTTTTTTCTTTAACGAGATTTTTAGCCCTGGGCTAGTTCATCTCGGGACCAACGGCTTTACTTCCCTTCCGAAGGAAGTCGCCACTACAACTTTTTTGTCAGTGACTATCTCGGGGATGTTCTGAGTTTCACTGCCACACCTTCTCGAAGGAATCCCATACACTTGATTGTAATAAACAATATACCTTTTTAAGTATCATCCTGAGCATATGATTTCATCATATAAGTTCTACATGAATTTACCTCAAATTCTGAGAACCATACTAATTGTAAACATTGTTGAGTGTCCGCAGAAACATAATTTTTTTAAGTATATTTTTTTGCTTTTTTTTTATGGAATATAAACCATTATTTATTTATTTTTTTATATTATTTGATCTGGAATGAACTAGTTATTCATTTTCATTCTAAGTGCATTCAACTTTAACGTGTTCTTACCATTCAATTCAGTCCGTTTTGACCTGTTATTTTATTATTCTTTCCAGTGAATTGAATCACAACTAATCGTATTCTGCATGCAATTAACATTCAACGCACTAAATGCTTTTCAATTTTCAATAAAATTAAATAATTTTATACCCAATCATTGTACAAACATTAACCAGAATTAAATAAAGCTGAAAAACTTGGTCGTACTACTTTCCTATGAATTAAATCACTATGGCTTTAGAATAAAGGTTTTCTTTAGATCAGACAAATTTAGTTAAGCGAAACCACTTACAAAATCAAATGCATCAATCTAATAAGAAGGCTGGATTTTCAGAAAACTTGGAGCAAACGATGATTTAAAACTAGTTCATTCTATTTCATTTTGACTACTGATTCAAGATACATTTCTCGCTCGATGAAATTTATTTATTCTGTATTATGTGTTGTTCTTTCCATATAGTGCGTTTCAAAATTTGTTTTCCGTTACGCTATCAGTGAATTTAATCACAGCTCTTTTTTTTTGCCTTCCAAGTGAATTGAATCACGATACTTTTTTATGAGCAAGCATACAATTCAGTCACTATCCATGTTCAGTTGGTGTTTTCCCTTTTTTTCTGTCAGTGAATTCAATTACGACTCCTTTTGTTCTTCATACGCAACCTCAATGAATTTAATCAGATTCTACTTTCAACTCTCATCGCCATTAATTCCAATGCGATGTCAGTGAATTTAATCACAACTCTTCTTGTCCTTTAAACGCAATCTCAGTGAATTCAATCACAGTTCTCTCTTGCACTTTCATCGGGTTTATTACCATTAATTCATTGCTCTGTCCATGAATTTAACCATCACACTTCTTGTGCTTTCCAATTCGATTTAACATATCGTCTACTCTCTCAGTTAATACAATTTTATTTTTATTATTCCTCTTTCAGGTTTCAATATCATCATTTCAGCTTGCCTTTCATTTCCAATTTCCTTTTTTTTTTATTCTCAACAACTTCTCCCGGAAAACGTTGAATTGCCCAGTAGACCGACATTTGCATAATGCAAAATTTGCATACCTCGTTTTTCAACTTTCTCTATGCAATCCACTTTGCACAATAACGTCAGACCCCGTAAGGACAACAGTCGTGAGAGAATTTTTCAAATCGTAGATCCCGTTCTCAAGCTATTTCGTGACATACAAAAACATCTCCTTTTTTTATATAGAAGACAGAAGATGAGCTTACGACTAAGGTTGGAACTCTAGTGATCATGAATAAATTGCTTGATACATCGAGGTAGCTCTTTAGCATAGAAACAATAATGAACCATTAGTTGATAGGTCCTCACAACAATCGACGCCCGGTTAAAAATAAATCGTTGGGTCAGTGTATTAAAATTAATTGTTCACAAACCAAGTCGTGAGTTTTGAAGGGGGTTTTCGTTTTCCCTCCGTGATTTTCCATCTGATCTTGTTGATCCGAAACTCAATCGAGCATGGTTTTGGCGAAAATTGATGTCGTGATCGCATTATGACTCACTTTCATCACAACTTGTAATGTGTTGAGATCATGTTACTGCAAGCGCGATGGCCCTCTCAGACCATAAAAATACTATGTTGTTTGTCGCTAGAGAAAAATATGTTTTTTCATCCTTGCTTAAGGCTATTGTTTATATATGCCTTTAATGAATTAAATCGCAGCTCAAACAAATCCAGTGTTATGTATCTTGAGTGTGTATTACCACACTTAGATGTACATTATTATATACCACTAACAATAAAACGGATCTATAGCGTACGACAAAGAGACAAACATATGCCTGAAGTTTAATAACACGTCATATTTATCAACTACAATTTGTCGTACGACAGCATCGCTCGACCGAACAGTGTTGATCAGATGGGACGATACGTCAGAAAGTACAGGGAGTAAAAAGGTGTCTAAGGCAGGTTTAATATGAGGGGAATGCTATATCGTAAGATTGCTGGAAAACATTTCTGCAGAGTCTCGTATTCTAGCCCGAACGCTCTAGCCGAAACACTAACGATCGGCCAAACTAGAGTCGGACTAACAAGTGGTTGCACTGACGCGATAACAATCCGTTCATTTCAAAAGTAGTCACAAAACTGGCTCTCCCGATCCTCAGCCCGTTTCTTTTCCACGATTTTGTTTTGCTTGGTCCCTTTCGTTCTTTTCGTCAGAACAGTGCGTTGACTATTCACCACACACTCATATCCATCGTTACAAGTGCTCAATAATCGAGTTCATCAAAGGTTTGGCTTTTGCACAAGTGAATTCAATCACAGTTCTTTCGACAACATTTTGAATTGCTCTACATTTACGTTGTCTTTTTTTCGTTGTATTCATTCCCGACGTACACCTTAATTCATAATAATATATGAAATTCAAATGACCACTGCAACCAACAAAGAACAAAAAAAAAAATAATGTTAAACTTTATAACTTAACTTAACTTTAAGTTATACAATAAAATAGCACAATTTGCTCAAGCTGAGCTTTGATCGATCGCTTATTTATTATTATTATATTTTTTTTTCAATTGTACAATGCAATCCATCAAATTAAAACAATTTTGTTTGTAAATTCAATAAAATAAAGAACTCTTTCAACTTGTTAATTTAACTCAAAAGACTTGACAGTACTTTTAGCAGCACCGCGCTCGTACTATGTATAACAAGCAATTTTTTATTATGCGTATGCGCAGTACACGATGCGACCGGTCTTAGTTTTATCCAAACTAAATTGGACACTAAATTATTTCGTAAGGGTTTTACAAGAAAAAATCACCTTTTATGCTACTTGCAACCATTTCAACCAATAGAGAGCATGTAGTCACCGCTGGATATCAAAAGTGAATTTAATCACTGCGTTTTCTGTATTTCTAGTGAATTGAATCACATAATTTAATTCATGCATAATTGTGCTTTTTCCCTTGTTCTACCACGCGGGGGAAAAAGTCAAGGTCACCGTGTGCACTGCTTCGGTACAGCATCAGCAAACTAGAAGAACATTCTTCTCTGTTTCATTTTCTCTTCTTCATTTTCTGATTCGAAATCAATTTCTTTCACGTTCTGCTCCCAATTTTCTTCTGTTATCCACTCACTCACTTGTATTAAATAACGTTAAATTCTCCAGAAACACAAACATTAGCTAATTGTTGAATTAAAACTTTCAAATCACAAATTCGATAACTTTTCTTTTTTATCCTCGTCGCCACTTGTGGTAGCCGCGTGTGGTGTGCTTCAATGTGCACGTCAGACTAAGTATTACCTGCTGCCCAGCAGAGCGTCTGCTGGCTGTCGCGTCACCATACAGGGTACATGCATGATAGGGATACACTCTACTAGGTGGCTCAGTGTATGTTCATGAGCGGATAGACACTCGTCACCACACGTATGATATCGTCCAGATCGTTGAATCTTATCTCGATCTAATCGAGATTGAAGGAATCTCTAATCGAGTTTCGATGAATCTTTAATTGAAAGTCGATGGATGTCTAAGCGATATTCGATGAGTCGGTGATCAACATTCGATGAAAATTTGCTCTAGATTAGATAAATGTTCCATATTTGATGAATCTCTGCTCGAGATTCGATGAATCTCTGCTCGAGATTCGATGGATCTCTGCTCGAGATTCGATGAATCTCTGCTCGAGATTCCATGAATCTCTGCTCGAGATTCGACGAATCTCTGCTTGAGATTCGACGAATCTCTGCTCGAGATTCGATGAATCTCTGCTCGAGATTCGATGAATGTCTGCTCGAGATTCGATGAATCTCTGCTCGAGATTCGACGAATCTCTGCTCGAGATTCGACGAAACTCTGCCCGAGATTCGATAAATCTCTGCTCGAGATTCGCTGAATCTCTGCTCGAGATTCGACGAATCGATAAATCTCTGCTTGAGATTCATCGAATCTCTGGTCGAGATTTTAAGAATGTATGCTCAAAATAAGGTAATGAAAAGTGGAGAACATATCTGCTGAACCGGAACAAAAACAATTCGATGAATCTCTGTCCGAGATTCAATGAGTCTTTAATCAAGTGGTTATTAAAAATACCATTTTATTTTAATAAGCAACTTCAGAGACTTGCACGAAAATCGTAACCATGACTTTGAAAAGAAATCTGTTATCAGTTTTTTGTAGGTGTCGTCTCACATATTCCTCTACAAAACTTGCTCATTTCCTCCACTTGAAAACCACTTCACCAGATTCAGTAAGCCCGTCACATAGTCGGTGCTAGCCGTCACTCTTGTTCGCGTAAAAATAATGTGTTTTCCCAAACCATGCACTTCCCCGAACATTTCGTCGCGTTCTACGTCTCACTTTGAAGGAACCTTTGCCCGCTTTCGGTATTTTCTGAGTCAGCTCAAAAGCGTCGTCGTCGTCGGTCGCCTTTGTCTACGTAACAACAACAGCTGAATTGCACAGCAGTTGAGCAAGGTTCAAATTTTCGCGTCAACTCGGTACAATTGAACTAATATAACAAAAACGACCACCAGTAGTTTCCAGGGCCAACGGCAGGGTGGGGGACATAAATGGGTCACAACGACACAGCAGTTTGTGCCTTTTCGTGAGGCCAACGCAATGCGAGAAATCTTCAGTGGCCATTATTTATCATTATTCATTTGGCCGGTCAAGTAGGCCGTTTTCTCGACTTTTCTTCCACTATGGCGAAGCAGGCACTGGCTGACTCGACTCAACTCAACATTATTCTTTCCGTTTCGGTCTTCTTCGGTCTCCGATTCGCCTACTGGGGTAGGGAAGTTTGCGCATGCATGTAGATATTCATGCTTTTCCAGTACCCCCAATACAAAACTTTCGCGACGCGGTTGATTGCACAATCAGTTTCACTTTCGGCTGTCGGCCGGCTGGACATCGATGCCACAGACAAAGAGACGTAATACTGATGAAGTTTTCATTGACTACTCATTTGACGATCACTTGAAATTCGCTAGGGTTTTTCTTCGTCTTTGACGTTTTACACTAGCGCCATCTCCTTGTTAAAAAAAAAACAGGATTTCCTGCGACATGATCACCAGATGATGATCGTGTGAGAACCGGTCGATAGATTTTTAAGGAATTTGTTCTACATGTTAGTAACATGATGTTACGTCTGTTTGTCTGTGCTGATACCCTATACTCAATCCATACGTTTTTATGTTTTCTACACAGTTGCAAATTTGCATGTTTCGCGCGCGGAAAATTTACAACCGACCCGCTATTCTGCGGTGGCGAGCTCGTTTCGACGACGAGTCGTAAAATCACCGCAGCCACAAAACCAGTTTCCAGTTTTGCTAAAGTTCAATAGATCGCGGCACTCGCACAATGGTCCGAATCGGAAAATTTAACAGAAAAAAAAGTTGAATGTAGACGTTCGATTTCGTCAAAGAAGTTGTTTGTGAATGAGTTTTGGTACCTTCTTAGAAAAAAATGGATAAGGTAGTCCTTATTTGATAGTAAATTTTGTATCAGAATTTTGAAATGTTGTTATGTACATCTATGTTCATGACACTTTAGATTCAACTGTTCATTTGAGCTTAGTAAATAAATTATGAATGGTCAAACTTGGAGAGCATCCGAAAAATATTAAGAAATCTCGGAAATGTGTTTCAGATTCCATACGAATTTGTTTCGATACGAGAAGAATCTGTTTCAGATTCGAGACGAATCTGTCTCAGATTCCTGAAGAATCTGTCTCAGACTCGAGACGAATCTGTCTCAGATTCGAGACGAATCTGTCTCAGATTCGAGACGAATCAGTCTCAGATTCGAGACGAATCCGTTTCAGATTCGAGACGAATCCGTTTCAGATTCGAGACAAATTCGTCTCAGATTCGAGACGAATCCGTCTCAGATTCGAGACGATTCTTTCTCAGATTCGAGACGAATCTGTCTTAGATTCGAGACGAATCTGTCTTAGATTCGGGATTAAACTGTCTCAGATTCGAGACAAATCTGTCTCAGATTCAATACGAATCTGTGTCAGATTCGAAACAAATCTGTCTCAGATTCGAGACAAATCTGTCTCAGATTCAATACGAATCTGTGTCAGATTCGAGACGAATCTGTGTCAGATTCGAGACGAATCTGTCTCAGATTCGAGACGAATCTGTCTCAGATTCGAGACGAATCTGTCTCAGATTCGAGACGAATCTGTCTCAGATTCGAGACGAATCTGTCTCAGATTCGAGACGAATCTGTCTCAGATTCGAGACGAATCTGTCTCAGATTCGAGACGAATCTGTCTCAGATTCGAGACGAATCTGTCTCAGATTCGAGACGAATCTGTCTCAGATTCGAGACGAATCTGTCTTAGATTCGAGACGAATCTGTCTCAGATTCGAGACGAATCTGTCTCAGATTCGAGACGAATCTGTCTCAGATTCGAGACGAATCTGTCTCAGATTCGAGACGAATCTGTCTCAGATTCGAGACGAATCTGTCTCAGATTCGAGACGAATCTGTCTCAGATTCGAGACGAATCTGTCTCAGATTCGAGACGAATCTGTCTCAGATTCGAGACGAATCTGTCTCAGATTCGAGACGAATCTGTCTCAGATTCGAGACGAATCTGTCTCAGATTCGAGACGAATCTGTCTCAGATTCGAGACGAATCTGTCTCAGATTCGAGACGAATCTGTCTTAGATTCGAGACGAATCTGTCTCAGATTCGAGACGAATCTGTCTCAGATTCGAAGCGAATCTGTCTCAGATTCGAAGCGAATCTGTCTCAGATTCGAGACGAATCTGTCTCAGATTCGAGACGAATCTGTCTCAGATTCGAGACGAATCTGTCTCAGATTCGAGACGAATCTGTCTCAGATTCGAGACGAATCTGTCTCAGATTCGAGACGAATCTGTCTCAGATTCGAGACGAATCTGTCTCAGATTCGAGACGAATCTGTCTCAGATTCGAGACGAATCTGTCTCAGATTCGAGACGAATCTGTCTCAGATTCGAGACGAATCTGTCTCAGATTCGAGACGAATCTGTCTCAGATTCGAGACGAATCTGTCTCAGATTCGAGACGAATCTGTCTCAGATTCGAGACGAATCTGTCTTAGATTCGAGACGAATCTGTCTCAGATTCGAGACGAATCTGTCTCAGATTCGAGACGAATCTGTCTCAGATTCGAGACGAATCTGTCTCAGATTCGAAGCGAATCTGTCTCAGATTCGAAGCGAATCTGTCTCAGATTCGAAGCGAATCTGTCTCAGATTCGAAACGAATCTGTCTCAGATTCGAGACGAATTCTCAGATTCGAGACAAATCTGTCTCAGCATCGAGACGAATCTGTCTCAGATTCGAGACGAATCTGTCTCAGTTTCGAGACGAATCTGTCTCAGATTCGAGACGAATCTGTATAAATTCGAGACGAATCTGTCTCAGATTCGAGACGAATCTGTCTCGGATTCGAGACGAATCTGTCTCAGATTCGAGACGAATCTGTCTCAGATTCGAGACGAATCTGTCTCAGATTCGAGACGAATCTGTCTCAGATTCGAGACGAATCTGTCTCAGATTCGAGACGAATCTGTCTCAGATTCAAAGCGAATCTGTCTCAGATTCGAAGCGAATCTGTCTCAGATTCGAAGCGAATCTGTCTCAGATTCGAAGCGAATCTGTCTCAGATTCGAGACGAATCTGTCTTAGATTCGAGACGAATCTGTCTCGGATTCGAGACGAATCTGTCTCAGATTCGAAGTGAATCTGTCTCAGATTCGAAGCGAATCTGTCTCAAATTCGAGACGAATCTGTCTCAGATTCGAGACGAATCTGTCTCAGATTCGAGACGAATCTGTCTCAGATTCGAGACGAATCTGTCTCAGATTCGAGACGAATCTGTCTCAGATTCGAGACGAATCTGTCTCAGATTCGAGACGAATCTGTCTCAGATTCGAGACGAATCTGTCTCAGATTCGAGACGAATCTGTCTCAGATTCGAGACGAATCTGTCTCAGATTCGAGACGAAACTGTCTCAGATTCGAGACGAATCTGTCTCAGATTCGAGACGAATCTGTCTCAGATTCGAGACGAAACTGTCTCAGATTCGAGACGAATCTGTCTCAGATTCGAGACGAATCTGTCTCAGATTCGAGACGAATCTGTCTCAGATTTGAGACAAATCTGTCTCAGATTCGAGACGAATCTGTCTCAGATTCGAGACGAAACTGTCTCAGATTCGAGACGAATCTGTCTCAGATTCGAGACGAATCTGTCTCAGATTCGAGACGAATCTGTCTCAGATTCAAAACGAATCTGTCTCAGGTTCAAAACGAATCTGTCTCAAATTCGAGACGAATCTGTCTCAGATTCGAGACGAATCGGTCTCAGATTCGAGACGAATCGGTCTCAGATTCGAGACGAATCGGTCTCAGATTCGAGACGAATCGGTCTCAGATTCGAGACGAATCTGTCTCAGATTCGAGATGAATCTGTCTCAGATTCGAGACGAATCTGTCTCAGATTCGAGACGAATCTGTCTCAGATTCGAGACGAATCTGTCTCAGATTCGAGACGAATCTGTCTCAGATTCGAGACGAATCTGTCTCAGATTCGAGACGAATTTGTCTCAGATTTGAGACGAATCCGTCTCAGATTCGAGACGAATCCGTCTCAGATTCGAGACGAATCCGTCTCAGATTCGAGACAATTCTTTCTTAGATTCGAGACGAATGTGTCCCAGATTCGAGACGAATCTGTCTCAGATTCGAGACGAATCTGTCTCAGATTCGAGACGAATCTGTCTCAGATTCGAGACGAATCTGTCTCAGATTCGAGACGAATCTGTCTCAGATTCGAGACGAATCTGTCTCAGATTCGAGACGAATGTGTCCCAGATTCGAGACGAATCTGTCTCAGATTCGAGACGAATCTGTCTCAGATTCGAAACGAATGTGTCCCAGATTCGAGACGAATCTGTCTCAGATTCGAGACGAATCTGGGTCAGAATCGAGACGAATCTAGGTCAGAATCGAGACGAATCCGTTTCAGATTCCAGACGAATCCGTTTCAGATTCGGGACGAATCCGTTTCAGATTCGAGACGAATCCGTTTCAGATTCGAGACGAATCCGTCTCAGATTCGAGACGAATCCGTCTCAGATTCGCGACGATTTTTTCTCAGATTCGAGACGAATCTGTCTCAGATTCGAGACGAATCTGTCTCAGATTCGAGACGAATCAATCTGTTTCAGATTCGATACGAATCAATCTGTCTCAGATTCGAGACTAATATGTCTCAGATTCGAGACGAATCTGTCTCAGATTCGAGACGAATCTGTCTCAGATTCGAGACGAATCTGTTTCATGATTCGAATCTGTTTCAAGATTCGAATATGTCTCAGATTGGAGACGAATGTGTCTCAGACTCGAGATGAATCTGTGTCAAATTCGAGACGAATCTGTCTCAGATTCGAGACGAATCTGTCTCAGATTCGAGACGAATCTGTCTCATTCGAGACGAATCTGTCTCAGATTCGAGACAAATGTGTCCCAGATTCGAGACGAATCTGTCTCAGATTCGAGACGAATCTGTCTCAGATTCGAGACGAATCTGTCTCAGATTCGAGACGAATCTGTTTCATGATTCGAATCTGTTTCAAGATTCGAATATGTCTCAGATTCGAGACGAATCTGTCTCAGATTCGAGACGAATCTGTCTCAGATTCGAGACGAATCTGTCTCAGATTCGAGACGAATCTGTCTCAGATTCGAGACGAATCTGTCTCAGATTCGAGACGAATCTGTCTCAGATTCGAGACGAATCTGTCTCATTCG
Source organism: Aedes aegypti (assembly GCF_002204515.2). Taxonomy (NCBI): domain Eukaryota; kingdom Metazoa; phylum Arthropoda; class Insecta; order Diptera; family Culicidae; genus Aedes; species Aedes aegypti. The sequence continues at coordinate 23,664,874 of NC_035107.1, forward strand.
AGACGAATCTGTCTCAGATTCGAGACGAATGTGTCCCAGATTCGAGACGAATCTGTCTCAGATTCGAGACGAATCTGTCTCAGATTCGAGACGAATCTGTCTCAGATTCGAGACGAATCTGGGTCAGAATCGAGACGAATCTAGGTCAGAATCGAGACGAATCCGTTTCAGATTCCAGACGAATCCGTTTCAGATTCGGGACGAATCCGTTTCAGATTCGAGACGAATCTGTCTCAGATTCGAGACGAATCCGTCTCAGATTCGAGACGATTTTTTCTCAGATTCGAGACGAATCTGTCTCAGATTCGAGACGAATCAATCTGTTTCAGATTCGATACGAATCAATCTGTCTCAGATTCGAGACGAAAATATGGAATATATGAAAAATTCCCATAAGACTCCTCTAGACATAGGATCTTCTGGATTAATCTTTGGAAGAATGCTTAAAGAAATTCCAGAAGAATCTCCAAAACAATCCAAGGAGTTTGAAGGAATATAACTAGGGGAATTCTAGGATAAATTCCTGATTGAATACTTAATTAATTTATTGGTGAAATCATTGGAAGCACCATTGAGAACGTCCTGGAGAAATATTTAGCAGTATAATTCTAGGATTTCTTTCCACATAAAAATCCTTTTCAAGTAGTTTGTGGAGTGGTTTTCTTTTCAGGGTTTTTGATAAATTTATGCATGATTTCGAACCTCCATGAGTCGATATCTGAGGGGACTATCGACTCCGAGTAATGCCCAAGTAACTAAATAGCACTTCAATTCGTCCTCCGTGCTAATATAGAGCTTTTATAGATCTGACATGTCCTGTAAGCCGGTAAAGGCGAATTAGCGGGTTAGTGGTTACTTGGGTGGAGTAGATATGCTTTGAAAATCTCTTTAAAGGGACCATCATAGCAACCGTGAAAGTTTGTTTTTGGTATGGTTCCATGAGTTGATATCGAGTCATGGAACATCGACTCATGGAGGGTTTACTGAGATTTTTTGAGGCATTTTAGGAATAGTCACAGCCTGACTCACAGGATTTCTTTTAAAAAGGGGCCACTGGAAAAATTCATGGGACGATTCATACAAAGATCACTAGACAGATTCCCGCAGGAATCCCGGAAAATGATGAAGGTATCATAAGAGAAATTGGAGAAATTCTTTGATGTAATTCGCGATCGAACGCCAATAGATAGATGGAAGAAACTTTGAAAATGTTTGTTAGTTCATAATCGTTACAATTCGATCTGTAAGAAATGGGGGTTGAAACAAAGCTACGTTATATTGAGGTTACGTTTGTATAGAGGTATTACTGTACATGGTGACCTACAGCTGAATCGTATTATCATTTCTCTATTTTTGTTTCACATTTCTCCAAAATAATGTGTTTGAAGAAGTTGATTTGATAACTATTCCGAGAATAACACGCCGATTTCAGACGAGTTTTTCGTTTTTAGGTTATTTAAAAAAAAATCGTATCATTTCTACATTTTTTGCTTCACATTTCTTCAAACAGTTGTGTTTCTCAATTAAGTAGGTCCAATTTACAGCTAAGTGTCTATCATTACATCTTCTACAATGTTTTGGAAGACCACATCCCCTAGAACTGAACACAAAAAAGTTAAATCTAGAACATGAAGTTTGCTGAAGGACGAAACCACAGATTTCCTCAAACAAAAATTATGGTCCAACTTTTTTCTAAGTAGATGCAAAACACAATTACGAACGATTTTTCATCATACTTTTGAAATCCACTTGAAAAGCGAAAATAGTTTTCTTCTTGATAATTTGTCGATTCGGACCATTGTTCACTGGGTGATATCTAGCAGAGAGACCGGTGAACGCAGTCACGGTCAGATCAGATCAACCGGCGCCAACCTCCAAATCCAACCCTCCAACCTCTCTTTCACTCTATCTGTGGTGTTGTGTGCACTTGACTACGCGACGCGTCACTAAACTCTACAAGGGTGGGTGGGTGTGTTGTAGATTTTGCCGGGTACTTTTCCAGATCACCGCAGCTCCAGAAGTCAGCAGCTTCCGAACAGTTCGGACACTCGGCTGTCCACGCACACACGAGAAGTCTGGGCCTAACCTTGTACCGGACAAGGCGACCTCCGTCTGTGAGATTCGCTTTGTTGGATTTTTTTCGCGCACGTTTTTTTTTCGTAGGCTCCAAACTGGACTACTGGAAACGAACTCGTTCCGAAACGGCAATAGTTGCGGAGAGGGTGCGCACGTTGGGATTGGATACTTGTATATTGCTACGAAGGCCGCCACGACACGACACGACCCGCAACCGTACGCGATCGATTCAAGACTGACTGACGACGGCGCGGCGAGAGAAACGTGTGGCGAAGCACCAGCTGATTATCGCGATCCCGATCGTAGACGACGCACAGTGGCGGACTTACGTTGAAAAGTCGGACAAAATCTCAGATGCTTCCAGAATGGAATGAAAAAGTTAGTCTACTAGCTTTCTTCGATACCCGATATCATCACATTAAGAAATATAGATCCAATCGACAAATATGGACAAATTCCATTTGAAAGTTGAAGTTCTTGTGAAATTTGTCCAGATTAATTTTTTTTTTTCATCCAATCAGATAAAAAAGCTATTATTACATAGAATTTAATTGTTAGAGATAGAATTTTAATTTTCTTTTGGTAGATTCAGTTAAATTTTTAACGAGTTGCAACCCGAACACTTGATTTCGAACTATCCAGCGTAGCACGTATCAGACTAATTAGTTTCGCCGGAAAACCATGTTCAGACGATACATGCCATAGCTCATTTCTTTTCACTGAATCACTGAATTCCTGAAGAGATTCGTCTGAAAATCTGCGAAAGTTTTATCTGAATCTATTAGAGTTCGTCTAAATCTCTACGAGAAATTGGTCTGAATCTCTTCCAGAGATGTTTCTGAATCTTTTCGAGAGATTTCCTGAATCTCGCAACCGTCTCGAGACCAAGCTATGAGGAACATAAGAAGCAATCTCTTCGCAAGATTCGTGCGAATTTTTTGAGAGTCGTGTGAGTCGAAAGATTCATCTGAATTTCTTTCGAGAGATTTGTCTAAATATCTTCGAGAGATTATGTCTAAATCTCTTTAAAAGATTCGTCTGTATCTTTGGAACAGATTTGTCTTTTTGTCTGGAAGAGATTTATATAAATCTTTTTGAGATTTTATTGATTTTTTTCGGGAGATTCGTCTGAATCTCCTCGAGAGATTCGTCGGAATCGCAAGAGGAGATTCTACGGAATCACTAGACGATATCCGTCAGAAGCTCTAGACTAGATTTGTCGGAATATATAGACGACATTTAATGGAATCTCTAGATAAAATTCAGAAAATATATAATTTCTGTATTCACGTGAGTCTTTCGAAATGCTCCACAAAATTCTCGAAACGAGATTCATCTCAATCTCTAAAGTTCACCTGAATCCCAAGACAAGATTCGTCGTAAAGGCTAGAGGGCTTTTGTCTGAATCTCTAGACGAGATTCAACAGAAATTCTAGCAATATTCACTAGAATATTTTGAGAGGATTTCTAGAATTCCAAGAAGAGAATAGTCAGAAACTCCAGACGAGAATCGCCTTTATCTACAGGTGAGATTCGTCTGGGAGAAGCTGTCCGAGTCGATATTAGGACATTGAAAGGTTACTGGCACTCAGGGTGTCCATTCAAAATCAGTTTTTCAATTCTCGGATTTTTCCCGGGTGCGTAAAAATTTAAAATTGGACGGCAACATAGTTCTACGACTCCATAGTTTCCAGACGTTTTTGATATTTGATTTGACTTTAAAAATATTCGTTTTTAAACTATGGGTTTAAGCAGTAGCGTAGCTAAAGGTGTGTGGTGGGTGCGGTCCGCACTGGGCACCGAATTCATATAGACCCCCAAATTGTAGTAAAAAAATCATTTAATATTATGATATTAATTTATAGAAAACTAACACGTAGAAAATCAGATAAAAATTCAGTTTGAAGGTGACCTTGATCGGCTAATTATCAGGGGCCCCATGATCAATGTTATTAGTGATTCGAGTAGCCTAAATACCTATTCAAAATTCATTCTCGATAACTAAGTTTAACTTTGTAATTCAGACGGAGCTACCTAAATGTGCGGGGCCCATAATTGTATCTAGAACTGATTTGGAGGTATGTTCTTTCTTAAATAGCCGATTTTCATTTCAATCATAGTTGAACAAATAAATCAGTTACCATCTTTGGGACCATGTTTTGTACATATTCAAGACTAGTAGTAGATTTCATTTCAGTAGTCTAGCCTATATTTTAGGCAAAATTGTCTTTAAGCTCACCTTTTTATTTATTCTGCATGCAGTGAATCTTGCTTCAAGAGGTTTCAGAGATACCTTCAAAGACTATTAAGCGATTTTTTCACAGGTTCTTCAGGAATTTCTTTTCAGATTCCTCGAGGAAAAATTTAAGGTATTTTTCTAAGGATTTATTCAAAGTTGTCTTCAAGTATACTTCTGGAATCTCCTTCAGAAATTTCTCCATTGATTCCACCACCTCCCAAAAAACCTTCCAGTGTTGTTTCAAGGGATGGTTAGAGGGTATTTTTCGTAATTTGCTCCTGGAAATCCATGAACACTACAACACTTTTCTTGACTATTTTGATTTCCCCAGTTGTAACAATAGAAGATCTTCCAAAGTTTCCTACAGTAATTCTTATAAAAAAATAAATTCATTTGGGGATTTTTCCAGGAAGATCTACGGGAATTCGTATGCCAGTTCCTCCAATTATCTTTGCTGGAATTATAGAAGTTCCTTCAAGCATTCATCCACATTTTCCTTTGGAGTTGCTCCTAAACTTCCTCCTGAGATTATCCGAGGGTTTATGATTAAAACACCTCCAGAAATTCCACTGCAAATTTGGACCGAGATTCCTCATGAAGCTCCTTCTGAAATTTCTTCAAAGATTTCTTCAACATTTCATGAGAAATTACTCCTGCAGAGCTTTCAAACAATTTCTCATGTACTTTTTTCAAGTAAAATCTTCATGACTTCTTCAGAAGTTCATCTAAGGTTCCACACTACAGCTAAAATACTACAGTAAATATTCTAGTAATTCCAATCATCATCAATCAGCAATTCACTTACGAAATCTTTCGAGACTTCCTCAAAAGCCCAAGAGTTTTTTTTCAGAGAACTTTGTGGGAGTTCATCTATGGTTATTTTCAAACAAAATCGAGTTTCATCAGATGTCACTTTCAGATTTCCTTCTAAAATATCTCTCGGATTTTTGAAAATGTTTACCAACAATTTCTGAAAAAAAAATCCTTGATCTCTTTCTGGAGATATTTCTGAGAAAATGACTGGAGAAATTCTTTGAAGTAATTCCTGAAGGAATTCTCTGGCTGAAATCTGAACGATAGTTTTGATGGAAAATCTAGATAATCTTTGGAGAAAATAATAGTTGAAATCTCAAAGATGTTGTAAACGAGAATATAGATGGAAGTTTTCAAAAAAAAAGGTAAAATCCTTGCGCACTTATGATTTACTTGAAAATTTTCTGAAAGAATCTTTGAAGAAATTAATTATGGAATTTCTGAGATCACTTCTATGGTTGCCCTCAGAAAAATTATACGTTGAATTTTTGAAAATCTAAAACGAAATCTTTAGGAAGTTCGTGAAAATCACAAAACCAACTCCTGAAGAAACCATTGGAGCTCATTTGGTAATTTATTTTAAGCAAACCTTGGGCAAATTTATCGACCTTAAAGGCATTTCTTTAATCAAGAACTTCAAAATAATCCCGACTCAAAAACACAAAATTGAGGAAATGTCCAAACTTTTCTTTGAATACCTAATTGCTATATTGAATCATTGCTTTCTAGCGCTACTTCGCCAGTTAATATTTCCACTTCCATGTCAATTCACTGCAACTCCTCTCGATAATTATCAGTTAACTAATGTGTTTCTGAACAAGAATTAAGCAAAGAAGAACTGTAGACTCATTAATTGACATTTTTTCCATTAAACTACTACAAAACATATCGACATAAGTTCCATCTCTTTAGCCATAATTCTACATAAGCTATTTGTTCAATGTTTATTTCAACATTAGCATCTTACATTTAGACGACGTTCACCTTCATTTTGAGGGCATCTTAATCGAACTCCGCACCGGGACCCAAAAACCCTAACTACGCCACTGAGTTTAAGAGCAGTATCGGTATCATCAAATACATAAGATTTTTTCTCACCATTAGAAAAACTTAATGCAGTTTAATAACATCAGAACACTATTTCATTTTTATGAAATTTTGAGAGATTTTGGAATTATATAAAAAAAATTCTGTGTATTTAAATTGAAACAATGGTTTTTAAAAACGGCAATTTATAATAAAAATTGTCAATCCATTCGCTTCTTAAAAGCGCCTTCAGATTTCTGCATTCGATGTGGCCCATGGCTGGTTTCTGGAAAATAAACTTAATATCATTGGACCCAAGGAGAGATCTTTATGACAGTATATTGCCAAAAACACGTGATTTGTTCCTTGCTCAAACAAAATGGAATAAAAAATAACAAGCATCTCCTAGGGATCCTTCAAAGATTTTTCCACGAATGTAGTACAAACTAAACAAAAATTAAGGGTCTCACAAGAAAGTCGCGGTGAATTGCTTGAACAATCCACTCTAATTTTGCAGTAATGTATACAAAATCTGGTCATAAATCTCACAAAGACTTCACCATACATCACGGACTGGTCAAGTTACCCGAGCAAAGGCGAATAACTGGATGATATCAAAACGATAACAACTTTTATTATCGCTGTTATCATTATGATATCCTGTTATCAATGATAACCGAATGATAACAAAATTTGTTATCATTGTATCCCTGGCAGACATTTTTGATAACAGGTTGATAACAAAATATGTTATCACACCGCTTTCCCATAACATTTTTACAAAGCGTGTATTAGTCAACAAAGTTGACTTTTCGTCACAAAATAAGGGTGAAATGAATTGAAGCGTTAGTTTAATCCAAAACACTTACCTCTGAAAATTTTTCCATGATTTATGACCATAAAATTTAAAAAAAGTATGATGATGCAATTGTAGTTATCAACTTGATCTCAGTGATAACATAATTTACTATTACTTTGTTATTCGACAAACAAATTTAAGTTCTCATTTGTGTTATGTTGACTGTTAATTCAGGCAAAGTGATAACAAAATCAGTTATCAAATGCTGATAACCAGGTAACAAGATTTGTTATCATTTTGCTGTTTAACTTTGCTCGGGTAGTAATCCAAAAAAGGTTTCTTCAAGAATTAGTATCAGTGTACCCAGGAATCCCACAAAATTTCACAAAACAATTTAAGCTTAACGTTTTACCAACCGCTAGGAATTACAAAGAATCTTGAGAAAAATCAGCAAAGTATCTTTGATAGAACCCAATCAAAATATTATTAGCAATCTACCCATTACCTTTTCAGTGACTTTCCTGAAGAACTAACTACCTAGTCTAGTACCTGGACAATTATCGCCTTGATTCCCGATAAGATTCCTGCGAGATCTCATCAAGAATATGCCATGAATCTCAATAAAAATCTATCATTCATCTCATCAAGAACCTTGTCAGGTATTCCTAAATACCCAATTCAAGGTGTCCATTCAAAACCAATTTTCCAATTTCCGGATTTTTCCCGGTTACCCAAAATATTAACAAATTGATGGCAAAATGATCTTTGGACTTGATGTTTAAGTTTTTTTCACATACAAGTTTAGGAGGACTTTAACTTATTTATGAATTATCATTTATATTTATAAATCTGTTCAATCTGTTTTTTTTTAAGAAAAACCACGAACGAAAAAAACTCAAACTTAAAAAAAATTTCATATTTTTTTTGTGAAAATTTTTGAAAAAATCACGAGGAAAAAAAATCCTAGTGTAATTTCTGATGAAACTTGTGTGAGTTATAATGATGAATACCTACAAGGATAACTGAAAGATCTCTCGAATTCTTGATGAATATATTTCATGATAAATTGCTATGATAATAAAAGCATATTAATCCATCAATGGTCGGAGCAATGACTGTAATAATTGCTGTAGTATTAACTAGTGTGGAACCTTGAATGAAATTTTAAAGAATCTATGCAGGTCTGGAAACTGTATTTGAAAAAATATCAGTGAAGTGTTTGAGCCACAGTAATAATATTTTGAAGAAATGCTGGAGAAATTTCTAGAGGAATCTAATGAAGAAACCCAGATGCAAATCATCGAGCAATTCTTGGAAAAGATTTTATACAATAATAGCTTAAGTAAGTTTTGAGAAATTCCGGAGAGTAATTATTGATGAATTTTTGAGAGAATCCTTACAAAAATGCCTGGGTTAAATGAAAAATGCTTAGCAATTATTGTAGGGTTTCTTGTAAAAATGTCGATTTTTTTTCGAAAACTCTATAATAAACCTTTAGGGAATAACTTCTGTAGGGCATGCGGGAAGAATCCTAGAAGTTGAAGTTGAAGAAATCTGTGAAAGAATCAGTGATCTGGAAGAAATACTGAGATTTTTTCTTCAGAGTAATCTCTGTGAAAATTGCGTAGGAGTGGTCTAAAATTTTTAGTATAAAATTGAGAAGAAATTCCTCTGAAAAAATTGCTGGTGGCATTCCTGGTGGAGTTCTTGAAAGTATTCCAGAAGGAATCTCTGGATAAATAGTTACCGTCAAACGGGGTAACTTGCAACAATTTTTGACTTCAAAGCTATATGGATGAAAAATTTGAGGATTCAGATGAGACAAAAACCATCTAGTATCCTAATCGCCACGTGAAGAATACCACGCGGTATTAATTTTATCAGTATTTAGTTTTCTGTGAACAGGAGAGACGAAAAATATACATTTTTCATGCTACCCCTGATGTGGGGTAACATGCAACACACAGTGCTACCTGAGGTACACTATTGAAAACTTGAGCTATATCGTGTTATTATGATCATTTAATAATTTCCTGCAGTAAAAGTATGACAATCATTAGAAACAGGTACTGTACTCTTAGAAAAATTAATTATCATTGATTGAATTATGAGTATTTAACCAATTTGATTAGAAACTTCATTTGTATTGCACACGAGGGAATTCTAGCATATCATAAGTCTTGACAGTAATTGGAAAGCCATTAAAATGATTTGATGCAACTTTTCTACAAATACAATTGTATTTTAGGTAATGCTTCACATAACTTATTGTTAATACAAATTCAAATCAAAGCGACCTATCACATATCGATATGTATGTTTGAAAAAGGTCTTTGTTGTTGTTCTGAAACGTTTTTTTATCATATTTCATTTTCCTAATGGCAGATCTGCAAGTTAGTTTTCACACAGATTTTCATTTTTACGTACGTACGTAATAGTCTCTGAAGGTTTCTCTGGAGCCTCTAGAATGTTGCACCTGAATTCATTGCAAGCAGTTTGACCATCTATGTCCGACGACTTTAATCAACAGTTTCTTTATGAAAAAGCGTTTTTGTAAAAAGTAATTCAAAAAACAATATTTCAAAGGGTCTATTTTTTTCAAAATCAGTTTAAAATTTATTGGTTGTTTTACAATAGTGAATCGCTCACCAATAGTTTACTATTCAAAAAGTAGGTTGAATTTTGGATCTGATAAGTATAGAATCATAATCCACTGTTAACTCTCCCTTACTCGATATTTCGTATCTCGATATCGAGTTAGAGAACCACAGTAAAAGTTGGTTTCCATGGCTACTGCGATGGTCCCTCGGATCGCATTTGCACTGGTTTTGTGTTCCATAATTCGATACCTCCCTTACTCGATGGCACCTTCAATATCGAGTTACGGAGAGTTGACTGTAGAAACTAATGCATAGTATTCCTCTGGTTCGGTTTGCCTCAAGTTCGTCAAAAATAATTGAGCTCTTGAGCTACCATGGGAAAGAGTGGGTTATGGCAAAAAAGCGACTTTAGATACCATATTGATTATAATGTCTATAGAGACCTTAACTAAAAATAAATACTTTTTAGAGATATGCATTGAAATAGTATCCAAGTCTTTAAAAAAGATCTGCTTACCTGAAAATATACTATTTTTACTGGTTCTCCGACATTACCCGGAATGCAATTTACCGGAAGACCATTACCCGGAAAACCATTTACCGGAATGAACCATTTACCGGAATACCATTACCCGGAAGGACTATTAACCGGAAAATTATATCTCCATTTCTCGACTTGTTTCATTACCGTCTTTGTAACCGTTTCTCGGTCATTCAGGTCAGTATGTTAACTTCAAAATATTGAAAATTACTACCAACGATAAGGTTCTTATTTCAAAACACATAAGCACCAGAGAGGAGTCTAAGATATCTTCATACTTGATCATGTCAATATGCACCATCTTCATTTATTTGCATTTCATAAATGATTCACCCTTCTTTTAAAAATAAGCTGTTCTTTCAACTTATATTTACAGCTTGTCTTGGCTGAACTAACTAAATTTGGCTACAACTATGTAACTTTACGTTTAATATTCCACCGTCGATTCTCCAAGTTTCTAAATGTTAATAAATAAGCAATGATTCGAATTTTTAATACTTTTCGCCGAATGTCGTTTCCGCAAACGACAAGCAACGGATTGTAAATCCCTCGTATATCCCTTTTTCTATAGTGACCTATTTCGGGTCATCTGTTATTCACCCTTCTTTATTTGGTTGGCGGTTCTTTCGAGTTCCACCGATCTCGACATTTTTTGCAAAATGTGTTTAGCCGAAAATTACCAAATATATTATTATTTTGATTGCTTATTGTTCTTTATTGTTTATTACACTGATATTGAATTCGGGGTACAGACAGTCAGAGTTATGACATTCGGAGAAAAATAGCACAATCAATCAGAATCAAAGGAAAAGTAGATTTATTGAGGTTCCAAAGATGGACGTTACATTGGCGAATAGTGTCCCTGCTTTGAATCACCAAGGCACTCCTAGTTTTCGTCTTGATTTTTTAGCTTTCCCTAAACCATAAAGCTGACATGAGAATTGAACTGTTGTATGTTGCTTCCCTCGCAAGATAAGTGTTTTTTTTTTCAATTTTGATACAATATTGAAATTTGATTCTGATCTGTTTTACGTAAGGAAATAAGAAAACCATCAAAACGTCAAACATTTTTAAATGCTGGGATGTTCCATTTACTCAAATGCAACCCATCTTATTTGTTAGACTTTTTTTGATTTCGATTTATAACAATGGTACTTTCCAAGTGGTCTCAGACATAAAAGAAAATTAAAAATTCTTCTCATTCTTTCTGTCCTTGTCTGTACTGTTTAGTTTTATAGCCTAAATTAGAAAATGACATAGTCAATAAAATTTTGGTATCGTGATATTCGTTAATAGTTTAAGGCTAACGTTGCGGCAAAGTGAAGTTATTCAGAAAGATCCAGCTGAGGTTGGTAGAATTGAATACCGCCGGTTCAAAATTATTTCTGGTTGACATATTTGACAACGTTTCAGAGCTAGAGTACTTACATACGTGTCAAACAATGAACGAATGCAAAAATGGTCGGTTGACATAGGCTCTCAGCTAATAACTGTAGAAATGCTCCTAGAACAGCTGAGAAGCAGGTTTTGTGCCAGTTGAGTCGTAACGCCGGCAAGAAGAAAAACATATTTGGTCCATAGCTGTTTGGAGATGTCTGATGTGTTTATAAAATAAATGTGTTTATAAAACCGAGGGAGTTGAGAATGTCCATCGTTAGCGTGGCATAATTTGTACTGCGCATCAATGAAAGGTCGTCGAAAATGGAAGATTTGGCTTTCCGGGTAATGGTGCATTCCGGTAAATGGTACATCCGGGTAAATTGTTTTTCCGGGTAATGGTATTCCGGGTAATGGTATAGAATCATTTTTACTTTCAAAAAATTTTCAATTTTAGCGTTACGTAATAAATGGACACTGCCTTTGGTGGTTCGAGGTTTTTTTTCTTGCGTATAGCCGAAATCCTCTGTTAATTCCAGGTTTTTCCAGGTTGAATAAAATTCCTTGATAATTCCAGGTTTTCCAGGATTTTAAATTAAGAAGGCCGATTCAAAATTTTCTCCCGAAAAATTAGCTCAAAATAGTTGAAAAAAGTGACTTTTTGACGAAAAAGGTGACTTTAGTTGAAATGGCTTCAAAAAAGAGACTTTAAAGTGACTGGCCTCAAAAAAGTGACCAAGTCACTAAAAAGTGACTCGCTACCAGCCTTACAATTATTCTCTGCTTAGAATTTCAAGCAAATCAGTCAAGAATTTAGAATAAGCCATTTTACGAGACAGTCGGTTGACGATTTCTGGCGGACCGCTTATTGTTATTGTTTTAAAAACTAGCATGATATGTGAATGGCGCTGGTAACGTTTTTGTTGGTGATGACATTTTCGTCTCTTTCTGGCTATTTTTCTACGCGGTTACATGTCTGATGTTACCAGTAAATAAAACAAATTATTCTCTGCATGCTGATTTTAATTTTACTGGAGAAGATTGAAAAGCTCGTTGCACGCCATTAATGAATGAGCTCCTCCCAAATGTGGCGCTAGAAGAAACGTAAATAAATGGGCCCGCCAACAAGTGTCAAAGCTGGTAAACAAACAAAAAAAAAAAACATATGATTCGAAACGTCTCATAAAATGGCTTATAGACTAATACTCACTAAAAACCATAATAGGGGTAGTGCTTCGTAAAGCCCAAGCAAGACAGTTTTTACATTCAGAAATGGAATAGTGAAAAGTGAAAAATGAAAGTGATTTGTTTGATTTGTGTCCTCAGTACTGTTGGTTTTTGGCTGCCCTAAGTTCACCGAACCATCCGGAAGTGACAGGCAGCACATAAATTTAGAGAATCAATCCGGTGAGTTTGTTCCAGTATGATACTTTTTCTTTTGTGAGCCTTCCGGATCGTTTTTGTCCGCGTCGTGGAACTTCTGATCGTTTCTTGAACGGAAAATGTTATTTTCGGAGTTTGATAATTATGTTCAGATTGCGTATCCTGTCCGGGCGGGTGTTACGCAACTAACAATCGGTTGTGAATGCTTTTTAACCGTTCGATGACCCTGGAGGGATCGATTCTGCTGTTCGTATAATTTTGAGCAGAAAAACCGACTGTGTTATCCTAGGGTGTTTAGTTCGAACGCGCTTCCTTTCGTTTTTCGATTATCTAAAAATACAGTACCACCCAGTACAGTTTTTCAATAGGCGTGATATTTTTTTTTTACGCGTATCGTTATTTTATTCAATCCGATGACCCTGGAGGGATCGGTTTTGCTTTTTACTGGTTATGGAGCAAAAATATTACAGCACAATCGACAAGCATTTCGCGAAATACTATTTATACTGTAAATAAGCTATTGTTTTCTCTTTTGATTGCCGGCATTCAAAAGAATAATTTGAAAACGCTTAAACAACAAATATTTATGGTATATCGCCAGCTTTCTAGGCAAATCCTGACAATATACCTTCCCCTACCTCCAACTCCGTAGCACTTATGAGGGTCTCGCTGAGTCGGTGGCCTCTCATTAAGTAAGTGCTACATCAACATTTCCTTCCCCTATCCCAAGTTACGGTAAAGATGGGCGTGGCCGGGAATAGCGATATTCATGCTTTTAGTATTCTTGTTTATGATTTGAACAAGGTATACTCCCCTGCCTTGTTCTTGAAAGTAGTCAGGATGAGATTATTAAAAAGAAACATGAATGTTGCTAGTATCCAATCTACGAAGTATACCGTAACTACGCTAACGCTAACGAGTGAGTATTAGTCACTAAAAACCATAATAGCAATCTTCTGATAACACTTGTAAATATTTCGAAGAGCTAAATCTATCTGTCTACCAATTCACCAAAAGTTAAAAATGGTGCGAAGTTCGAGAGACAAACAGTCGTACACTTTGTGGAAAAAGTTCTAGTTTCGCCCATAGTGCTTGAAATTGAAACAAACCGATTTTTTCGGAATCTAAATAAAAATTCCTTTGGAGTTCTTTCGAAAATGTTTTTAGGATTTTTTAAAGAATTCTGTTGAAGTACTTTCGGATATTTGTTTTTAATTATGAAACGTGGTTTTACGGCTAACCAGCCGAGTGGAAGTTTAACAACTACCGAAAAGCTAAACATTACATATAATTTGCAATTGGATTAGATGGACAAATTGATGTGAAGATTTGCGAAAAAGTTACACGTCTTCTCAGTGAGAATCGAACTCACGACTCCCCGATCTCTAGTTGGGGCGCGTTAACCACTACGCCATGAGAGGACTCATGAACGCAGAAGTTAACCTGAATTCGATTTCAGCTCAATAATCACGTGGTTCTTTTTCGCAAAGTGCACCTCTTTCGGAAGAATTAGATGCCCATCCAAACACAACGCTTCTATATATATCCAATGCCTAGCCCGAGAGCGCATTGTTTTTAGGTATAGGAATAGCACACTACACTAGCCAGCAACTGCGCTGGCTGAGGTATCTATTGTGTGGGCTTCCAATGGATCGCGACGTTCTCAAACGACCGGTTACGGAACATGAGTCCAATGCGCTCTCGGGCTAGGCATTGGATATATATAGAAGCGTTGTGTTTGGATGGGCATCTAATTCTTCCGAAAGAGGTGCACTTTGCGAAAAAGAACCACGTGATTATTGAGCTGAAATCGAATTCAGGTTAACTTCTGCGTTCATGAGTCCTCTCATGGCGTAGTGGTTAACGCGCCCCAACTAGAGATCGGGGAGTCGTGAGTTCGATTCTCACTGAGAAGACGTGTAACTTTTTCGCAAATCTTCACATCAATTTGTCCATCTAATCCAATTGCAAATTATATGTAATGTTTAGCTTTTCGGTAGTTGTTAAACTTCCACTCGGCTGGTTAGCCGTAAAACCACGTTTCATAATTAAAAACAAATATTTATCGAGCAACGGACTCATGTTCCGTAACCGGTCGTTTGAGAACGTCGCGACCCATTGGAAGCCCACACAATAGATACCTCAGCCAGCGCAGTTGCTGGCTAGTGTAGTGTGCTATTCCTATACCTAAAAACAATGCGCTCTCGGGCTAGGCATTGGATATATATAGAAGCGTTGTGTTTGGATGGGCATCTAATTCTTCCGAAAGAGGTGCACTTTGCGAAAAAGAACCACGTGATTATTGAGCTGAAATCGAATTCAGGTTAACTTCTGCGTTCATGAGTCCTCTCATGGCGTAGTGGTTAACGCGCCCCAACTAGAGATCGGGGAGTCGTGAGTTCGATTCTCACTGAGAAGACGTGTAACTTTTTCGCAAATCTTCACATCAATACTTTCGGATGTTTTTTGCGGACTCTTCACAAAATCCTTCAGAAGTTCGTCTGAAAATTTTCATGGGGCTTTTCTGGAGGTACTCTTGAGTTTCTTCTGGATATCCTTCTAGGACTTTTCCTTTGGAGCTCTTCCGAAAATCCTGCTGGAAATTTTCTAGACGTCTTTCGATGATTCTTCCAAAAAAATATCTGGCTTTCATTAAGAAATCCTCCTGGACAACTTCCGTAAAACCTTCGGAGATTTTTTCAAAAAGGCATCTCCAATTCTTCCGAAAATCCTGCTGAAATTATTCGGAATATCTTTTTTCCGGACAACTTTCCGGTAATCTATTAAAGATTTTCCCAGAAATCCTGCTGGAATTCTTCAGGTTATTTTTCGATTATTCTTCCGGAAATCCTCCTGAGATTCTTCGACTACAAGGATTATTCTGGAAATCTTTCTGAGATGCTTCCGGACTTCCCTTTTTGACTCTTTCGTCTACTTCCAGAAATTTTACTAAAATTCTTCCGGAAATCCCTTCGTGATACATCCATACATTTTGTGAGGATTCTCCCGGAAAATCATCGAGAACCGTTCCGAAAATCCTCCAGAAATCTCTCCTGGTGGTTTCCCGATGTGTTCTCCCAATTCCCGGATATTTCCCGGTCATTTGTTATTCCCGGGTATTTCCCGCTTTTCCCGGATTTCCCGGATGAATGGACACCCTGCCAATTAAAAAAAGTAGGATCCCGATGATCTGATCATCTGATCAATCTAATTGATAAGGAGTGTATCGAAAAGTAGTCGCAAACATTTAAAACGGTATATCTCAGAGCATAGTTCATCTTTTTGAAAGCTTTTTTCACGCAAATCTTCATCATGTCATCAAAAATTGAAGCAGCTAAAAATATATTGAATAATATGCAGTCTTAATATAAATACAACAAGGTTTATAAAGCATGGAAAATAAAATTACGTTTTTGAAGTGTCTTCTGAAGATTCGATGATTTGTATTGAACAAAATGTATATCAAACAAAATAGGATGAAAAGCTTATTCTATCGGAAAATATGTTTACTTCACACAGCACGTAAAAAGAAATTCCAAAAAATAAATTATTGCTCAAAAATGCTCAATAATTGGAACAAGGTCGGTTTTAGAAAGTCACTTTTGGTTAATCAACTTTTGAAGCTCTGTCATATACAGCGCAGGGTGGCCACCAAATTTCGATTTTGAAATTCCCGCTTTTTTCCCGGTACATTTTACAAAATTTTCCCGGTTTTTAGTCCTTTCTTTCCCACGACTTTAATCGACTTTTTCTATATCAAACATCGTTTCTATGAAAAGCACTAGATCAAAATTGTTTGAAATCGGTTTAAATTTTTTCTGTTGTTATTTTTTTTCAATAGTAATTTAATGGTTTATCAATAGTTTCATTATAGAAAAATAAGTTGATTACTAGATTGTTCTAATCTATATACAATCTAGCGGTAATAATATAGAGTAACATTTTTTGCTTATGTTACTTCATAAATACAAAGAAACTTTTCCAATAAAAAAACAATGTTTTATTCATTATAATCATTCGATATTAGCATTAACGTGTAGAAATCAAAAAACGAGGTCCTTAAAAATCGACTTTATTCGATTTTTGTATTTGCTCTTAAATGCTTGTTGATGAATTTTTCAAAATATTGTTTACACTATGTCATGAGAGTTGTGGCACAGAATATATTAGCATAAACATTTTTTTTTTCTTAAAATTTAACACATTTATTAACATATCAATTTTTTCAGAGGTGTGCAAGATTTTCATCGACATCTGTTAGTAAATTGCAAAATTATCATGCAAAATGCCACTTTCTTGAAATAATATCACAACATCATCATTTTTAAATACATTGTAAAGCATTTCTGATCAAAACATTGTTTGTAGGTTCAACCCATTATTTTTGAGACTGTTTTGAAAGTTTGCGACTACTTTTCGATACACTCCTTATGTTTATCCAGAAATTCACAAAGCATCTTATGCAGAAAAATCCTGCCAAAGATCTCTTCAGAAAAAAAAAACTTTAAAGATTAATAATGACGTGAATTGCAAATTTTCAGGCACTCGTGCATCTCCTGGAAATATTCTCTTCTTTCGCCCATATAGGTTTTCCCGGTATGTTTTACAATTTCTCGGATATTTCCCGTATTTTTTTTCCGGTCGATTGGAATTCTCGTGTTTTTCCAGCTTTTCCCGGATTTACCGGATGGATGGACACTTCTTCTTCTTTCTGGCGTGACGTCCCAACTGGGACAGAGCCTGCTTCTCAGCTTAGTGTTTTTATGAGCACTTCCACAGTTATTAACTGAGAGCTTACTATGCCAATGACCATTTTTGCATGTGCAGGGCTGGTAGCAGTCAGACAGCAAAACAATAGTGACTTTAGTGACCAAAATTATCAAAAAAGTGACCAAATAGTAACCAAACAGTGACTTGAAAACAACAAGTATTAGTCATAAAAATGGCTAGAAATGAAAATACGTTCTGCGTGTATATTTACCCCTCTACTAGCACCATCAATTTCTTACAACAAAAAAGTGTTCATATTGCGATATTTTTTTTTTTTGTGAGCACCATTTTTTTTACAAGTTTTTTACACTTCTATTTTTGAAATAAGTGTCGATTTTATTCATTGGTCGTCTGGATCCAGTGATATTCCCAAATTCCTTGGGGGACCGAAGCGTAGCCATAGCCCACAGTAATATTTTAGGCTACAGATTCGGTTGTTCATTTGTTGAAACAATTTAATACGAGTCTGTGGATGATGTCTGAAGAAATGAAACGATTTGGTGCAACCGATTTTGAGATACGAGCATTTTTGTTTGAGATACCACTCTGGCCGAAGGAGGATCTTGAAAACTTCAAAACACACCATATTCTAATTTTAAGATTGCTCGGAGACGACTCAACCGATTTGTATGTTTTTTTTTTTGCGGAGAATCTCCTCATTATCTATCATTGTACAGCTCATATTTTATTTTTTTGATAAATTGACCAAAACAAAATGGTGGCCAAAAAAATTATATAAGGAGAATGTCGGTCCCCCAAGGAACATCGATATATCTGCAAATCCATACAAATTTGAAAATAGGAGTTTTTTGAGAACTTTTTAAAAATGGTACAAAAATATTGAGAAACAAAAAAGTTATAGCGATTTGAATGTTTTTATGGTAAAAAATGAAGCTGCTTGTAGAGGAGTTAATCAATCTACAGTCGAAGCTCGTTATAACGACAACTTTTATTGCGACAAATCTCTCTATAACGACATTTCCGATGGTCCCTTCAAATTCCCATACTAATTTCAACTTTTATAGCGACATTTCTCTGTTTCGACCGTTCTCTATTGCGACATTAGTGTTATATTCAATAGTCACTCAATATAACGACATTCGTTTAGCTATATTATAATCGTTTTATTCCTTCATGCTCCATAACGACATCCAACTTCTTTATAACGACAATTTTATAGCGACATCTCCGTATACCGACGGTCCCTTGCGATGTCGCTATAACGAGCTTCGACTGTACATACTAAGCGAATTTAGAATGTAGAGGACTGCACTAATCTCAAATCTTTCTCAAGAGTTATCTGTCCGAGATAAGACTTGATTGTCATGCTTAAATGATGACGAATGAGACGAACATTAACTAAGTTACTAGGTTATATTTCTGATTTCAGTCAAAAAAATAACAAAACAAAACAAATACATGAATTCTGATAAACAAACTCGCGATAGAATTTTTAGCAAAATTCCTGTTAATGAGGATCATTCTCGTGAAAATTCATTGAAGATTTTGAAGTAGAGATGCAAAACGATAATAAATCGAGGGAAAATGTTTGGTAGCAGACAAAATTGTGGCGAAAATCCTAAAACATTCTGAAAAAATCTTGACAGAATTCAAAGTTCAAAACCAAACAAAAAGGGCTCATTCATTTATTTCATAACGCTGAAATTGGCCATTTTGGACACCCACCCACCCCCTTGTAACGCTTGTAACATCGTTAGGATACCCACCCACCCCCTTCAGCGTTATGAAATTTATGAATGGGCCCAAAATAGAAACTCATGCTAAATTTGTGGCATAATGTCTGTAAAATGAAACCATTTCTCCCAAATAAACAATTAGATGAATGTTCCGCATAAAGAATTAGAATATGATTGCATGCCTACTTCAAATATCTGTATTTCAATTGAACGTTTCAATACATGAATTAGGCTGATACAAATATTAAATTTCTTTTATGTCCGAGACCACTTGGAAGGCACGAGGGGGGGATAAAAATAAATAAGGAACAAAAAAATAAAAATGAAAAAAAAAGTTATTTTTTTGAATTTTTATTTCTATTGATAGTTGTTAAACTGTTTTTAATCGTCTTCTGGTTCATTATTTTACTTGTTTTTTACTTTGTAAATTGAAAAAACCTAACTGATGTTAAAAATATGATGAATCTTTTTTTTTTCTCCCCTTCAAAATTTTCGGATTTTCGTGACATAAAAGAAAATTAATATTTGTATCAGCCTTACTGAAAATAATTATCACTCAGTGGCGACTCGTAACATCACGTTTTATCTGATCTACGACCTTGAAAATTACTATTTTTTCATGCTTAGATTACAAAGCAAACAGTAACCGATGGAAATCGCATATTTGTGGCTGAAATTAATGAAAAGGTGGATTTGACGATAGGTAATCGCTACTGATCTCACTATTGAATAATTATTATCTTCCAACAATGTTCAAGAATTCATTATAGAAACGTGTATTTTGTATAGAAATAGTTTAACGAAGCTGTGTAAAAAATCAGTGTCAAGAGTAAATCAATGGAAAATGTATTGTTTATTTTTTGGAATTTCGAATGTAATTTCTGAAATGACTTCAAGCAAAATAAGTACTAGCTATTGAAGTCCTGGACAAGTGTCTGACAAAGTCAGATTTTTTTAATGTAATTCCTAGCCGTCTCTGGCTTATCTTCCGGAGCAGTTTTGATGATGCTCATATAGAAAGCTGGTCTAGGAGTTCTTCTAAAGCCGTAGATTACTCAGATGAGATATTGGTCCTGGTTTTTGCCAAAATTTTGTAAAATATTTCATCCCAGAGTTGCATTCTAATGTTTGCCAGAATCTTCTCCAAAACTTTTCCCAGGAATTTTTTACATTTTCCGTTGGAAATGTCTACGGAATATTGACTTGAATACTTCCAGAAAGTTAGCCGGAAGTCCATACTTTTCTTGAGTCAAGAATCTTGACGCTTTGATTCCCAAAACACTTTATAATTGTCTTTGTGATAACAAATATATATTTCTATCTGTTTGTGTTTGAAAAGCTAACCCAGCCCAAAATATTAAATTTCATTATCATCAGATCACAAAAAAAGTGACTTTAGTGACCATTTTCCTGAAAAAAGTGACTTTAGTGACTTTTTGTTGGAAATAGTGACTTTTAAGTGACCAGGTCAAAAAAAGTGACCAAGTCACTAAAAAGTGACTTGCTACCAGCCCTGCATGTGTATATCGTGTGGCAGGTACGAAGATACTCTATGCCCTGGGAAGTCGAGTAAATTTCCAACCCGAAAAGATTCTCGACCGGTGGGATTCGAACCCACGACCCTCAGCTTGATCTTGCTGAATAGCTGCGCGTTTTCCGCTGCGGCTGGACACCCTGGCACTATTAGAAAGAAACAATCATCCCCTTTCCGATAGTGGAGTAGGATTGTGTAAGAAGAGCCAATGTCGCTCTTCAGGTTCTTATGAAGGTGTTGTTTACAAAAGCAGTCACGTAGGGGAATGTGGGGCAAGATGAGCACCCCTTGTTTGTGTCGATCTTACCGAAGTTTTTCAATAAAATATTTGGGGTTCTGATGAATATCATTAAAATGATATGACGGCCGTAAATTTTAACCAAATAAGTAACAATACAACGTAAATATTGTCAAAAATACATTGTAGTCCAAAAATTTACCCTTTCGTATAAGATTTGATCATTAAAAAGTGACATTTTTGTTGCGTAAACAAATTCATTCATATGTTTTTGGCCGTATAGTTATAAAACAATCTTCTGTAGATAATCTGGAGAAAAACTTTTATCAAATTATAAAAAAGTTTCAATTGTTTTAATTATATTAAAAAGTTTGCACCCTTGGGGCAAGATGAGCACCATTCTCAAAATTAAGTAAAAGTGTGAAATTATAGAACCACATTTTGCTGTGGGCTTGACTTACAGTATCTGCTTTGTACAAAAGTATTTTTCTAAAAAATATATTAACAAACAACAAATTTGATCGTTTTTAAGTAAAATCTTAGTAATTTATTAAAATTCATTTATTTTTTGATAAAAGCTTATAAAAAATAAGCTAGTTGGAAATGAATACCATCAGAAATAAAAGATAATATCTTCGGATATTACAGGCATTGAAAAATAATAGTTTTCTTTAGTAACTTTCATCTTTTTATGGGGGTGCCCATCTTGCCCCGGAGTATTTTTTACCGATGATAAAAAAGCTATTTTTTAACGTGTTATTTGGAAAACTATTTATAATTTTTTGAAACTTTTAATGGTTGGAGGTCAAAGTAATAATGTAAAAGATAAGGATGATTACCAATTATACTAAAATAAGAACGTTTAAGTAGGATTAAATCGCGCTTATCCTTAGGGTGCTCATCTAGCCCCGTCTGACCCTATACTTTTGAATTGTTGGTGCCAAAAACTATGTTGTCAAATTAAGCCTATTGAGCTCAAATCGGTTATGATTTTGTAGAGATACAGCTGTTTGAAGTTTGTTAGATGAACTGAAGTAAATGAAGTAAGCTTTCAAGAAAGCTTTCCAGCAGTCCAATTTTGTAGACTTTTCAGCACTTGAGATGCTGGCAAAAATCGAAACTGAAAACTGATTAATCTAAAATATTGGTTACCAATTGATTCTGAGAACAGTATTTTTTAGGTTTTGTCCGGCCATGCACCACTGTGTGTCGCGATTGTTTTCCGAGACCCGGTCTGTCCGGACGACGACTCTGGAGAATTTCGCTCAACCGGCAAGCGGCCAGTTGTGGAGAAGTAGAAGTGAGCAAACTAAAGCGAGTTGAGTTGAATGATATTTGAACTGGCTTAACTAGAAGCCAGACACGCCTGATGGATGATGGCGAGGGTGAATGAAGAGTGCGATATGCATATCAGACTTGTGTGTTTCCAATTGATTCCAATGGAACGCGAATTGTTTTGTCGGTGGTGCCTACACCTTTGCAATGATTTGCTTGCATTAATTCCGAACGAGACTACTGAACTTATTCTGGCCTGACATTGGATATCGCGGGGTATCAGTTTCCTTATGGATTTTCACGATAATATAGACTGGAAAACGAGTTATTTGTGATGGCACAGCAGAGTCTATGGTGCCGGATTATCGATTCAATACCTTGAACACGAATAGATCAAACAGTCATCGTAAAATATTAGCTATCAAAAGAAAACGATCGATTGTGACACGGTACGATTCAAGATCAGTTGTCTGAAAGCAACGAATTCGGATACACAGACCACGCGAATGGCGAAATCCTTCGCTACTTCACAAGAGTTGGAAGCTGTGTGCTGAAGGTAACTTCGATTTGTGAAACCGTCAATTTATCAAGTGTTCCATGTCGATTACTTATTTTGATGGATGTTTAATCCGGAGCAATTCTCTAATATTGAGGAATCAGAATCTTTACAATTTTTTAAGTTTACCAGTAGAATTTGTAATTCTTTTTTTTTGCGTGGACATGGCGGGGACCTGAACGAATGCATTAGTGGAAGATTTATGCAAATCCGTTGACCCGGTCTCAAGCTAACTCGTGACATATAAACACCATTCCATTTTTATTCATATAGATAGATAGATAGCATGCTAGATAGAAGAGTACCATTTCTATCTTCAGATTCACAGAATATGAAAAAAATAGGCTTGAAAATGCGCTGCAATTCTAAAACGCAATTTTTTTACCTGTATAAAGTTATTCTTATTCCGAAGACCTTGCATCGCCCTTTAGCTAGGACAAGTTGCTACCGCTTATTGGTAACCTTCGCTCGCCACAATGTTTCCCGGTAATCCGTTTCATGGGCATAGTCAAATTAGAGAGCCACGCCAGCGCCGCCGTCATCTGACTGCTAAGAAGTGCACCTCAAGAAGGTCAGCGTCATTATCGCCTTATGATGCTGTTGCTGCTGCTACCGGTGCTAGTGGCTACTAAAACATGCACCACACCACACAACTCGAAGTAGCAGCCAAGCTTACAGAAACAAAGAGACACAAACGCGACAGAACCCATAATCGCGTCACGAGGTGCAGTTCTACTTGACCCTGATGCTTAGAAACGGCGTGCGTCGCTAAAGAATGGTGCTAATTGGGCCATTGAACGGAGGAGACCGCTAGCACCGGCTATCGCGAGTCTTTCCCCAATTCCGATGCCTCATTTCGGATAACGGCCAGCCGCAACATTCAAGCAAGTTGATTCACTGCTTGACAGGGTCTTTCCGTTCTCCGCACGGGTTCAAGTCCTTGACGAACGACCGTCGAAATGGCAAAAAAAAACATTGAAGCCAATGGCGATCCCGGTGATGAGGGCTTGTCCGTTCACTTGGTCCGTGTGCATACGGTTCTTGCGGAAACCTGTTCCCAATGCGGTGGAAAAGGTTGCACCCGAACGCAGTAGACGTCATGACACGAGTCTCTAGAAAGGAGCAACGGAGTAGTGTGTGAGCGGGGGAAAATATCGTTTTGTCCGGTTCCGTACGATTGGCAGGGCTGGTAGCGACTGAGTGTCTTAGAAATAGGAACTTTTAGAGATCAAATTCCTGAAAAAGAGTATGACCATTTAACCTTCCTAACGCATTGAGAAAACGTTGCACATTATGCATTAAGGGTCAAAAACGACCCATGATTTTAAAACGCTCTCAAAAATCAATTTTAGTTCTTTTAGCTTTATACGAAAGATATGGAACTCTAGACATTTTTTGTGAGTTTTCTGAGGTTTCGAAGTGTCCGGATGCTTCGAATCCCGGACACCGGCCTTAAATCACACAGAAATTCTTTTTAGACAGATTTTATGCATGTAGAATGTAGAAGACACGAAGACAGAACTGCCGTTATACGCATAATTGTCCCATGTTACTTTTTGTGCATTTTGACTTTTTGTCATCAAACAGTTTATTTTTACGTATAGTTTTAGAAAACACCCACCAAAAATTAACTTTGTTCAGAAACTCAATGAAAAGCAAGCCAAGTCATTTTGTCCCATTGTTGAATTTCCACGCATAACTGGTTGGTTGGTTTGACTTTATTAACGAGATTTTTAGCCCTGGACTAGTTCATCTCGGGACCAACGGCTTTACTTCCCTTCCGAAGGAAGTCGTCACTATAACTTTTTACGTCATAAGTGACTATTTCGGAGATGGGATTCGATCCCAGGTCCTCGGCGTGAGAGGCGAGTGTTCTAACCACTACACCAGGTCCGTTCCCACGCATAACTGTCCCACTACTGTATTTCTACGCATAACTGTCACACGATACAATTCGCTGCGTTGAACTCGAGCAAAATATTCATTATGCAGTTTTGAATTAGCTGGTGTTTGGGAAAATCGTTCTGAACATTTTTTTATGTTGGCTTTACATCCCATGTGGAACACAACCCGTTTTATGTGTTTGAATTATCGGGATGCATTCATCATTCATGCGAGGCTAAAGTCAAATTTGATTGAAATTTTTAGTGTCAAAATATTATTTCCTATCCGTTTTCCAATGAATTTCAGCTGAATTTTCAGAATCAATCAAAAAATTCTTCTAGTTTTTGGAACCGCGGTCATCGATTAGAAATTTATCGTTATTTTCGATTCATCACGGGAAGTACTGAAATAATCCCACTTGAAGAATCAGTAACCACTTTAATTTCGAGTGGCTGGCTTGCGACAAACCAACTTCATGATTTAGATAACGAAGTCTAAATAATAATACCGACATTGGATGACTTGGTCTCATGCTGGGTTGTTCCGAATTCCCGGTTCCCTGGGGGAAATGGCCACTAAACTGTCGGTTCTGAAACCTAACTGGCAACATTAAACTTCATAAATTCCCAAATCAAGGCTAAAGAAGTGTAACTAGATGACTTGATAACATGCCAGGTTGTTTTGGATACTTTGTTTCCCAGGGAAAGTGGCTATTATATTGGCGGTTCTGAGACTTGCGACATATCAAACATGATGAATTTACAAATCAAGTCAAAAGAAGAATAGTTCAAGAGGTTTTAAATGACCTGACCACATACTGGGTTATTACGGATAACTGGTTCTTCGGTGAAAGTGGCAAATATATTGGCGGTTCTTAAACTTAATTTGCGATGTATCAAATATCATGATTTTGCAAACCAAGTCCAAAGAAATGTCAAATCGTGTGATGTGTGTGTTTTGAGTTAAATATTAATTCCGCAGAATAACCTTGAATTCGCAGATGAGTTTCTGTCAAGTCTGTAGCTGGAAGAGTCGATATAGGAATTTATTACATCTTATAAACTCTCTAACTTAAGGGGCCCACATAGCCGTAGTGGTAAACGCGCAGCTATTCGGTAAGACCAAGCTGAGGGTCGTGGGTTCGAATCCCACCGAGGTTGGACATTTTCTCGACTTCCCAGGGCATAGAGTATCTTTGTACCTGCCACACGATATACACATGCAAAAATGGTCATTGGCATAGTAAGCTCTCAGTTAATAACTGTGGATGTGCTCATAGAACACTAAGCTGAGAAGCATGCTCTGTCCCAGTGGGGACGTAACGCCAGAAATAAGATGAAGAAACTCTCTAACTTACACATTCACTCTTTCTATCACTAACTCATACATTTTCTCATTATCACACATACAGAAAACTTTGCTTTCCATCCCATACTATAAAATCGTATTTCTTCACTTCCCGACACGTGGCTCCGCTTGGCACATGTCACTTGAGCCTTCATTAGATGCCTTAACATAGTCCTGAGGTTATACGTCCTCTGCATTCGGTACAATATATACGTAAGAACGGTCATCTACAGCAGTATGCTTAGCAAATAATTGGTCACTACTTTCAGTGGGACTGTTATGCGTAGAAATTGACCAAAAACCTCGTATTTCTAGGCATAACAGTCCCACTTTGAATTTCGTAGCTAAATTTACTTTATTCCTATAATCCAAACTCTTGACCCTAATGAACACACTATTCTTTATACAATTGTAATGATTTTAATTTAATTTACCACACACCTGTTCAATACAAGACCTAAATGTGGTAAAATCTTTAAACGCGTTTTTCTCGATTGCATATTTTGGAACATGGGACAGTTATGCGTATAACGGCAGAGAAGGCGAGAAAAATCGGAATTTGGTCAAAAAACACCGTGGAAATGGCCAGGGTCCGGTTTTCAAAGCGTCCGGCAATTCTCGTTTTTTTTTGGCGGCAATCGCATTTATGATACCTGTTAAAATGGGGCTCCAGAAGTTGCTTTAAGAGTTCCTCTAGAAATATCTTCAGAGGCTCTTCCAGAGATTTCTCCAGGGATTATTTCGAAGATTCCTTGAGGAATTTTAGCAGAAAAACCTCCAAGATAATCTCTACCGTAATCCGTAAAGCGATTTTTTCACTAGGACTGTTGCCAAAGGTTCCTCCAGGATAAACTTTTGTTCGCTATGATACATTTGAGACCGGACCCGATAGGGCCCTAGCAATTCCTCTAGGAGTTCCTCCAGGGGTTCGACAAGGAATTTCTCCGAGGATTTCTGCAAGAAAATAGCTGCGAAATTCCTTTAGAGATTTCGCAAGGAGTTCCTGTAGGAATATGATGTGATTCTTTTATAATTTTTTTGCAGTAAAATCTTTACTGGAATTTTCCAGGAATTCCTCGAAGCATTACTCCAGGATCTGTTCCAGGAATTCTTCTATGAATTCTCTTGAATTTTTCCGAAGATTTCTCCAGGGATTTCTCAAGCAATTTATTCTGGTATTTCTTAATAGATTCCCCTAGCAAACTATCCAGAGACTTTTCCAAGGGTTCCTCAAGGAATATCTCTACAAGAATTCTTCCAAAGATATCTTCAAGGCTTTCTCCAGGAATTCCTCCACGAGTTACACTAAGAAAATCTCCTCCATGATTACTCAATATATTTCTATAGTGATTTTTTTTTCCAGAATTTCCATCAAGAATGCCTCTACATACAAAGATATCCCCAAATAGTCCCCTCGAGATTCGTCCAGGAGTTATCCCGGAGATTAATTCCGGGATTAATTCACGGATCGCTCCGTAGATTCTTCCAGGAATTCCTACAGATACTCTACAACTCACACATTCTTCAAGGGATTCATCCACAAATTTCTTCCAGGAATTCGCCCAGAGTTACCACCAGGAGAATCGCTAAATGACTTACTCTAAAGATTTATCCAGATAATCGATACCCCAGGAATTTTACCAGGGATTCGTTCTCGACCTCCAAAAAAATGAAAAAAATTGAGGAATTGAAATTCCTCCAGGGATTTTCCCATGAATTCTTACAGCAATTTTATCAGAAATTATCCTCATATTTTTTTCAGGGATTACATAAGAAATCTCTGCAAAAAATCCTCCAGTAAAATCTACATTAATTCCTTTTGGAAAATCTCTTCATGAATTCCTCCAGAGATTTCTTCAGAAAACATCTCTACAGGGGGTTTTCCAGGGATTTCTCTACGGATTCCACCATCAAAATCTCTACTGGGATACCTCCAAGGATTCTCCAGCAATTCTTTCAGGGATGCCTCCAAAAGTCCTTCAGTAATTAACTTAGATAAGCCTATAGAAGTTGCTCCAGACACTCCTTTAGGGATTTCTCTAGGAAAATCTGTAAAGTGATTTCTTCAGAGAACTCTTCAGCGTTTTTTTCGGGAATTTTTCCAAAGATTGCTTCAGAAAAATTCCTATATGGTTTACTCTAGAAATTGTGTAAGGGATGAGCTATTAGAAAATCGACTGTATATTTCTATGAAATATGTTTTTCGTCTACGCAGTCTTTATTATAAAAAAGCCGTTGACAAAATAAAGACTGCGTAACCGGGGATCCCTCTAGATTTTATCTAGAGGTTCCTCGAAGGATTCCTTCTGGAACTTATACAGGGATTTATCGTAAAACTTCTTCAGTATAGGAATTCCTGGAGGAATCTCTAAAAAATCCACGGAGGGAATCCTGAAAGAATTCTAATTCTTTTTGATGAAATCTCTGACGGAATTCATGGGCGAATCTCTGTATGAATTTCTATAGGAATTCTTGGAGAAATCCTCGGTGGATTTTTTGGTGGCCCGGAACGAATCTCTGGAAAAATGTCAAGGGGAATCCATGGAAAAATCCTCAGAATAATGAGCGTTTCAAAGCCATAGTGCTGGTAGCAAAAAGTTGTACCAAAAAAAGTTATTTTAGTGACCAGATCTGAGAAATAAGTGACTAAATAAAGTCTTCCGATTCTCGGAAAAGTGACTGAAAGTGACTTGAAAATTAAAACGTTATTAGTTTTTATTTCAGTTCTACTACACTCTTCTACGATGTAGAAGGGAATATCCAATATGATCTACTGCAGGTAGTAGGTCTACTTGAGCACCAAATTTGGAAATTTTTTATTGTACTTCCAAAATTTCAAGATATTCAAGATCCGTTTTAAATAAGGAATTCCAACCTTTTCAAAATTTTGGAAAGATGCTTTGAAGAAGATCATTGTTTGTGTCTTTTATATCACCAAAGTATTTTGTTTTGTAATGTAAATTTCACAAAGAACTTGACATATTTGTGAAATCAAATTTAATATCATTTCACATTTCCATTCAAACATCCAAAAAATGAAATCTTAAAATCCGCTTGAATTCATTGTTATAAAATATCCGTTATATCCGTTATAAAAACCTACTGCCGAAGTGAATCAAAAGTGCCAAGAAGAGCATCCAACTCCCTACATTTCTTTGAAGAGAGCATGCATGATTTTATGAGCGATTCAATGAAAATGATAAATTCTTTGAAGCATTTCTGTTATGTACACAAGGAAGGTTAAGAATTAAAAAAAAATATTTCTCAGACAATCAAACCGGACGTCTCACAAGACAATTCTAATAATTTCTTTGGGAATTTTTGTAGCAATTCAGTCACGCATTACTCCAAGCATTTTGTTATGATTTTGGTCGGGAATTCAATCAGAAATTATTCATGAATTTGCTAAAAATAGTCACTCAAGAGCAGTGCCGTAGCGTGCGGTTGGCCAGGTTGGCACCCGCCAAGGGCGCCAGCCTTTGGAGGGCGCCAAAATGCGTCACGCATTTGGTAAATTTTGAAAGAGATTCATTAAATAAAAACTTAAAAACGGAATATTCAAATAATTCCTAGATCACTTTCGAAGATGATTTATTGTTTTTAAATTTTTAAAATTCAACATTGGTGTTTGTATAGTACCTTGCTTAACCCCTCTACCGGCAGCTTCATTTTTTACCGCAAAATAAAAATTCAAAACGTCATAACTTTTTTGATTTTCAATATTTTTGCACCATTTTTTCACAAGTTTTCAAAAAACTCTTCTTGTTTTAGGATCTGTGTCGATATTGATCATTGGTCATATGGTTTTGAAGATATTCCAAAATTCCTTGGGGGACCGACCCGTAATTAGAATCCCCCGTTAATTTCTCAGGCTACAGACTTTCAATCGTATTCGTATATTCACTCTTTGGAACAATACATCAATGAGAGTGTGTTGTGAAAAAATGAAGCATTTTGGTGCAGCTGTCTTTAAGTAATGAGCATTTAGGTTTCTGGAACCACGCTGGCCAAATAAAGATCTTTAAAACTTCAAAAAACATCATATCGTAATTTTCAGATATCTCCAAGAATACTGAACCGATTTGCATAATTTTTGCAGAGTAGCTTCTTATTACCTGGCATTATATAGCCCACATTTTATTTTTTTGATAAATTGATCAAAAACAAAATGGCCGCCAAAGACATTTTAAGTGTAAAATGTCGGTCCCCCAAGGAACATCGGAATATCTTTAAAACCAGATCACCAATAATTAATGTCGACACGGATTCCTAAACTAGAAGAGTTTTTTGAGAACTTGTGAAAAAATGGTGCAAAAAGATTGAAAAACAAAAAAGTTATAACGATTTGAATATTTATTTTGCGGTAAAAAATGAAGCTGCCGGTAGAGGGGTTAATCTCTAAGTGATCTTCCTTGTATTTTTAATAGCAGTTAAAACAGGTTTAAGCATAAATTAAGTTTCTGATGTTCAATTGGAGGTTCATATTGAGAAAAAAAGGATTGAAAATACTTTTTGAAAATATGACACATAACAAAAATTCTAATGATCGTGAACAAAACTAAGTTAACAAATTTTGTTTTAGCTATTTTTTTCTTTCAACCACAATCTCACTGAATATTAGTTTGAATTCTCACAAAATACTGAAATAAACTCACAGAATCTTTCACAGGGTTCTCAGAGTACGGTATAAATTATGGCAGAAAATCCTGAAGGGTCTCACATAATACAAGGTGAATTTTGGGTAGATATTTTTTGTAAACTTCTTTACATCGGGGCAAACAAATGAAAATATAGATAGCACATTGTATTCAAAAGAAAGAAATAGTCCAGCGGTTTTTTAATGCTATGCTCAGGTGTTCCTGCCAATGCGTCGCATGAACAATAATTTAAATGAATTTCTTCAAAACACCTTTGGGAAAATATTCAATAGTTCTTTAGAAGAGCTATCTTGTACACTTTGTATTGATATTTACCTAATATTTTAACAGTGAACAGTGTTCACTGAACACTTCAATCTCAACATAACTTTTTTCGATGATAATTTCAGTACTCGTGCTAGCATTAAAAAAAATCTTTAATGTGAATTGACTAATATCACACATAACCATGCTGCTGAAGCAGCAATTCTTGCATATGAGTGGTAGGGTCGATGTTCCCTTAGTAGACAGTCCCCTATAGTCGCACTAGTGGCTTTTTACGGCCGTTTTGCTATAAATCTATTCAAAACATTTTTTGACATGAAGGTCAGGAGCTATTTATCTAAGTACCACAGAGAACAGACATGGAGGCTCGAACAAAATTTCATCTGAACCATGTGTAAAGGTTGGAATCAATCATCAGCGCCGCCAACGCAGACAGCCCGACATACAAACTCGTTTCGACAACACGATGTCACTAGTGAACGTCAAAATGCATTAGCACACAAAGCAACGCTAGCGACAAGTGGCAATTTTTTATATCGACACTAGCGCCAAAGTGTAAAAAGCGGCAAATTTGTAACGTTCTCAATCTGACGACAGCGCCACGTAACAGGAGCATAACGACATACTTTGAAATGACCAGTACAAGCTTTACACACGCTGTCGAGAAAAGATGAACGTCTGTTCTCTGTGTAAGTACCATTGATACACAGATTGATTTTGTTCAAAAATGACCGAAATAATTAGTTTTGCTTAAAATTTGAGCTCCCTTGCGCCTATAGTAAACCTATTGTTCCTATAGTAGCACTACTGAGAGAAACTATTTTTTATGTTACGAAATAATTGATGAATTAAGAACTTTTTTTACACCAAACGAAAGCTTTTGATCCAGACTTTGTAGGAAAAATATAAAAATTTTGTTAAAATACGGTTTTGATAAGTATTTTGCCAACGCCGTGATGCTAGTGCTACTATAGGAACAGAAATTAGAAATAGTGCTACTATAGGCACATGTATTCCTATAGTGGCACACGTGATAATAAATACAAACATTTGAGTTTTCGTATTTTTCATATTTTTCCCACAAAACCAAGATAAAAAGCTTTCAGATGATGTAAAAATAATGACGCTAGCGTTATTTTTAGATTTTATACGAATTTTTGTTCTTAGCTATGCGGCTATTGGTACATCGACCCTATACATAAAGCTAGAATTGCTGTATAATTATTAATTAGAGTCGATTTAATCATCGATTTATTTATAATTATTTAATTAGAGTCGATTCAAAGTGGGAAATGGTCCTTCTAGAGCCATGTTGATGTTATAATTTATAATACTAACATTACATTTGTGGAGCTCTTTCCCATTTTAAATTGTAACCATGAAATGGTTACAGTTTCTACAGCTCAACATGCTGAGAGAATATTGGTCCAAATGCGATTTCACCACCTTGATGGATTATGCAAAGTGGGGGAATGTTTTAGAGCCCTATTACTCCGGGAGGTGCTACCAACCAGTGGGTAGCTGCCACGAAATCTCCAACAGGTGGCTAGGTGGCTATGGGTGGTGCAATGACAGTGACAAGAGAACGGATGTTGGGAGAACGGAACGAACGAAAGTCGAACCGGGTCGGACATGAGGGTTTGGATCAGTTTTTTTGGCGCGATCGGGGATTTTGATCGAGACCACAGAACGAGACACATCGACGAGCATACGGAGTGTGAGCAAGTGTAGTCTGCGGTGGTTACCATTAACCGCGAAGAACCCAAGTCGCCAGATAATCGACTTTCCCAACCGAGCCTCGATTTGTCGAGTGGACATTCTGGTTCAGGTCCAGTTTAGAAGCCCCTTGGGCTCTAGTAGAAGAAGCCTTGCCTGTCATTCCAGTTCGTCGGAGCCACAGCATTCATCTACACCGCGTGGCCCGCATTGTTCAGTGCCAAGAATCTACGTCGCCCACGGCATTACACCCGAAGCTTCGCCGCTAAACCGCCTTCGTCATCTGCGACCGTCACCTTCATAGGTCGACCGCCGGATTCCCGCCATCGCTCATCCTGGGAGTCCGTTGAGGCATACCGCCTTTCCACGTCGTTCATCCACCACCCATCTACTCAGGCCGGCCGCCTCGCCACGTCGTCCGCCCTACTCCCAACAATTCAAGACTATCGCCTCGGACTGCCGTCCATCACCATCCCGCTGTGACGCTATCGGGGCACCCTCCGTCGCCCACATTCCACGGCGTCCGCCGTTGGTGGTTTCCTCGCTGCATTGGAGAAACAGCGTATATTCTGTACCGTGAGTCAATACAAAACTTTAAAACTAACCCTAATTTGTATGCTAACAAGGTCCGAAAACCTCCCCACTACCTCCTCTAACGACCCTGGGACTCGAGGACCCCAAAAGAGGCCTTTTGAGCCCGCCCCGCTGACTGCCGTTGGTCAGACCAGCAGTCTGGGGTTTTGACCGGTTCCCCATCTGGGCTTCGGTGTCCGATCCTCGAGGGCTAAGAGAGCCGTACCAGAAAGACGGTAACAAAATCCACTCTAATTGAAGTTACAGTAATGCTAGTTTTATGTACAACACTTCCCAAGTAACTAAACAGCACTTTGATTTGCCCTGCGTGCCAATATAGTGCTATAATACAGCTGACATGCCTTATATTAGCCGTACAATAGCCGTATAAGACCAAAAAGGCGAATTAGCGGGCTAGTGGTTACTTGGGTTACATGCATGAATTACAGTTTGAGCAGGATGGTTACTTGGGATGTTTTACGAAAAATTTTATAGCATACAAACTTGCATCATGGAAACAAAATTGACGCAGGGCGCCCAAAGGGAGGTTTGCCAAGGGCGCTGCGAGGCCATGCTACGGCTCTGCTCAAGAGATTCCTCCTGAAATTCGTCATGGGAGCCTTTAGATCTTCAAGAATATCTCTAGAAATAACAACCAAGATTTCTTAAATTTCTCAAGGCAATCTTTAATTTTGGAACTTATTAATTCTTGTATGAATTTTCCTACGATTTCCTTGAAGATTTTCGTGTAGGACTTCTTCAAGAATTCGGACAGTAATTTCACTAAGCCCCTCCACTGAACAACTGTACCGAAGACAGCAACTTTCTGGCTTATCAGGAATATAGAAGATTGATGACAATTTGTTACTAGCGCCACCTGACGGGTAAACTGCCAGATTTGTCATTAACAGATAGCGTTTGATTTCCTTAACAACTTTTCCGAAGACACCAGCTTCCTGGCTTATCGGGATCTCATTATATAGAAGATTGGTAAAAATGTGTTACTAGCACCACGTAACGGGTGATCTGCCAAGCAAATTAGCTATTAACAGATAGCGTTTGGTCTACATGACAACTTTCTCAAAGACACCGATCTTATCAAGATCTCGAGATATAGAAGATTGAACAAAAATTTGTTACTAGCGCCGCCTTTCGGATGAATTCTCAATCAACCAGTGTTGCCATCATCCATTCAACGGATATCTTAAGACCCCGTTGAGCTAGTAGATTGGTGTCTTCGGCAAAGTTGTTTAGCAGACCAAGGGCCAGCTGGCAGTGATAATCTAATTTATAATTCTTCCACTAGGTGGCGGTAGCAATGAATTTTCATCAATATTTTTGGAGAAGCTAGGCAAGTACTAGGAATTGATAGCTGAGCATTTAGAAGAAACCTTCTTCCCAAGCTTCTGAGAAAGCTTCCCAAGTTTCTGAGAAAAGCTTCCAAAGCTGCTGTGAGAAACTTTTCAAGCTTCTGGGAAAAGCTTCCCATACTTCAGGGAGAAGTTGCCTAAGCCGCTGGAAGAAGCTTCCAAAAATATTAGGAAAGCTTCGTAAGCTTCTGGGAAAAGATCCTGTTCCATGGAGAAGCTTCCCAAACTTCAGGTAGGAGCTTTCCAAGCTTCTGGTAAAAGTTTCGCACCTTATGGATAAAGCTTTCCAAGTTTCTGAGAAAAGCTTCCCAAGCTTCTGGGAATGCTTCCCAAACTTCTGAGGGAAGCTTCCCAAGCCTTTGGGAGAAGCTTTCCAATCTTTTGGGCGAAGCTTCTCAAACTTTTGGGAACAGCTTCCCTAGTTTTTGGGAGTAGCTTCTCAAGCTTCTGAGAGAAGCTTTCCAAGCTTCTGGGAGAAGCTTCTCAAGCTTCTGGAAGAAGCATTCCATACTTCTGGGAGATGTTTCCTGGAAAAAGCTTCCCAAGGCTCCAGGAAAAGCTTCCCGACCTTCTGGAGGAAGCTTCCCAAAGTTCTAGTAGAAGCTTCCCAAACTTCAGGTAGGAGCTTCCCAAGCTTCTGGTAAAATCTTCGCAAACTTATGGAAGAAGCTTCCCAAGCTTCTGGAAAAAACTTCTTAAACTTCTGAGGGACGCTTCCCAAACTTCTGGGGAAACTTTCCAAGCCTTTGGGCGAAGCTTCCCAAGCCTTTTGGAGTACTTCCCTAGTTTTTGGGATAAGCTTCCCAAGCTTCTAAGAAAAGCTTCCCAAATTTCTGAGAGAAGCTTCCCAAGCTTCTGGGAGAAGCTTCTCAAGCTTTTGGGAGAAGCTTTCCATACTTCTGGGAGAAGTTACCAAAGCTTCTTGGAAAAGATTCTCAAGCTTCTGATACTCCGGGAGAAGCTTCCCAAATTCCTGAAAGAAGCTTCTTAAAGTTCTAGTAGAAGCATCCCAAACTACAGGTAGGAGCTTCCTAAGCATCCGGGGGAAGCTTACAAAGCCTTTGGGCGAAGCTTCCCAAGCTTTTGGGGGAAGCTTCGCTAATTTTTGGGAGAAGCTTCCCAAACTTCTGAGAGAAGCTTCCCAAGGTTCTGAGAGAAGCTTCCCAAGCTTCTGGGAGAAGTTTCACAAGTATCTGGGAAAATCTTCCCAAGGCTCAAGGAGAAGCTTCCCAAACTTCTGGGAGAAGTTTTCCAAACTTCAGGTAGGAGTTTCCCAAACTTCAGGTACCTGAGCTTCTGGTAAAAGCTTCCCAAGCTTATGGGAGAAGCTTCCCATGCTTCTGGGATACGCTTCCCAAGCTCCCAAGTGTCTGGGAGAAGCTTACCAAGCTACCGAGTATGAGAGAAAAGCTTTCCAAGCTTCTGGGAGTAGCATCCCAAACTTCCAGAAAAAGATGTTAGAAGACGCTTCTCGAGTTTCGGCTAGATGATTTCCACGCTTCTCAAGATTTGGGGGAAAGCTTTCTCAGTTTCTGAGTGAAATTAACCGAAAATTTGCAGATGCTTTCAAAGTTATCTGGTAAAATTACTTACGAGTAGATGTTTTTTTTTTTAATATTTTTTCAACCTACTGTGAGAAGCTACCAATCTTAATGATTTTCGATGCTTCTGTGATCAATTTTAGGATATTCCTTCATTTTTTAGAGGAAAGCTTCACAAGCTTTTTTGAGAAATTTTTTTCAATTTCCTTAATACGAGATGTGTGAAAATCTATGCTATGCACTACATAATTCTGGGAGGCAAAACACTTCTCAATCACATGGGAAAAGCTCTTATGTTTCCCGAAAAATGTTAAGCTTTAAGTAGAAACTTCCTGCATTTCTGTTCTAGAATATTGGCCTACTGAATAGCTTTGCCGAAGACGCCAACCTACTAGTTCAACAGGGTTTTAAGATACCCGTTATGATATGGTCAATTTTGGTACCACAAAACAATCCGTAATAACTCCTGACCTACTTCGGGAAATTTTAAAAATTGTAACCAAACCCATAAAAAAAAACGAAAAACATGAATTTCCAATAGTAATTCCTACGAAATTACTCGCATCAAATCCAGAATGATTCGTTAGATAAGCTCTATTATAACATGGGAGATCTGTAGATATTCTTTGATAATTTCTCGGACATTGTCTATAAGTGATACATCTTCATAGAATTTAATGAAATAGAGACTTATGTGG
This sequence comes from Aedes aegypti, assembly GCF_002204515.2. Taxonomy (NCBI): domain Eukaryota; kingdom Metazoa; phylum Arthropoda; class Insecta; order Diptera; family Culicidae; genus Aedes; species Aedes aegypti. The sequence continues at coordinate 23,701,849 of NC_035107.1, forward strand.
GACTTGCATTAAAACACTGACCATTTCTCTAGAAAGAGACCCGCAACCAGCCCTGGATTCGTGTATCGAATCGATAGCGGAAGAGCGGAAAACCGGTTGCCCTGTTCCACGCTAGAAAATGTTACCCCGAACGACGGCCATCAGAGGCAACGGCAGCAGTGGACGGTGGTGACCAATCAACCGCTCGTCGGCCGTTATATGAATTGCGGAAGTTAATTGGAGCAGATCGTGTGAGCGCGTTCTCTTCCTAATAATATCCGTTCTGTTGGGGCAGGGTTCTTCCAGATTCACTTTCTCGCGTTCGAAGTTGTTATTCTTTTGAGGGTTTTCCACTCAAATATTGCTAGTGTCAGCGAATGCCACGCTTAATCATTAAAAGTTATTTGTTGCAGAACGGACGTACACGAAGAATGCTTCTGTTTTCAAAATAGCCAAGTTGATAAGCTCAGAATCCTCAGCAAATGTTTAAAGTGCTGATTTCCGACCGCTGTAGTAGTAAAAAAATCACCGCAGAATTTGCCGACCAGATAAGCCGAGCCGGTCCCTCGGAGGGGACGAAAATTGTTGAGCTGAGTTGTCGTAACGTATAAGTAAGTAGTATAGTTACTCTGCGCAGTGCAGGGTCATCGCTATTTCTGACCCGAAACATCAGGCGATGTGAATTCTGGGCATTCACGTTCAGGAAAGGCCTTATCCGTAGAACAATGAATGATGACACAGGGAAGCACAGCTGGGGCCGCCCAATGATATTGTTGGGCGCCAAACGATCTGATGTTTGTGCGCAATAATGAAATATATCGTGACCTTTTAATCTCTACAAGACACGATTTACTTTTATTTTATAGGAGATGGTGATTGAAACACGTTCTGCTAGCGATGATAGGCATGATGTGATTGACCAGCTTTACTGGGGGCTCGAAGATAGCTCACCGACTTCACGTCAATACGTTTCAACAGTTCCACTACATTTGATTGATAAAGATAACTGCCTCGTAGATACCTACAAACCTTATAGATTCTGTATACGATTAATGACTCTGTTCCGTGGGCCGAAATGTATGGTGGTATTCTTGGCGTACGGTGATTGAAAGGTGCAATGAGTACTACCATGAACACTTGAATGATGAGCAACGACAGCAAGGGATACGGCTAGAAAGGGGACGCACAATTTTAACACACACGTGATACTCATGAGAACTCTCTAAAACATAATTTCATCAAAATACAATTGTAATCCCACAGATGATAGAAAATCTCCCAAACACCATGGCACTCTTAATGTATCAAGAAATATGATCGGAATTTTATTAAAATCCCACAAAATACTATTAAAATCCCATTGATTGCAAACGACATAGCACACAATTTGAAGATATATCATAAAATGTTATCAAAAGGGTACGAAGTACCATCAGAATTGCAAAGTATATGTTGTATATATGACATGGGACGTTCCCCCTAGATTACGTGCCATATCATTGAAGCATACATGCCATATTATGCAATTGCCATGCTCCAATTGTGTTTATTATGTGCCTTGGTGAGCTCGTTTCATTATATTTTACATTTTTTCTCATGCGTTTTGTTTACGTTGGAATCATGAACGTCATGGAAAAATGCTACAATTAAACATGATTTCATAGATTACTCAATATTTATGGAATTACCTGTGACAATAAGCCGATAGTATATAAACGGATACGCACCTGTAACGAAAAAGAAATAAAAAAAATCGTAGTTATTTTGGATGTTCATTGGTAATTAATAATTAGGCTTTTTTGTGTCAAGAGGAATAATTTTTTACTCAATTGCAAAAAGGTACAACGCACCAACCCGAGGTTACCCTTTCAATTCGTGTGACAAAACAAATCTCTGCAACATAATATAATACAATGGTTCGACCGTCCCAACAAAATAAAAACGGAACACAAACATTAGGTACCCATCAATTACGCCCGTTTATAACATCGTCCAGACCAGAGAGCAGTATCAACCCTAACAAACGACCAAACGTCACGGAACACCAGCGCGCCGCCATTGACGTAAAGAGAAGAAAAATCCGTGTCCCATTGTTGACATTGGGTCTAATTGAAGCATAAAAGCTCTTTCATCCATTGCTGGCGGAGGCTGAACTGGAGAGCAGAACATTTCGCCCAATTATCCACACGGAAAACGATCCAAGCGTTCAATGTGCTTCCACTATATAGGTAGCTAACAAACGCGAAACGTGCTGCTCTTTTTGTTATGATTATGGACAGTTTGAAGTGGAGAGTCAAAGTGCAGATAAAAATAAATCATTCAGTCCATAAACAAATCACCCAACATAGTAGCGATGACGTGGTCAATGACTTTTCCGTCTCTTTCCGCTGAGAAGGGAAGGAGAAATTTATTGGTACTCGCGAAAGGGCACATTATTTGCACCACACTTTTATGCTGATTAGATCAAGCATTTATTGAATGCTCCTAGAAAAGTGTGCGATTTGATAAATACGTGTTAGACGAGACAGGCAAAATCGCTTGAAGGAGTCACACATGGTTAAAGAAGGATGCTTTAAAGAGATAAATTTCTTCAAAACATCTAGAATACTTCAAATAGACACATTGAAGACGAGGATATTTCGATACTTAACCTAAATGAATCTTGTTTTGATGGATGCATTGTTCTTCAAAGGATTCAATCGGACAAGAGACTAGATCTAATGGCCCTAAAAATCTTTGAAGAAGTCAGAAAAGCTTCTAATAGAAGCTGAATAATTAGCACCAGAAGCTTGTATTGTTGCAGTTGTTGTTGGTTTACCAAGGTCAATTTGCGCAAATGTTAGGTTATTTCATCGCACAAATTGTACCTCTTTTTTTGTACGTTCACTTCTAGAAGACATCAATAAAGATGAAGGACACCCTTAGCATGGAGTACGCAAATACCTGTACCCTACCCACAGTTTACGCCAGTTGTGTTGGAATGACGATTCCGCATTGACGCAAATTCATAAACAATACTCTTTCTTTCGATGATACTTTATGCGTGTCGGACGTTATGAAGCTTCCTCTTTCGCCGAACTTCTGATGTGAAATTTAAGTGGGAAACGCAATAAGTCCGACAAAAAAATGTCCCAATAGAAAGTTATGATGATATGAGTTTTGTGATCTATTCGTGCTTTGGTTTGGATCGAATCTTTAAAAAAGGTCAAAGAGACAGAAGTTTCAAAAGACATAAGATAATGAGCCAAAAAGGCGAAGAGTAAAAGATCGAAATTGTAATGTAATAGAGTAAGGTGGGGCAAAAGTTCGACCTATATATAGTGGTATATTAAAAGTTTCCAGAATAACAATAGCAGTTAAAACAAAACAAATACCATACAGTGAACCTTCAACATATTGGCTATAATTTTGCTGAACAAACTTGTGTCAAAATATTTACCCATTTTTAGTTATAACAGTTTCAAAATTGATTGTCTTATCCGAACTTTTGCCCCACCGGTGGGGCAAGAGTTCGAATCTAGTGTGGGGCAAAAGTTCGCTGGCTAAAACACAAAATATCGATCCTTTTATGACAGGCATACTTTACACTAGCCGTAAACTTAAGTTTGACGAAAAATACACACTAAATTTTCATCAAAAAATTGCGCAAAACCGAATTGATTGTAATATACTCAAAAATAGTAGTTTTTCGCAAAACTAAGTGGAAATGTAAAATTTTGGTTACAGTTTTCACACGATCAGACAAATTTAACTAAATTTGAAGATAATATGTGGATTTTAGGCAATTTGCAAATTTTTCCGTGATTTTATACATGGCACAATGGTCGAAAAAAAAACGAAGTTTGGCCAAAACTAGTTTTATCGCCTTAATCGATGAAATATGTAATCTGAATATGTTTTTTTGGCGTTTTTATTGTTTCTGAAGGGATTATTCACACGTAACGTAACCTTATTTTTTAGGTATTTTTTTTATTAGAAATGCAATCAAACTTGGATGAAAGCACAAATTGTGTTTGTATTTTAACGACTTTGATCAAAATATGTATGAAGAGTGGTTAAATATATTTTTTATCAACTTTGTATGAAAAATATCGTCAAAATGTATGAAATTATTAAATTATTCAAATAGCTCATCAGCAAATTTCTGCAAAAATTTTTTACGTTTTTTTGTGAGATCTAAAGATGCATTTTGAAGTGTAATATTCGAAATTGCGGCGACATGACGCGACAAGAGTTGAGTTTCATGTTCAAAATCTTCAAAATTAATAAAGTGTAATATTGAACAGTATTAAAGCTTCAACCAAATTTTTTTTTTCATCTTCATGCTCGATAAAAGTGATGAACCATAAGCTTTCAGATAGTGCAAAGCTTTGGGAAAATATTTCATTCCTTAAATATGAATTTTGTACTTTATTTTTTTGTTACATTTTTCATTTTTTTGACTTCAATCAGTTTGACGTCATAAAAGTCAACGAAATTTAAATTTTAGTTCAATTTCAATCAAGAATCATAATAATATAATACGTGAGGTATATTTTAAAATGATAAAAACCATGAAAATCTCAAAAAAGTGTTTTGGTAGTTTTGGCCGCTCCTTTATATGGAGCCCGACCATAGTGCATGGGTCGAACTTTTGCCCCACTATGGGCCAAAAATTGTTTTCAAGCGTTTATGCAAAAACTAATGCACCTCAAAGCAACCTTATGATAGGCCTAGAAACGCCCTTATATAAAATATTGAAAAAGATTTTATCTTAAATTGATTTCATGCAACGAAAGTTTGACCAAAAATTACAATATTCACATCGAAAAACAACAAATAGCCATAACTTTTCCAAATCTCAATCGATTTTTATGATATTTGGATTGAAAGTCTCTTACTTAAATAGCATTTGAACCACCACGCCATTTATAAGATTTGTTTTGAATTGAGCTTGAAATCTTAAAAAGAAACTCTTACCCCACTCGAACTTTTGCCCCACTTTACTCTAAGAGTATTTTTATAAAACTGTCGATAGAAAACACTTTAGACTCTAAATACTTCGGATCATACATGTAATATTTATCCTCCTTTTTCTTCTAGGCATTACAATCCTAAAAGAACATAGTTTACTTCTAAGCTTCTTCTTCTTCTTCTTCTTGGCATTACGTCCTCACTGGGACAGAGCCTACCTCTCAGCTTAAGGACTGTTCATTTATGAAAGTGGACACCTAAATATTAGCGAGCTTTTTTGCCAAAATTGCCATTTTTGCATTCGTATATCGTATGCCCAGGGAAGTTAAGGAAATTTCCACTACGAAAAGATCCAGGACCGACCGGGAATCAAACCCAGACACCTTTAGCATGGCTGTGCTTTGTAGCCGCGGACTGTAACCACTCGGCTAAGGAAGGCCCCCTACTTCTAAGCTTATTGCTCTACAAATATTTCTTCAGTTTTCAACTGAAAGCCTTCTTTGTCAAAGTTGCCTACTCACAAAACTCAAAAAAGTATATTGGAGTATCTCATGGAAGTTTGACCTAAGAAAAGTATGAGAGAAATCTTGGAGCAAAATCCAGAGGGTATCCTTGCAAGGATGCTTGGAGTTATCAACTGATCTATAAATTCAAAAACGCCCTAGGAATTATAAGATTTCTGGACTCTGAAAAAATTGGATCTTCTCCCAGAAGCCCAATTTCCTACACAAAGCAGATATCTTGTGAAAATCGCAGCTTCCTCTTCATATATTCAGTTAACACTAGGAATACTCAGTTATCACTAGGCTATAGCGTTAGCGTAGTTAATTTTCAGTTATCATCACTCAGGCTATACCTTGATCTCTCGAGGAAATTTAAGCTTGCTCCAGGAAATAGCAGATTTGATTCGTCATCTTCATAATATTTAATCAACTCAATCCGATGCTACCTTACAGAATTTCTGCAAAGATTCATTCAGGAGTGGCTTCAGACATTCTTCTTCTTTGGAAATTTGAAAACAAAAATCTCTGTATGCATTCCTGAAATATATGATGGTGTAATTTCCAGAGAACTGGATAAATCTTTGGTGGATCTGCTGGATTAATCCGTGATTGGGTTCCAAAGATAAAGATATTCACAATTCTTCCAGAAGCTCAACTTACAGGAGACAAAGCTCGGTTCCTCTAGGAATCACCAGTTTTCTCTTAACACCAGCTCTTTCTCGTAATACTCATCGTTCATAATTTCCAGAACGAATTCAATTAAAGCTCTTTTTTTCAGGAAATGCTTAAGATATCATTCTATGAATTCATAGAAAGTTTTCTTCAGCTATGCTGGCATGATTTCCTAAACGAATATCTGGAGGACTTCGAATATCAGTCATTAAAGATCGAAAATTTTAAAAAAAGTATCCCACTATTGCTGTTCAAGGGATTCTTTGAGAAATGCTTGGTGCAAAATCTGGATAATCCTTTGTTAAATCCCCGTCTGTAGCAATAGTGAAATAGTTCCAAAAGAAATTTACATTTGAACTCCTAGAGAAAACCCTGATGAAAGGCCTTGTTTTCTCAATGAAGAAGTATGAATAAACGAGTTATAACCTGAACTTTCATGCGATTTCTGGTTGTCTGGGTGGTACACCTACCCTATACCAAGATAAAATTAGAACAATTGTGTTGGATTTTGTCTATTGCATGCGCTTTTTGAATAGCGCCCAAACCGTTGATTTTAGCGATATAGTTTGTTCGGAGAAGCTTCTTGATATATTAAAGCGCATCTTTTAATGCGCTTTGTATGAACTTTTTTCATGACAAACAACTTTTGCATTAAATCAGTTCGGATTGAAACGCGGGCGCGATCGGAAGTGTTTTGCGGAGGTGCATAATGGAAGAGCCTTTTCCATTATTATTCGATCAATTCGTCGCGACAGTTTGTGTTATGTTTATGAAGGAGTTTCAGTTGCATATCGGTGATTGTGAAAATTAGTGTAATCGGCATAAATTCATTGTTCAATCAATAATTAATCAGAATTTTTGAGCCGAAAAGTGAAGAAAACGTGCTGGTGGATGTATTAGTGTGTGCTTTTTTTTCGCATGCAACATGAAACCGAAGGGAATATATAAAAAGTGAGCTCGACGAGTGGCGGCGATGATGATACGTGAGAAAGGCGAAATATGGGTGAGAGAGTTCTTATTATCAATTATCCATTGCACGGTGACGTCATCAGAAAATCGCTCTCTTTCTCTCCTCCGGGGAATCTGAGGGCAGCGGTGCCGGTACCGTCAAAGTTGACAGGTACTGGCATTGTTGTTTCCAGATTTTGTTGGGGAGCGAAAGAGAGAGAATTCCGCCGATTGGCCGTGAAATTCCTTGCACATGTATCAGTGTCTATGTTAGCTTCAAATAAATTTTATTGCATGTGTGTTTAGATTCAATACCGTACTGCATCGAAGTGGCGGATGCTTCGAAAGTCGGAAACTGGTTTGGAACAAATTCCGATATTTTCGCCTAGAATCCATAATTAACATGTCTTCTGCATTCTCCATGCATAAAAGTCGTCGAAAAAAGAATAATTTGATGATTTAACGCCGGTGCCCGGGATTCGAGGCATCCGGAAACTTCGAATCAACGCGGTAGTGGGACTGTGGGAAGATTAAAATATATAAAGTCCATTGCTTTTCGGGATTTTAAAACCCACCTCCTGCCCCCCTTTGTCACGCTTTTGCAATAACTAATACACGTAGTGTCACACTTTTATACAAACTCCCCTCCCTCCCCCTTATGATAAAAACCATTTTTGTAATGTTCCCTGCTTGACCAGAAGGATTCCAACATCGTTTTGTGTAGGCTCGCTCTGTGATGTTGAGTACAGTCACTATATTTAAAGTCTGGCCCAAGAATAGGCAACGGAAATTTAACAGAGAGTTCAAGCCTTCGAGTGCCGTTCTTATTCGCTTGCAAAATATTTTTAGTTTCTTTGATCATTCTGAAATTCATTAGGTGCAAAAAACAGATGAGTTTTCAATTACTGTTTATTAATAGAATCAATAGAGTTTTGTCGATTCTTCCTGTAATGCAATTTATTTCATTTTGTTTATTGATATAAATATATTTACAGTCCCAGCACTGCCAAACGATTTAATATCTCTCAATCTGGTATGTTCAAATTATTCCGATAGCCCATTCCGCCAGACTTTGAATGAAGTGATTTTAATGTTGAGCTATAAATAATGTGATCTTGTTATACTCCACTGCACTGTGACGTCACGCATCAATTTTGACGGGTACTGGTCCTGTTGTTTACAGTTTGGACTTAGTACTTTTTTCGAATCATTCTTAATTTCGTGCAAGTTTTCTGCGAGGAGAGGTCAAATCCACTGCAGATACCCACGGATCGTATTATTCTATCTTCCTACCGTGGAAAATCGTCACCATCAGCATGCTGGTGATAGAAATGCGAAGATGAAAAAATGATGGAAAAAACGACTAAGTCCGAAACGTAAACAACAGGACCAGCAGCTGTCAAATAAGTGAGGTTAGGCTCGTCATATGCAGCGCTCTATACTTGAATTTCAGTGAAGCTGGAAGAGCAACAGATATCTCGTACGTGGCGCAATGAAGGATTAACATTTTTTTTAAGGGGCTAAAATTCATGGTACTGTATTTATTCATTAATGAACATGTTGTGAAATTTTGGTTTTCCAATTTATTTTCCTTTTTAATGGGTATAGATTGTTTGACATTATATTATGTTGTATTTTATTATATTATGGTATATTATATTATGTTATATTATTTTATATTATATAATATTGTATTATATTTTATTATACTAGTGATCCCGGCAAATTTCTTCTTGCCATTTAGTAGGCTGCTTTAAAAAGTCATATAATCTCCCATACAAAATAACACATAAGTCCTCTTCCATTTTTCCGATTATTACGAAGACTTTCCCAAACCATTTCAGGCAGTTCTCAGGCCTTTTCGTGACATACAAACACCACTCAATTTTTATTTATATAGATCATATTATATTATATTATATTGTATTATATTATATTATATTATATTATATTATTATATTATATTATATTATATTATATTATATTATATTATTTATTATATTATTATATTATTATTATATTATGTTTATATTATATTATATTATATTATATTATATTATTATATTATATTATATTATATTATTTATATTATATTATATTATATTATATTATATGTATATTATATTATTATTATATTATATTATATTATATATTTATATTATATTATATTATATTATATTATATTATATTATATTATATATATTATATTATATGATATTATATTATATTATATTATATTATATTATATTATATTATATTATATTATATTATATTATATTATATTATATTATATTATATATATTAATTATATTATATTATATTATATTATATTATATTATATTAATATTATATTATATTATATTATATTATATTATATTATATTATATTATATTATATTATATTATATTATATTATATTATATTATTATATTATATTATATTATATTATATTTATTATATTATATTATATTATATTATATTATATTATATTATATTATATTATATTATATTATATTATATTATATTATATTATATTATATTATATTATATTATATTATATTATATTATATTATATTATATTATATTATATTATATTATATTATATTATATTATATTATATATTGTATTATATTATATTATGTTATATTATATTATATTGTATTATATTGTATTATATTATATTATATTATATTATATTATATTATATTATATTATATTATATTATATTATATTATATTATATTATATTATATTATATTATATTATATTATATTATATTATATTATATTATATTATATTATATTATATTATATTATATTATATATATTATATTATATTATATTATATTATATTATATTATATTATATTATATTATATTATATTATATTATATTATATTATATTATATTATATTATATTATATTATATTATATTATATTATATTATATTATATTATATTATATTATATTATATTATATTATATTATATTATATTATACTATATTATATTACATTACATTGTATAGTTATATGACATAGTATAGTTATAGTTATATGACATACAAACATTATTCCATTTCATTAATACAGATAAAATTGTGCTCATTTATAGTATATGGTGTAGTATTCACTTTTTTTCAATACATTATTGCTAGTTTGTTGTATTTCTATTTTATATTGTTATTTTTTATGTTTATATTGTATTACATAATATACTGTTTTATATATCATTTTTTGCATTGCGTTATATTTCATCATAATTGTTGCAGGGATCCTATTCTATTAAATGATCAACTTCTTTGATCATTTTGAAGTCTACATATAGATACCAACTTAATGATTGCTTTGCATCTTTCAGCTCTTTGTTCATCTGTATTACCTACTTATTTTGGAGTGTGCTCAATAAAGTTGAAATCATCATATTCATTTGATTAAATCATTTGTATCATCAATATATACATCATATATGAACAAAATTTACATTCTTATGTATATCTCATTATATTTATTCCATTCCATTCCCAACATATGGGATTTGGGAGGGTGCATCAGGGCATCATTGAAGTTGCAGCAGGAATATTCTCTTTTCCCCGCAGGTTTCGCGTAAGTGTCTCTGCTTACCGGTTCACTACAGTTCCTTTGGCCCTTCATACAATGGTATTATGAATTCAATTTAATAATGAAAATTAACTCTGCTAACCAGTGAAACCGCATGCAGAGCAAGACCCAAGCTAAGATGGTGACTATCTACATATACATTGTTATTGTATTTTTTCAGGCTTGTTGGAACAATCGGTTATTATGTATTTAATAATAATCAACTTTCATTCATGGATTCTAGGTCAAACCATCGAGTTGTAGCACGATTTCCTATTTTTTATATCTTAAATTATTGTATTTAATTTTATTACATAACAATCATTTAATTGAATCATATAACATGCGATATTGGGAGGGTGCATCAGGGCATCATTGAAGTTACAGCTGGACAATGGAGTGGAGTGCCAGCTGGAGTCAAGGGTAGAAGTAACCGTAACATCCTTGTAGATGGGTTCTTCTATCCCAACAGTTGTAATGGATTTGACGCTCCCTTCTTATAACAAACCATCCCGTAGACAACTTGACAGATATTGCAAATTTCGTTATACTTTCCGTTGGATCATTTTCATATTTGGAAGGAGATTCTCTTTTTCCCGCGGGTTTCGCGTAAGTGCCTCTGCTTACGGGTCCCCCATTTGGCCCTTCATACAATGGTATGTTGAATTCAGATTGATAATGAAAATTGACTGTACTGATACTGTGGAACCGCATGCAGAGCAAGACTCAAGCTAGGATGGTGGCTACCTACATACATACACATAGTGTAGCGTTGTACTATATCTACTGTTCATAGGTAATAAATAGGTATACAAATAATTCCTTTGGCTCATAAAATAACAGATAATTTTCATTCCTTATAGCTACTAGTCCAGTGGAGGTGCACGAATCACTTGCACGAATCCTTGCACTATATGCTGCTACAATGACCTTAATGTAATTGTTCTTGTTTACTACAGTAGGATACAGCGAATGAAACGAAGCGTCTGATGTAATATTATTTTGTTTGTCCTCCCTAAACATATGGAAGCTGGAATTTTGTTTTTGATGTATCAGGAAACTTTATTAACAAATCACTGATTTTTTATTTTTATTCAAATTATTTGTTTGATTGTATCATTCTTCCCTCGACCAGCCTAATTTCATCAGTAGGACAAATAATCCAAAGAAAAATATATGTCGACCGATATAATACTGCATGCATTCATATCATATTTTATTGTTACTACCATTTTATTTTCATATTTTATTATCATATTATTATATATATTATAATCTGTTCTACTATATAACATATCACTATAATTGAATTTATCATGTTTTGGGAAGGGAGGGAGCATCAGAGCATCATTGAATTTACAACTGGACAATGAAGTGGAGTGCCAATCGGAGTCAGGAGGAAAAGTGTTAGTCGTTCGCGTCTAGTACTTTTCTCTCCAACAGTTGTAAAAGATTTGACGCGCCCTTCTTCTAACAAACCTTTCCGTGGAAAGCTCAACAAGTATTGCAAATTCTAATACTCAATCTGTTGGATCATATGGCTGGAAGGAGATTCTCTATTTCCCGCGGGTTTCGCGTAAGTGTTTCTACTTACGGGTCCGCCACCCCCCTTTTGGCCCTTCATACAGCGATATGTTGAATGCAGATTGGTAATAAAATTTGACCTTACTGTTGAGTGGAGCCGCATGCAGAGCAAGACTCAAGCAAGGATTGGTGGCTACCTACATACATACATACATACATACATACATACAAACAACTTTTGCATTAAATGATGCGCCAAGAAACTTCTCCGAACAAACTATATCGCTAAAATTAACGGTTTGGGGGCTATTCAAAAAGCGCATGAAATCGACGAAATAAAACACAGTACAATGGTGCTTTATGTAAATGTACTCGGCGGTGAAATCTTGGAGGAATTGCAGAAAAAGTGGCAAGAGCTAGATTGGTCCAGTAAAAATTGGTTATCTCTAGGCAGCAACAAGGAAATCGTTTAGTACAGTAAATTTCAGTTTGCTCTTGAAATCTCCATCTCCTTCAAGACATAATCATGACCAGGACATTAGCCAAGTATTTGTAGTTTTGATTGTGTAGTTCATGTATATTATCATCTGTTAGTCCTCAATTGTATTTCTCTTGTTTGTTCGCTAGCGGTTCCATCCATCATGTTCTTTCATTGTTTGTGTGACTCCCTTCCAATTTGAGTAATGTTATTTCTGATAATCAACTACTATAAACAAATTCTTTATTTCTTTAGTTTTGTCAAGAAATCATAAAACTCCTCTTTTTCCACCAACATCTTTGGAGTTTGGTTAATAAGCATCAAAATCCATCAGATTCTTAATGAAATATGATTTTAGGAACAATATAAATAGGGTGATGTGCTGGTATCCATCGTATTAAGCATTGATCAGTGAGAACTGTAATTTTCCCAGTATTGCAGTGAATGATGCTGATACAAACCGATGCCAAACAATTCTTTCTCAAAACGGCTTTAGCATTGTACAATAATATTTTGATAAATCTTGATCTCTTATTGGAAATAATGCAAAGAAAATGCATCTTACCGTATTCTCAATCCGTCGTATCGTTTTCAACTCCGTCGCAATCAGTTTCCAGATTCGTCTCACAATTTACAGCTCACTGTGATGTATTGAGTGGTTAAAACACAACATATCAACGCTTTAATAAAATGTTTTACTGGAATATATAGATCTACGGGCGTCTCCCTCCATTCCTCCAACATGATGGAATATACTAATTTCCTTTAAAATTAATTGTCCGTCATCAAAATTCAGCCCAAACATATGAACACAATTCCTTTTGACCGTACAATAGGCCTTTTCATGTGACAGATCCGTCTATGCATTTGTTTACATCGTTGGAGGACCGGTGCTAACACGGGCCTGTCATTTTCACAGAAGAAATGTCAAAGTGCTTCCCGATCAGCTGATTTGAGACGTCATTTAAATAGGCCTATTATGGCATTTGCTCACAGTACAGCGAAAACAACACAATCAAAGGAACTGTATTTTTACGTCAAGCGTCGCGCACACATTGATGCGCACAAGCTTTTTTTCTCAGTACGACGGATTGAACTTTGTTTACATTCTCAATTATATGCGGCGGTTGGAGAAATTTCGTAAAATTTGATGATTCATTGAAGTTTTACGGCGTGTGATTGGAATGAAAACCTTCAGTGAAGAAGTACGAAGGTTTTCCATAGTGAAAATATGTGCCCGGCGAAGTAAGTCCCCCATGGAGGCGGGAAGAAACTTGTGTTGGAAAGTGGTGTGGCTCAGTCGATCGTTAAGCATTTCTCTCAAATCGTATTCGTCCATGCAATGTCGGTGAAAAAGTGCAAAGTGGATAATTGAACTGAAGTTATTTACCGAAATACAGTAGTTTTATTGCATTTTTGGTGTTCAAATGTACTAACCATAACAGCTTTCACAGAATTGCACTTGGAAAATGAATCTATGTTGCAAGTAAGTTGGAATATCCGCCGTAGTGGAACATTTAAAGTTTGATACGACGAATAATAGCGCTTACGATGAAGTAGAACGAAACCCTATAAGCTTTTTTCTAAAATCTTCATGTTCCTCAATAAATTCTCAGCTATCTTTCATAAACCCCATCTTGTTTGTCAGAACTTCCAGCATCCTCCAGAAATCTTTTTCCGCGGAAAATATCAGTTGAAAATTCCTTCCATTGTAATCCGCATTTTTCAAGAATCATCGATTTTTTTTTCAGAAATACACAGTTTGCTTCAAGAACTAATGTTTAAATCTCCATTTTATTGCAATTATGGACTTCTCTTTTCTTTCGGAATTCCCAAAAAATAAATCAATTTTATTTTTCTTTTCTTCTCGGAAACCTCAAATTGCTCCCGGAATACTCAATTGACGTCAGGACCCAAACATCTAAAACGAAACCTCGTCACCCTGTATGGCTCGAACAGTGACGTCCTCCACACATGGATAGAGAACGTTACAAATTTAATTATATGTTGTGTTGTACTTATGTGTGAATTAATCCTTCATTAATTTATTTGTTTTCAAACAGAGACTAAACAATAGTTACGGTCAAATGTTATTACATAACGAATTTCCAGACAAAATTTTCTACAGATTGTCGACAAGATTCCATCAAAATTACCATGTATTTTTGCTGGGATTTCAAATGAAATCACTCGAAGAATCTGCTAGAAATATGATTAGATTTTTTCTCTAGAAGCAAATTGAAAGCCCCACTAAAAGCTTTTATCGTAGTCTACTAATTCGAAACATTTTTCTAGTAATTTAGATTGTAAGCTCTTTTAAATTGGCTTCAAGCTCAAGCAAATTTAGAATAGACCATACATGGCTTCAAGACGTTTATCGAGAATTCATCGATTTTTTTTTACCAAGATTGCTTCACAAGAAAACATTATACATTCTATTAAGAATTTCGAAATTCACAAATATTTGATAATCTACCTGTTATTTCTCAAGAAATTTTCCAGAATTATATTCAGAAAATTCGACCGATTTTTTTCAAAAACTGTGACAGCATTAAAATAATTTACCTAATATACAGTATATAATATAGTAATATTATAAGTATTTGTTGTATTTCGTTTATAACGACTACATTGCATGTCAGCTAAACAAGAGTGACCAGCGTATGTTTGCGCAATTAGCATTTTTCCAAGATCAAAACTGCTCTCCAGATTGGACGGACCACTTTGCATGATTGTTTTTGCAGTTGTCCGTCCAAGCACGACACTTGGGAATCGGTTCTGTTTGACCCAATGGTACTTGTTCCGTCTCACATGTCCGGCGTTCGCTTTGTCAGACAGAATGGATCGGCTAGCACATTCGCCATCGCCAATGTCCTTGACCGTCAGGCAGTACGAGTACAAAAACACGGAATCGCTGGGGTTCATCCGGTTTTGATTAGCTATTTTCGTTAGACGGCACACATTAAACAGCAATGCGAAATTAAATAAAATCCAAACACGTTTTATTAGCCATGGAGCCATGGGAGACGATCGCCAACGCAAACGGTTGGCGTGAGGCGTGTGTTGCATACCCATCGGGCGCTTTTCTTCAAGACGACTTTGGGGAAGGCAATCACAGTAGGCTAACGTTAGCCGGTCGAATATGCCGTTTCGAAGGCGTGAAACCGACGATTGCTTCGTTTGTTTACGCTTTGCGCGGAAAGTAGGACGATCTAATTATACTCATTTCCTGGATGCTGATGCTTACCTGCCGGATGATCAGCTGACCTTCACGTGTTGATTGATGTCTACTCGAAGATCTGGTCAAAACAAATGACAACGATTGGATTTTCTCTAGCCATTTCTCGTTCCACTTGATCTACGTTACAGGGCTGGTAGCGAAAAGTAATGTGAAAATAGTTATTGAGGTGAACGGATTTGAGAAACTAGTTATTTACGGGTTTTAAATAAAATTAATTGTACTAAGACTTAAAAATCAGTTTTATTTTATTTCCATTAATGCGAAATATTTTGAAAGAAAAACACTCAAAAGCAGGGGTGACTCGTAACCTCACTTTTTACCTGTTCTACGATACTAAAAATTGATATTTTGGCAAATTTACAAACTAACACAAACATTAAATCATTGAAATAAACTATTTTAACTAGGGAGACTTACGGCTTCGGCACCTTGCGACTATTATCGGCAACCAAATTTCAAACGCCAAATACACAGCATCTTACTATTAAAACACACCAATGAAAACATTCAGATGATTCTTCGTTCTGTCAGCTACCTGCTAACGAGATTTCCGAGACGGAACAAACAATTTCGCCAAAGATGTCAGCAATTCAAATGAACACGCCTCAAAATGCGACTGATTTCAGGGCTGGTAGCAGTCAGGCAGCAAAATAATAGTGACTTTAGTGACCAAAATGATCAAAATAGTGACCAAAAAGTGACTTAAAAGTGACTTCAAAACAACAAGAATTAGCCATAAAATGACTAGAAATGAAAATATATTCTATGTGTATATTAACCAATCTACATATTGGGTGAATTTAGAATGTGAAGAACTGCAGTAAGGAGTCATGCGCAAATTACGTCACGCTCCAAAGGAGGGGGGTCAAGCCAAGCGTGACAAGTCTTACAAAAATTTTGAAGGACTCATACAAAAAACGTGACAAAGGGGGGGGGGGGGGTCAAAAAGTCGAAATTTAGCGTGACATAATTTGTGTATCATCCCTAATTTCAAATATTCCTTAAAATTTTCTGTTCAGTATAAAAGTTGATTGCCATAAGTTGTCGAAAAGATGGCGAATTGAAGATTTGACCTATCGTATTTTTTTCACGAGACTAACATTAACTTGATATAAGTTACTGTTTTATGTTTCAGATTTCAATCAAATGAATTATAAAACAAAAAACATCCCATACACGAACTCCGGAAAACAAACTCGTGATATAATTTTTAGCTAATTCCTGTTCATGAGGAGCTTACTGGCAAAAATTCTTTGAAGAGTTTGGAATAGAGATACAAACTAAACGTATTACTTGAAGCACTTCTTAACAAATCAGTGGAATAAATCGAAAGAAAATTGTTGGTTGTAGACAAAATTGTGATGAAAATCGTGAATGAATCACAGAACATTCTGAAAGAAAAACCTGACGGAATTAAAAATTCAAAAACAAAAATAAAGAAACTCAGGCTAAATTTGTGATGAAATTTTCGTAAAATTCCACTTTTCTTCCAAATAAACAATTCTAGAATACAATTTATTGTTGACGAACTCGAGACAAATGAGACTGGCGTGCATAAAGAATTAAAAACAAATATTCTATGCGTAAATTTAGAATATCTATATTTCAACTGAACGTTTCAATAAATCTTGCATAACTTGTGATCTCGCCCTAAAAGCGATTGGTAACCAAGTGTGTAACTCGTTGTTTTTGAGCAAATGAATAGACCAAGATTAAAACTATCACCATTGGGAGAAAGAGGAAGGTCTTGCCTTCATCCTGGAATTGTTGAATAACTTGTAAATCCGTTCATTTGCTCATGCGATAAATGAATAATTGAAAACAATTATATAACTCAGTAGCGACTAACCTTAAGTTTTGCCTGATATACGACCCTGAAAATGACAAACGATTGAAATCGCATATTTGTTGCTGAAATTCATGAACAAGTGAATTTGACGTTAGCGAACTGCCATTGATATCACTATGGACCGATGCACGAGTTCACTATCTGACGTTTGAGCGGTGCCGTGTTATTTACGTGACCATGGCAACGAGTGAATTCAGCACTGCTCAAACGTCAAATTAGTGAACTCGGTGAACATTGGTCCATTGATGAATTATTATCAGTCAAACAATGTTCAAACACCTAATGAACTGGGGGTAAAATGAACACCCTAAGCAATTTTCATGTTTTCTTGTGTATGAAGCTGCCAGATTCTTTTTCAATAGCTCAGAATTGAAGAAGGATGTTTATGCAATGTAACAAGTTGAAGTAGAGTGATGGAAATATAATATTATCAACATTATTATAATTTTGAAAATTTCTTTCTACATTGTCGATGCTACAAACATGTGGGTAAAATGAACATGTAACGGGGGTAATATGAACATGTAACGGGGGTAATATGAACATATATTTGGGGATAAAATGAACATACAATGGGGGTAATATGAACACCTGCTGGGGGTAAAATGAACATGCAGTGGGGGTAAAATGAACACCATTCAAATTGAACGGGTTGCGGCATGTTTCTCGGCATCTAGTACATGATCAATGCGTATCTCACAGACATTCCGGAATCAATGGATCGTTTAGTTGCGACCGTTTGGATGGCTGTCCATGTCTGTCTTTGTATTTTCTCCGGAAAACTCTCGGAATCTGAAATGATATCCGGTAGTATTCGCCCTACCAAAGTGTTCATCTTACCCCCATTTCGAGTGGTTCATTTTACCCCCAAATAATCAACATAATCAAATCATTTGTTCTAAGAATTCAGAAGATAAAAATACTTTCAATTTCCGTCGTCTTATCATAAATACCTTAAAGATATGATGTGCTGCGCAGTTCAATAGATCATTGATGATTTTAGTCATAAAAACCTTAAATTCCACGAGTGAAATTTTACATCGTATGAGAAAACGGAGAGGCGTACTTTGTTTTTGTTTACTTTTCTAGCTTTTGACAGTTCTAGATCACGCTAGCGTTGTCGAAATAGTTTCTTAGTCATAGGATTAAGGATGGTGCTGTGTTTTGCATAGATTTATAGCATAATTATCGTAAAACACAAACCTGTTCATTTTACCCACAGTTCTCCTACAAAAACATGAAAGAGTTGACCAACTTCGCATAGAAAAAAACAGCAATAAAGGTTAATCAATGGAAAAATGTATAGTTTATTTGTTTGAATTTCTAATGTAATTTCTGAAATGATTTCTTGGAAAACTAGTACCGTTTTAATTCGAATCCCGGACACTCTACTTTGTAATGGCAATCCATGAAAATTTACAATGTTCAACTAGTTTTGGCGTCTTTCTTACGGCTTAGTGCGTTTAATTATTGATTCGACTATTCTGATTGTGTTTTTCAAGAGCTGTCCGGAATTCGAATCAAAGTGACCGGAATATGAAGCAAAAGTGTGGTTGTGTCCGGAATAAAAATCATGAAAAGGCCGAACTATTTTATTGATTAAAGTGAATCAAAGATTTGGAATCCAAATCATCACCCACCATTCGAAATTCAAGTGTTTGCAAGGCCTGATTACGCTAAAATTTTGTGCAGAACGATTAAATTTATATGTGTTTCGATTAGTTGTGCTTCACTGAAGCCTTAAGTGTCCGTAATATAAATAAGAACGGTACTTGCCTCTGGTCGTCCTGGACGAGTTTCTGACAAACTTTTTGATATTTTTGGCTGTTCTTCTCAATGCTTATCTTCCGGAGGAATTTTGATAATGTACTTTAATAAGATAGGTTTAGGATACCTTCTATAGCTGTAGATTACTGCAGAAAGTTCACTGATAATTTTTTCAGCAGATGTGTCAAATATTGGTCCTGGTTTTCGCCAAAATGTATAAAAATATTTAGGCTAAAAAGTTCATCCCAAAGTTGCCTTCCGAGTTTTGTCAGAATCTTATCCAAAACTTTTCCCAGAAAATTTTTACATTTTCCGTTGGAAATGTCTACGGATTATTCATGTGAATTCTTCCAGAAAATCAGTCACTTTGACACTTTGATTTCCAAATCACACTATAGTTGTCTTTATAATAAGAAATATCCATTTATTGCTGTTTGTATTTGAAAAGCTAACCCAGCCTGCAATTTTATTATCATCAGATCGCGAAAATAGTGACTTTAGTGACCATTTTTCTGAAAAAAGTGACTTTACTGACTTTTTGCTGGAAATAGTGACTTTTTAGAGGCCAGGTCGAAAAAAGTGACCAAGTCACTAAAAAGTGACCTACTACCAGCCCTGTGAAGTGGAGCTGCCGAAGTGATTCGTTTGCAGCTCTTATGGGAAAGCTGCCGAACAGAATGAGGCTGCCAACAATAGTCACACTGACAAGAGATGTTCGCAGCGTTGTAAAAACGTTTCCAAAAAGCTTTTAACAAGTCTATCGGTGTGAATCGATAAAGGATTGATCAGCGCATAAATGTAAACAAACAAACGCGTAATTTGTCTGCTGATGTCCGAAAAAATCACAAGACAAGCGCGGCATCGGCTTAGACTGCCGAGAGTAGAGTAAGTTCCCCTATTCCCTACTCATTAGATGCGCATTTGTTGTAAACATTCTGTATTTTCTATTCGTAGAACAGATAGATTTGAGGTTAGGGAATCGCCACTGCTCAAAAGGACTTTCTCCTAGCCGAGTGGTTTATGCGATTGTCAAGCCCATGCGAAGCAAATCTCGATTTTTTTTAATTTTTGCAGATACGTCCGATTGAAGAATTATGCTTGATATCATTGGTTCCTTGTGTAAGTGTAGCTGATCTGCCGATACTGGAGTAGCAATCACAACCAATCAAACTCAATCTCAAGAGTTTGGGTGTATCTCATGGATAAAATGATTTGGATGCGTACATTAAAAGGTATTGTTCGACAATAGAATATAAATATTCCTTTTTCCACCATGAAGTAATCAAACCCCTATCTAGCTTCTTACGCTAGCTATAAAACTGGTGGGGGTGATTCAGTTTTGACATTTCTTGTTCACAAATGTTGTGGTTTGGTCTTAGTAGGCAGTGATTGCAGATCGTTTATAGTACTGTCAAAAATTTTCACTGTATTTATATTGATTATAGTTTCTTGTTTTGTTTTTCATATCGTCTTATCATATTATTATCAGTCATTTTATACTTATTTTATCGCTTTAGGCACCTTGAATCTACAAATCTTTAATTTCTAAGATTGCTGCACCAAGCCATAGTACAACTGAAATAAACAAAAATACAATTGCTAGCTCGGCTGTTCTACATTTTCGTTTAATACCGGAATAAGCGGGCCGCTCAAATTTTACAAATTTTAAAAAGAAGAAAATTTTTGACATTGATTTGTAAACATAAATAATTTCAACGTCGAGAAGCTTACTTAGATCCAACCATAAAAATTATAGTGTGGGCAAGGAATGTCAGAAAGGGATGGTTCAAAGATTATAGCAAGCCAGCGTAAAAAGCTGGATTGAAAAAAGATATTGCTGTGTGCGTTTGAAATGCAAATACCAAATGCGGGAGCACCAAATGCGGTAAGATTTTTCACAAGAAATGCGATGTCAAAAATAGATTTTTCTGGCTAGGGCGGCGGTGATTTCTATTATCGTTGCCAGGAATCCTTCGATTGTTTTGTGTTACCGCATTTGGAGGACGTATAGTCAAGATTTGCATCTCAAATGCAAACAGCAATAAATACGAGATATTCAGATTGGATACTATAGAATGGAACCTTTAGCTTTACAAAAATTAACTTACACAATATTACAAAAAAAAAACTTTGTAAAAGATTAACTTCCTTAACAAGAACACTTTGAACGAATATTTTGATACTGCCATGAAGTTGCAAAGGGATGACCTAACTTGAATTTTAACCTAACTTCAAGAAAAAGTTCGATTAATTATTTTTTCTCGTAATTTTGGTTCAAAATAGTTGAAACTAGTAGCTTATTGTCGTAAACCAGTAGTTGCTGTAATAGAAATGCCTCTAAAAAGGGAATTTTTACTAACTGGCTTCAAAAAAGCGATAAATTTACTAAGAAATAACTCGCTACCAGCCCTGACATTAGGGGAATCCACTGAAGCATACCGAATCAACTCAAACCGGCGCAGCAATTTACACCTTGTTCACACCAATCGCCGCAACAACAGCTCCATCGTCGCCGCTTGTTCAAACACAAACGCGAAACTGAACGGTAAATTTACTCGAAGTCAAGTTGGGGGAGTCGCAGTCCTATGCTTGTCTGGTGGATGGAATTCATTATCGTATGCGTCATCGCACGTTCGCGCGAGCTTGGCGCACCTTGCCATCACTAATCATGCAAACTCGAGACGCAATAGTATACCATAGACTGGCGAAGGCGAAGACACCTGTCTGTAGCTAATATCAAATAGTGTAGCCCAAAAAGCATGACGTCATAATTGCAATGTCGGTCATGGCACGTATGACGTCATATTTGCTCCGTTAACAACTATTAAGTAAAGTTATTTTTAACAATATAATCTTCAATCAACTATATTTATAGTTATCATAAAAATAACCTATACATTTAGTTAATTTGACCGGAAAAAATATAACGAACAATATATTTTTTTCTCCGTGCAACAAACTAAAATTTTAAAACTCAACCATGTCTCCGCAAGTCTATGGAATCCTGTATAGTGTCTATAATGCGATCTCTACATTGCCGACAAACTATAGGTAGCAGGAAAAGCATGCTTTGATGATGATCGCTCGGAGAAAGTCATAGCGATATTTTCGCGCCTTGGCGCAGAAGATTGTTTTGGCCTACTTCGCGAGTAAGTAACTATTTTGCATTTACAAGTTTTCTTAAAGGTTCGCAGCCAACCTTGATCGTTGTTGGTTCGACGACGGCGTACAATTGCCAACAGAAGCGTGCTAATTGGATCACTTTGGAATGGTAAGCGGCACAAGTCACGGCACATAATTGCGTCTTCTGTCTTCTCAGTTCTCCGCGGATAGAAGAATGATTCACGACTGCTGACTACGCTGAATAGGTTACTGTGTTTGGTTTAGCAATAGTGAATAGGCTGAGCGCGTGTAGGAGTTTCGTTGACGGGAACTTAAATTGCTCTAATGGACGTGTCTATCATCTCCGGATGAACTAGATCAGAACAGAGCGGCAATCTGCACGACTTGTCGCCGTGTGATCATATCTTTCGACAGAGGTTGAAGATAGTTGAAAGTCAAAATAATAATGAAGTCTTGTTTTATGTCGGCGAATACGGATGAACTGTCGGAATAATTTCAAGGAATCTGTCCACAATGTTACGTGAGTCATAATATTCTTCAGATATTATGAAATATAGATATAGTGAACTTTGTTCGACGGAAAAGCATGCATCATTTCTCTACTTTGTAGCATTATTCATCAAGTAGATTTTTGTTTATGGACCCATATAGCCGTTGCGGTAAACGCCAGCTCTTCAGCATTACTAATCTGAGCATCGTGGGTTCGAATCTCACACGTCGCTGTTTTTTGTAATGTAAATTTTCTCGATTTCCCAGGGCATAGAGTATCTTTGTATTTGTCACACGATATGCAAAAATGGTCAATTGTGATTTTTTTTAAGCTCTCAATTATTAACTGTGGAAGTGTTCAAGAACACTGACCTGAGAAGCAAGGTCTGTTCCAGTTGAAAATCTCATCATTTTTGACAGTTTTAAAAATAAAATCTATCATTAACGTCACTCGACGAGCAAGAAATCAGATTGAGAATTGAAAATGTGGTGAACAATATTCACATCGTTTTTTTTATCAGAACTAACGATCTGAGGATTGGATTGTATGTCATATTCCAAACTCGAACCCGTTACCGTAGATTTGGCCGGTTCAGAGCTATGGTATGCTTGGCAAGAAATACAACATATTTCAAATTATATTGTTTGTACTCCTAACAGTAAACTCCTATAGGTATTCTACGGTTCGATTAATTTAATTCGATTTTTTGGGCTTATAGAGCTGTTATACGGCTAATATAGGGCTTGGCAGTTCTTTAATAGCCCTATTTTAGCACGGAAGACGAATTAAAGTATCCGAGATCTCTTTGAGTTGAGGCGTGATAACGTCTAACGACAGGTTCAACATCTTGTTGACCAAGAAGACGAACTGATAATACCACCACTGCACATTGGTCCCAAAGCCATATCTAGGAAGACAAAGTTTCTCCATATTTTTCAGACATTTTTTTCAGAGATGTGAAATTAGGGTGGCCCATATAGTTTACGAGATCAGCACATAAACTTTTTTGCTGACGCATTTAGGACTACACAATGTTCTACAATGTTTTAGAACAACCGATTTGGAGCAACTTTGCCGAAGAACCCAAATTTCTATCTCCTATGGTTCGCGAGTTATGATTTTTTTTAACAAAAAAGTTAGGGTGGTACTGAAAAATCGTTTTTTTCTTGATAACTTTTTATACGATAATTTCTCGCAAAAACTTTGTTCCGAGCACTTTTAGAACTTTTGATTGCGCAACTTTTTGCCGAAGAAACTTTTGTTCTATCTTTTATGGTTACAGAGTTATCAGAAATTTTCTTCGAAAAAAATGTTGTTTTCAAATGCCGATATCTCCAAAAGGCGCAAACGGATTTTCAATCTTTTGTCAGCATTAGAAAGATAATCTTTTGCTCTGTTTATGCTAAAAAAACTGTGAGGACGTTTTTGTTTGAAACGATTGACAAAATTTTGAAAATATGTTTTTTAACCGAAAATTGTCCATAACATGAAAAATATTCGAGGGTTAAAAGAGCGCCTTCAGCAAAAATGTGCAAAATTGAAAGTTCTGAAAGTGCTTCATACAAACTATTCATAAAAAATCAACGCTTTAAGATATATTCACCATAAATCGAATTTTATATGATAAAGAAAGCGAAAAAAGAGATATTTGCTGGAACAACCGGAATAACTGTATGTAAAATCATTAAAAATTGAAAATATATGTAATGAAATAAGATCGATCACAGTAAGCGAAATCTTAGGAGTTAGGTAAAGTTAGTTGCTGAAGCAGTTTTAAGGGGGCAGGATCCGTCATTGATTTCAGAATTTTCAAAAGCAGTTTTAACGTTCAAAATCAAGAAATTATTTTAGGAAAATGTGTTCACTGTATTGAATTCTCCAATCGAAACACAGTGAATACATTTTTATCGAATAATTTTTGTTTTCGAACAGAAAAACTGCTTTTGAAGTTTCAATGATGACGATGATTACGATGACGGCGCGTTGAACGTTAACAGTGATCCAAGGAACATTAATCCATGAACGAAATCTTGTTATTTCTCGCGACATAATGTTTGTCCCGCTAACCTATGCCGTGGTTAGTTATAAATTGCTACCGCTTCGGCTTACTAAGCAGAAGGTCATGCGTTCAATACCGATCCCGTTTATTATATTATCAACCCTAAAGGATAACAAAACATATACTTTGAAGAATTCCTTCAAATTACCAAAACCTTACTTCCCGTGATATCCTCCCATTGAAATATAGAAGTATCTGCAATTGTTCTATCTGGGCATCCAACTTATCAATTCAATCAAATCAAATAAATCTGCCACAACGAATTAGTCAGGGCAGCATTCGCCTGTTGAAGAATGTATGAATCTTGAATTTCAACCAAATATAAATCCCAAATACTTGTCTAAGGTAACGAACCAGAAGGTGGGTCTTGATCACTCGAAAACTGCTTCAGCAAATAATTTTCCTCTTTTCAACTCCTCAGATTCCGCTTACTATGATCGATATCAATACATGATAATTCAATTTTAAATGACTTTACATACAGCTATTTCGATTGTTCTAGCAAATATCTCTTTGTTCGCTTTCTTCACCATATAAACTTCGGTTTATGGTGAATATATCTTAAAGCGTTGATTTTTTATGAATAGTTTGTATGAAGTACTTTCAGAACTTTCAATTTTGCACATTTTTGCTGAAGGCACCAAAGAGCTATCTCGAATATTCTTCAAGTTATGAACAATTTTCGGTTAAAATCATATTATTTTCAAAATTTTGTCAATATTTTCAAACAAAAAACGTCCTCACAGTTTTTTTAGCATGAACAGAGAAAAAGATAAAAGAAAAAGATGCCGACAAAAGATTGAAAATCCGTTTGCGCCTTTCGGAGATATAGGCATTTGAAAACAACATTTTTTTCCTAGAAAATTTCTGATAATTCTGTAACCATAAGAGATAGAACAAAAGTTTCTTCGGCAAAAAGTTGCGCAATCAAAAGTTTTAAAAGTGCTCGGAACAAAGTTTTTGCGAGAAATTATCGTATAAAAAGTTATCAAGAAAAAATCGATTTTTCAGTACCACCCTAACTTTTTTGTTAAAAAAAAATCATAACCCGCGAACCATAGGAGATAGAAATTTGGGTTCTTCGGCAAAGTTGCTCCAAATCGGTTGTTCTAAAACATTG
This sequence comes from Aedes aegypti, assembly GCF_002204515.2. Taxonomy (NCBI): domain Eukaryota; kingdom Metazoa; phylum Arthropoda; class Insecta; order Diptera; family Culicidae; genus Aedes; species Aedes aegypti. The sequence goes on from NC_035107.1 coordinate 23,728,148, forward strand.
TAGAACATTGTGTAGTCCTAAATGCGTCAGCAAAAAAGTTTATGTGCTGATCTCGTAAACTATATGGGCCACCCTAATTTCACATCTCTGAAAAAAATGTCTGAAAAATATGGAGAAACTTTGCCGAAGACACCATATATCTAAAATTGACGGTTTAGGCACAATCATTTTTGTCTTCCTTGATATGGCTTTGGGACCAATAATGTGCACTGGTCTGATTTGATTCTTGAGGCAATCGCTCAATGACAATCTTCCAATATATAGCTCTTTCCCAATCAGTAAGCACAATTATATCAACAATTGATAAGTATACCAACGTTTGTTTTAATCAGATATGCTTATGAAACGTGTTCTGCAATCATAGCATTATAATAATAGAACAAAACAAGTCGATGTTTATTTTCAGTACAATAAACAGTATTATCAGCTACAGTCGACATAGATTTAACACGACATTGACTCGATATCCACCCAACTACATGTTGCTCAGCGACACGACACTGACCCAATTTTAACCCGATGTCAACCTGACATAGGTCCGATATCGGATACAATTTAATCCGCCTTCGACCCAACTTTCGGTAGACATATCAGGTCGGGACAGTCTTCCCAAACGAACACCGAACACGTTGGTTCAGCCGGTTTCGTACTCTCCTTGTACTCTGTTCTCGTGTACAAACCGAAACGCTCGAACCTAAACCGAACATGTGTAAAGTGGACATCGGTTCAAACGCCGGTTCGAAAACCGGTCCATTTGTACCTCGACTGCAACTGCGGTTCAAATTTTGGTGCACATTTTCGGTTGCGTCCGAGGTTCAGAACGACGGCACAAACCACGGGCCCTCCTAGCTTGTCAACGACATATATATGAACCGTGGTCAACATGATTTTGACATTTTTGGGTATCTGACACTCTTGGGAAATCTGACATTTTTGGGTTGTTCACATTAACTTGTAACTACTCATTCATTAACGTGGGTTTAAGCTGGGTAAGTTGCATAATGACGGAATTGATTTTAGCGTCCTATTGCACGAACGGATGGTTGATATACACGCTTATCAATTTCTACTTATCGTGTCTTGTTGTATGATATAGTTATATTTTTTTTTTCATATAGTTACCGCTAAATGTTACCTAAAATATTGGTCTTAGTTGATCTGCAATAAAACATTTATTCAAGGCTCAAGAGTTTTACGATTTGAACCAAACAATTTCATATACGATCGTAGAAATTTATCCGCGTGGATTTCAACCGTTCTCTGTTTGAGTGCTTTGTGCCATTATTTGAACCTAAGTTTGAAGCGAACTACACATGTACCGGGTTCGGTTTGATACACTGGTACAGACACGAAACGCGTTTGCGGTTCAGCACAAGTTGTTAAGTTCAAACCAAAGTAGCACATCGGTTCTATTAATAATAGATAATAGGGATATAGGGATAATAGGGAAGACTGGGTCGGGATCAGCACATATGTTTCATTTCTGAACTAATCGGCCTTCCACTTATCAGTGCACGATCGTCTAAAGCGGTGGACAAACATTTAGAATTGATCCGCTTCGTATCATTTTCTCAGTCATGCACAGATAACAATATTTAAATTTCAATGTAGCGTAAACAGAAGAGTACTATAGTAAAAGTAAATCAAATTCATCTATTGTTACATGATCGTGTAAATTTAAAGAGTATTCGATTGAAAAATAGACGATTTGTCGTTGACATTTTAGCCTATTTTTTTTTGACTTTATTAATGTGAATTTCAACACAGATTGGCTAGTTTTTCACTTAGGTGATAGCCTCATTGGTAGAAGCAGTGATAGACATGTCGAAGACCAGAGTTCAACTCCCGACATTGTCAGGTTTTCGAAAGTCGTTTTTTGTTCCAATTATTATAAAATTCTAAACAATGAATAACACTATTAAAAATAATACATAAAAAATGAGTTGAAATTTACCCAAATCAGTTTTTACTCAATGTTTATATGTAGCTGAATGTGTTGAAATTTTCAAATAATCGTATTGATGTGTGTTATAATTTTGTTACATTGTGAACCGAACGTGTATTATGTTATAATTTTTGTTGTTACAACATACTCTGTTGGAAAAAAAATGAAAACTTAATAAAAGTTTTGACTAGGACTACGAATAAGATGATTGTGGCCGCTGTCGGAGCCTTAAACGAACGGAACGGGTCCTCCCTACAGGTGATCGAGAAATACATCGGCGGAAACTACAACTGCGATGTCGGCAATCTTGCCGGCAAGAGTGAAGTGAAATCCCGGGAAACTGTGGCTGTGGCTAGCATCCGAGAAGGAAAAAAGAAGGCAGTTCGTAAGCAAAACCCACCAAGTTTCAAAGACCGCCGCGATGAAGAAGACACCTAAGAAGCCGCCACAGCAAATCTCATCTGGCGAGGAGGATTTCAACCTGTGCGCGTTACTTGAATTCAAGAATCCGTGTTACTTGAATTCAAGAATTCATTCGGCCCTTTTCAGGGCCAACAAATGTGTACTAAAAAGTTATTTGTGTAATATTTCCTAATGTGTTTACGCTATAATCTCTCAATTCATCTCGTAGCATCATACAATATCTGTTTTATTACGAATAATCGACAATACGGCAATTTGAGGATGTTTCCGACGACGCTGCTGCAGTGCCGTCGGGATACAATAACAGCATAATGCTCATCTTGTACATCCCTTGCCAAGACATCAGTTTCATATAGTCTATTTACCAGATCAGAAAGCGAAGAATATGAAAAGGAGGAGCATCATCTGCTATTCTAAGGGTATAAAGCATACTTCCTTCGTTGAATTCGGTTTCATTCTATTTTCGCTTTCGGGCTGGTATGAGGTCCGCCGTACCAGCTCGGCCCTCGCTACCTGTGCCACAGGTCTATTGACCATGAAGCTGCTGCAAATCCAGCGTCCGGATTGTGAATCGCTCATGATTTCTAAATTGACTCGCGCTTCCAGAATTATCCCTGAAGCAATCGGTGGGCTAACGCAAGATTTGTACGAGATGACTGAAGAAAATCAGCCAAAGCCGCTCGTAGAAGCGCCCATCGTCATCGCCACCGTAAACCTCATCGGACGAGAAGGATTCCAACATGTGCGCCGTCAAAATGTGTGTCCGTGTTACTCAAATCTCACCGTTCAATCGGCCCTTTTCATGGCCAACAAATGTGTATTAAAAAGTTAATTTTGTAATATTTCTTAATGTGTATACATCGCTACATATTTGCTATAATCTCTTAATTATTCTTGTAGCATCATACAATATTTGATTTGTTATGAATAATAATTGCCAATTGCAAATATAGGGGCCTTCCTCAGCCAAATGGTTAGATTCCGCGGTTTCCAAACAAAACGACAGATATCCATTTAAACCATAACTTAATTGAATACTCTCAATCACAGAACCTATCATCTATCATTAAACATCCTATTATGTGTAGAAAGCTAGTCTGTCCCAGAATTGGTCGAAGTTGTGTCCCTAGTAGTCCTTCGTCAACTCCGCGGTAATGTAACAGACATTACCTACCCCAATTTTTATAACTCTGATTTGCTCTTTCAATCGGGTTTTTGACTGACCTGACCCGGTGACCCACCGGAATAAATCCGGCCACAGGAACATTTACGAGTTTTTCTGGTCACTTTTAGAAATTAGATATGTGTACGGGTGTACTAACAAAATATATGTTGAAATCCGTTAAGCTTTCGCTAAGTGGTGAGTGTTTTCTTTACTTTCACTCAGGGCTATGCGGATTAAAAGCTATCAATACTGCTTACTTCCATGTACTCGCCTGTTCAACAATGATGCCAAGAAGGGGAAGAGGTAGTACCCATGTAAGATCAAACAAATATGATTAAGTGTTCAGTTCATAGATGTTCTACTAATAACTTCTTAAGATCTACGAGCGAAACCAGTGATTGATTGACTCCTACAAGGATCTCTGAAATATTGGGACTCTTAAAAAAGTCTCAGGAAATTCTCTAGAGAAAAATCATGGAAGATAGGTGCAAGCACGAAGATACTCTGTACCCAGGCAAGTCCGGAAAATTTCCATTACGACAAGATCCTTGACCGGTTGTATTCTAACCCACGACTCTCAGACTCATATTAAGACCTAACATTGACTGTATAAGAACCTTACATTTCTTGTATTTGTAATCATTTATCCTAGTCGGATATCAAATTTCTGAAGGGTTTTACGTTATAATTCCCGAAGGAATGTCTTGAGCAATTCCTTGGACAATCCGTGGGATATTTTTAGGAAGAAATCACTGTGCTTCATGAATAACCGAAAAAAATAGAAGGGGAACTCCTGGAGGAATTCTCGTAGAGTTAACTGTAAAAAATCCTACACATTTCTTAAAAAAAAAATGGAATAATGTAATAATGAATGAATCTTTATGTTATCTGAAAAAATCTAATGGTAATTTTTAGAAGTTTGAACAAATCGGTGGAAGAATTACAGGAAAAATCTCTGAAGCAAACTCTCAGAGGAATTTCTGGAGAAAATCCAAGGAGAAGCTCTGGATAAATGTTGCAACTACTAGAGAAACCAACGTTGGACTTGAGGATTTCTTGGTGGGATGTCTATGAACATCTTCGAAAATTGCTGAAGGTATAGTTGGACAAATTCCTTGGAGAATTGCTGGAGGAATCCCAAGAGGAGGTGCATCTTGGAGGGAACCATAGAAACGTCCCTTTACGATGTTTATTAGTTTTCAATTTTGGCAATATTCTACTAGAATTCGTTAAATATCTAGTCTCTAACATCACTGGACGATGAGAATCAATACACATGCCTCGTTACAGTGACATCATTTGAATGCCACGTACCAAGCGATAATCCTATTAGTTGTAGAACATAATCAATTATCTGATCTGGTGTCTCCATCTATTACGCGTTAGAGAAATCCAATCGCACCAAGGTGCGATGCGATGCGTTATTCCCCGAATAACAAATGTTCTAGGTTCAGCGTACGGTTCGGCCCTGGGAACCTGGGAAATTGACGATTCGGCGAACGGTATAAATAGCCGTTGGCTCAATCTTGCCCGCATTAGTTCTAATAATCAGAGGTTATAAGCATGAAGGCAGTTCGGTTTCTAATTTTGTTAGCGATAATCGCCTTAATCTGCACCGGTTCAGCTGTAAGTATCCTTCGTTAGCTCAGATCATTCAGATATTCTACTATGTATACTCACTGGATTCCAGAACGCCGGTCAACTGCTTAACAAGCTGATCACGGTGTGCACCCAGGATCAGAATCCTCCGGCAGACCTGGTGCAACGCTACAGGAATGGCGAGTTCCCGAACGACCGCAACACCCACTGCATGATGCGTTGTATAGCCCTTAATCTGGGAGTTTACGATGACCTGAACGGAATCCACATGCACGACACGTGGCAGATGTTCCGCGGAGGGCGTCCAGCGTCCCAGGAAAAGGCCTTCGCCGAACAGCACCGCCAGTGCATTACACAGCAAATGAAGGACGTCCCGTCCGACGACTATTGCGGACGGGTCTACGCCGTCTACCAGTGCTACAAGGATGAGTACGAAGCCCTGTTGCGAAACGTCCGGCAGGGTGCTGCCAAGGCCCGAAACTAGGTCTCAAGATTTCCATCGATAAATTAACGCTCAATGGGGCACGGAAGAAACGAGCATGAAATCACTTTCGTTCGAAACCTCCCCGCCCGGTTGCAAGGAAAATGACTTGGAAAAACCCATTCTTCATGGATTAGATTGCTCCATTGTTTTGCTCCATTAGCATACAACATCACTTTATTACCGCAGAAAGTAGGATCATGCATGTTACCATCATTATCGCGGTTTTCACCGCATTTACTCGGGATAGCGTCGATGATGTTATGCAATGAGCCATGGTAAATCTTTTGCTGTGGGGTGGATGACGATGATGGTTGTGGTTGGCGGCAATGAGCTTCGGAATTGCCGAAAGGCTTCTCTCCTCATTTTCTCCGTCTTTCTCGAAACGGTGCACAGTGGGTCTGATAATAGGCCAAACATCTTAAAAATAAAAAAAATATTTTTAAGATTGATCTGTTAACTCGTTCCATGTTCCCGTTCGAAAAAAAATTGCAAACTGTCATAGGCCTAGGCTTGATGAGAAGCCAATGACTCCCTTTTGGTCATTCGTTAGAAACTAAAAGGGTCTAGCATTGGGCCAATGCACGCTAACAAAATTCAAGTTGACCAATAAACAAGGCCAATCCCAGGTTCAAAATCTAAAATGAGCCAAGCATTTAAACTCATATTTTTTTCCAAATTTTTGGCAGTCTTAGGAATAAAATAAATTATTAAGTAGTAATAGTAAATCCTCACTCAACGAGCAAGAAATCACATTGATGATGACAATGACAACAACCACGAATTTTTTGATAGTCAAAACATAATTGATTTTGGCAATTTCTGATGGTATTTTTTATTATCAGCTATTCTATGAAATCATTTATGACCGCTTCATATAACAAATGCAACCACTGTCCAGTGGTGCATGTCTTTGGCCGCTTAGTGATCCGAAAACGGTTCACTTTACACTTTGAAACACGCGGTGAGATTCACGCCACGCCCACCCAACAACTACCTACAATGCAATGGGGTGCCGAAGGAAAATAGTTCAACGGGTGGGTGAGGCACTCACGGTGCTCCAAATACCGTTATTATCAAATAAAATATACCATTCAAACGGCAGTCAGCAGTTGATTCTTGACGTTGTTCTGCACCTCTGGAGCGATTTAAAAAAAAATCCTTAGTCAGAATTTTGAGTTACGCCCTTTTGAAGTTTATATGACAGAAATCACACGAAATATGCCACTTTAACTTGTTTTAACAAAGAGATTATAATAAAATTTTGTAGTTTTAATTTTTTATATGGTTTTAGATATTAAAAAATACATTTTTCTAAAAATTTTCTCGACCGACATTTGAAAAGGGCCAATACTATGTTTAGTTATTACTAATAAGCCAATACACGAAAAATTATATCTACCAAATTAACGCTTTATAGTGATTTTAGGAAATTGTCCAAAGCATTCAAATTTGTATGAAAAATTCTTGGACAGGATATGCAGATACGCCTTTTTGAAATGTATGGAAAGAATATAGAATATGGGATATGGTGGATTCTGCTCCATCTGTAATCAACGGTTAGCTAGGTGCATCTTGTATTCAAATGTAACGCAGAATTTTCCAATTTGAGACCCCCTTTCCTCCCCCACGTTACAACTTTTGTATGGAAAATGTATGAACCGTAACACTACCGAACCTCCTCGTTACGTAATATTTGAACGATTCCAAATTTACACGTACACATGTTGTCTATACTGATATTGAAAACGATCCAAAGTATAATTGAAATATACACATTTCAATATAGCTGATCAATGACTGTATCAAAGTTGACCGAAACACTCGAACATCACTTATCTTTATCTATATTATATATTCACACATACATACTTCTATTCTAATCTGTTCTATTCTATTCAATTAAACTCTACTTAAATTTATTCTACTATGCCCAACCTTACTTGTTCTTATACATATTTTTACAAATGGACACTGTAAAAATTAACGACAGCGATTTGAACGGTACTCTTTCGATATTTGTACGGCTCTTTAGCGCTCCCAGCTCTGTAAAAAATTGCTATGCACAGATTCTGACTCCTAATGCGTGCTTCTCATATGATCCATAAAAATGAAGATTTGAATTATTATTTCACAGTAAGTCCATATAAGGGTTTCAAAAATATATGATATTTTTTATGTATTTTAACGAACTTAAGCATTTTGTATTAAATGCTTTTCATTTGACCTGGATCTTCGTTTTAAAGGTAATTTGAACAAGTTTGTCGAGAGCTGGGAAGGGCAGAGTCTGACAAAATCTTCGAAATATCATATCACCATGTTTAATGTAAATGACATCTGCAATGCAACTGGTCGAAGACTAGGCTGACATAATGAGCTGGCGTCGGAGTCTGTGCATAGCGCTGTTTCACAGACCTGTCAGCGCTATAAAGTTCAATCGTTCAATTCTTTTGCGCGCAGTTGTTGATTACAACACTGGCATTTGAAAATATGTATAAGAACAAGTAGGGTGGATCAGAATAGAATAAATTTAAGTAGAGTAGAATTGAATAGAATAGAACAGATGAGAATAGAAAAAAATTAAATAGAATTGAATAGACTATAGAATATAGAAATATGTAGATACAGATATGTTATGTTCGAATGTTGCGATCAACTTTGATGTTCAACTATATTGATGTGTATATATTTCAATTATACATTGGAACTTTTATAACGTCAATCTAGACAATATGTGTAGGTGTAAATTTTGTGCAACTTGCTAAATTGAATGAAATAAGAACAACCGCAGAGGTGTAATGATTATGTATGCACCTAACCGTTGATTATAGATGAAACGGAATTCACCATGCAATATTCTTTCCATACACTTCCAAAGGGCGCATCTGCATATCCTGTCCAAGAATTATTCATTCATATTTGAATTCTTTGGACAATTTCCTAAAATCACTATCAGGCGTTAGATTGTTAGATATAATTGTTCGTGTATTGGTTGATAAGTAATAACTAGACATAACATTGGCCCTTTTCAAATGTCGGTGTAGAATTTTTTTTATGAAAATGGTTTTCAATATCGAAAACCAGATAAAAAATCAAAACTACATTTTTTTTGTATAATCTCTTTGTTTAAATAAGTAAAAATGGCATATTTTTAGTGATTTCTATCATATAAACTTCAAAAGGGCGTAACTCAAAATTCTGACTAAGGATTTTTTTCAAAATAGGCCCAGAGGTGCAGAACAACGTTAGGAATCAACTGCTGACTGCCGTTTGAATGGTACACCCAAAATAATTCGGATGGCGGATTTCCCTCCTAGCGTATTAGGTGCTAAATCCACCTATTGATGGTAAGATTCGCCTCCTAAGCGTAGACGGGCAAGCCCGTCAATTGAAATCGAGCACATTGGACTTGAAAATTCGAGCAATCTAAATGTTTACGCCCGACCCACACAATTGCACAACCAATCCGAAGCCGAATGATGGCATCGGAAACGCACACTTAGGCAAATGGTCACGCGGCAAATGGATGGTGGACATGTCAGAGGAATGGAATGAATATTGCAATATAAAACGCTTTATATATTGCTTTTGTCACTTCTCTCATCAAGCCGTCGATAGGTTCGTGGAGTTAGTACTGGTTTATGAATCGGGAGGTCATTGGTTCGATTCTGAATAAGCGCGAATATATATTTTGTTTTTATTTTTTGGTTCTTCAGGCAAATTTATGAAATTCAACCCGATTTCTTGTGGCGAATTATCATAATAGATTCCGGTCCCTGTATTTAGATAATCATTTTGCTTGAGTGACTATCGAAATAAGGTACCGTGTGACAAATGGGTAAAGGAAATCGTATAGAGAGGGTTCTTAAAAAAAATAAAATGAATAAGATCTACTATATTTTTCAGATTGTTTCCTACTAAATCTATGCTATATTTAAATTTAATGTTTGTGCCAAAGTTCAAGGTAAATATTGAAAATTTTGGAAACTAGTGGGACAAGTGAAAATATTGTCGTTTTAAATGACTGAACTGAAACTAAAAAAATAACAGTCAGATCTGTGATTTCAAATGGCCTCATTTGTTAGTGTATGAATACACAAAAAATCACACATAAATAATAAACATTTTGTTCTTTTTAAAACAATTTTCTTGAGTAAAGTTATTTATTTAGCAACAATGTTACTTTTATTGAAAGTAATAACATCATCGAAAATCAAACACCATTCCATTTATTTTACCGATTTTCTACTACTCATTTTATATAAAGTTAAGTTATCTCTTTTCTAAGTAATGTATTTATTGCCTTTAAAGATCGGATTTAACCCGGTCAAAAGTGTTAACATTCTTGTACCTACTGAATAAGTCATTATTCGAACCTAGTATCCAAATTCATGCGTCATCCGTTGAAGCCATTCAGAACATTACGATGTACATGTTTTTTTTTTTAATTTCTTTATTAGTATCATTCCAAACATTACATTCATTTCTTATATCTAGGTGATCTGTGTTAGACAACACCATTATCCTAATTTGGTAAAACAAATTTAAGATTTTATTAACATTTTGTTAACAACATACTACATCTCCCTGGCTCTTCACCCGAAAGGCTTTGGGGTTTCACATATTTCGACATGTTGAATCCAACAAAAATAGTCCGGTTGAAAACCCCGTGTAACACATCGTGACCTTCCCTTGTTAGCTACCCCATATACCCGATTGCTCCAAGGCTCCGCCACAAGAAATTTGCCTTAGACACCAAAATATGAAAAACAAAAAAATAATAACAGTAACTGGATTCGAAACCGCAACCTTCGGATCCTTAAACATAAACCCACACCACTCGCCTACCACAATTTCTCATGTGTGGAGTTCTTTACATCACACAAGATGGAACCATCTTGTCACGGAGGACAACCTGCAACAGGAGCAAAATACAACACCCGTTGGACAGCCAAGTGCGAGAAGGGGTGAGATGATATGTTCTATAAATATATTTAAAGTACCAACGCGGTGCTGCGGGAATTTCTTACTTATACCAGAGTCAAAATCTATATGTTTGTATATCTTTATTATCGGCAATGGCTTATACATTTGCAGTGGAAATAGAATTTAATGCCGTGCGTGTTGGATTGGGTAATATATTAGGGAGAAACAAATAAACACACTTGACTATAACAGTCGGGCGCTTTTTAAGCAGAATTTTATCGTTGACGTTTGCTGATTGATTTACTTTTCATTTATTTACATTTTGGTCTCCTAGTCGCATGGTTGGGGACGGTATGAGACTCCTCGAAGTAGGAGACCCAGGGGGTGTGGGATTCGATTCATTTGACGATGTAATATTGTAATCAAACATCTAAGTGTGCATACAGCAAACTGGATTACCGTAATTCTTTCGCAATATTAGAAGTGGAACAATTATCACGACATGGATGTTTTATGTATCTTTTAACAATTACTTATCAAAATAGAGGCCGTTGATAAACCATGTGATCATTTAGCGGGGAGGGGGTATCTAGCCAAAGACCACGGTCCACCCATTTGTGTTTCAAAGAAAATTCCACCATCAACTAAACCTGAAAGGTTTCATCATTAGCAGTCGGATGGTTCAAATTAAAAAAAAAGTTTTAAAATTCAATATTTCATATCTTTTTTACCAACAACTTCTAATCGTTGTTGGTAAAAAAGATATGAAATATTGAATTTTAAAACTTTTTTTTTAATTTGAACCATCCGACTGCTAATGAAACGATTAAGATTTCTATGGAAATTACTATGACAAAATTTGAAAAAAAAAATGTTCCCCACATGTTAGTACTGTAATGTTAATACAAAATTATCTCTAAGTGAAAACTAATTCCTCAAACAATAATAAGGAACACTGCAGTAGAAACAAATCTTTTTTGATCTAATTTTGTTAGGGATTTTTGCAGAAGTTTGTCACACTATAATCTCACATTTCGCTTAATAATAGCAAACCAATTCATAAATATCTCTTCTCCCATTTTTCAAATTTCTGTTTCATTCATGAACAAATGAAACACATGATCATTGGGCGAGCGGGGGGTTATTCGTCAAAACCACACAAAAGCACGAGGGGGGAGGAGGTGACTGAAAAGTCAGGAAAAATGTTCACGTGGTTTATGGACGACCCCTAAGAAAGATATGGGGATTGGAATTTCAAACTTTTTTTAAATTTAAAACCGCTCTTATTAGCAGTCATTTACATTTACCGTTATATTTTTTTTTTGTAAAGAAGATGCAATAGTACCTAACTGGAATTTACAGAAATTACAATAAGGTTGAATTATCGCACTCAACATTTTACACCAAAGCCAGATTTTCCATATTTTTGGAATTGATATACATAAATAATAATTCTCAAAAAACTTATGTGCACAACATAATCGCAAAATAATGGTGAACGCGTCACGAAATGATTTCTTCAACCCTTAAGTGGATTTTTTGGTGTTGGTGTTCGTTCAGAGGTTTGCCAAGCCGCATAACTATATAAAACTCGTGAAGATCTTTTCCGAACAATATTTTTTCTACATCCCAGAAAATTTACTTATAATAATAATGCTCAACATATTGTCGATTTAAAGTCATACTTTAGAGCATTCATGATGTCAAAACTATGTATCATTGCTTGACAGTTATCGAATGAGTGCAATAAAACTTATTTTAATCTGCATTTTATTATGCATATAAAAATAAACACACATTGTTTGAAAATGTATTGGAAAATATGAAGTTGGTGCAGTCCCATATTGAAAAATAAAGGCATACCAGTCTCCATATGAACTTTTAATTTAAATTTCAGCTGCAAACGTGAATTGTGTTCAAGTTTATTATTTTTTTGCTGATCATTAGAAGCAAAATTAGTAAGCTATGCGGTTGTGTTAAATATGTCAGGAAGAAATGTAAGGGGTCATCCATAAATGACGTAGCTATTTAGGGGGGAGGGGGATCTTTACGGGGCCCATATAGCCGTAGCGGTAAACGCGCAGCTATTCAGCATGATCAAGCTGAGGGTCGTGGGTTCGAATCCCACCGGTCGAGGATCTTTTCGGGTTGGAAATTTTCTCGACTTCCCAGAGCATAGAGTATCTTCGTTCCTGCCACACGATATACGCAAGCAAAAATGGTCATTGGCACAGTAAGCATTCAGTTAATAACTGTGGAAGTGCTCATAAGAACACTGAGATGCAGGCTCTGTCCTCTGTTTTGTTTGACTTATAAACTTGGTTTATAAAATGATGATTCAGCTTCTAAACATTCATCAAGATTGAAAAGAAATCTGAGAAATTTTAGATTTTCTTGATAAATGCAATCAAACAGATTTTTCAAAGCTTTAAATGGTTATGTAAATATTATTTTATATTCGTGTCTTAATTGATAAATTTATAAATAAACAAAATCAAAGTTTAATAAATAAATTAAAAATCAATGCTTTAACTACTTGGAGTACATTGTTTTCTCATTTGTTAACAAGTCATAAAGTCAGCCGTTTTCAAGACAATAAAATATGCTCTTTTCGGCAAATATTACATGAAACAAGATATTTATACCGTGTATTATGCATTCAATGTTGCAGGAGATCTCACTCAATCAACTCATCGATTTGTTTTGATGTATCAATGCTCTTGATGGAATAGCCTGAATATTAATGAGGACAAGAGATTCGACTGATATCGAATTGCCCTATCATTCAATTTTATTGATAACTTGGTAATTTGATATTTTTTTTATTATTTAACTGTTTCATTATAGGTTGTGTAGGTTTATTTTATTATGAAGAAAGATAATGAAGTTCAGCTGAAATATTAATAGAGATAAATAATTTGTATAATAATCGCTAAAATTTTCTAAACATTCCAAATATATCAAGTGTAATTTTTTCTATATCTGGCCACTGATTGCCAAATGAATTTGAATTTGGATAATAATTCATTTCGAATTAATATATTGTATTGTTCATTTTCATTGAAATCTATTTCTTAACAAAGAATAACTAAAAAAAAACAATCCTTTTATAACGAAATTTTTGTTCTAACTAAAAATAAACTAAAAATATATTGTACCCTAACTCAACAATAACGAGCTTCATCAATCCAATCAATTTTTTTTTCACATTTTCTATAGTAAACTTGTTTGGCTTGGTGACAACAGCAAAAGTAATACAATTTAGCCTATATGAAACTAGATACCAAAATTATGTAACAGGAACTGTGTTTATTTGAAACTGTTTTCCAAATTACTTTCGAGCGCTACTGTATATCATTATGTTAGATTAGATTATCCTTACATTTTAGTCAGTAATTAATATCAAATTTTGTATTGAACTTCTGAATTCTGATTTTTTGTTTCAACCCAATCACTGAGGAAAATTAATAAAAAATGCAAAGGGGGGGCCTTCCTTAGCCGAGTGGTTAGAGTCCGCGGCTACAAAGCAAAGCCATGCTGAAGGTGTCTGGGTTCGATTCCCGGTCGGTCCAGGATCTTTTCGGGTTGGAAATTTTCTCGACTTCCCTGGGCATAGAGTATCATCGTACCTGCCACACGATATACGAATGCGAAAATGGCAACTTTGGCATAGAAAGCTCTCAGTTAATAACTGTAGAAGTGCTCATAAGAACACTAAGGTGAGAAGCAGGCTCTGTCCCAGTGAGGACGTCAATGCCAAGAAGAAGAAGAAGGAGAAGAAGGGGGGGTCCTTGATATGCTACGTATTTTCCAAGGGGAAGTATCAGCATTTGTGACGAAACGGTACGAGAGGGAAGGGGGGTGTAAAAACTCAGTGAAAAATGCTACGTTATTTATGGACGGCCCCTAATAGAAAATTATAAACATTTGTATGAAAGAAAAACTTCAAAGTTTGAGCGCTATTTTCTCAGTGCCTACTTTTTTCAATATGGGCCTTTATGGACAGCATAAGTTGTTCTTAGAAAAACTTTCTTATCGAAAGTGTCTCTGAAATTTTGTCCTGAACAACTAATTCTTATCACAATTCATAGATAGTCAAAATTAAAAATGATAAAAAAAAGATTATTGCGTTATATAAAAACGAAATTTTGTTTTTCATATTTTTCATGATAAAAAAATCAGTATATATGTTCTCTTGACTTCTCCAAACGGTTAACTACAATCTCCCCACTGAACGTTCTGTTCTAAAATCAACATATCGGTGCCATAATTCTTAAAATAAATTGCTTGCAAAAACTTATAGCCAATTTGCAGAAGTTGTTCTTGAGTCAAAATGTTCGATTCATCTATAGAAAACTCTTTTACTATTATACTAAAACCATGGTTAAAATTTAATCCCATATATGGGGCACGGTTTCTTATAATCGGCTCATTCTGGGTAGCATTCATCAGCATTGGATCGATATTTTTTTATCAATGTGAAAGTAGAACCGTGATCTTGTTTTCTTTGAATAGCACCAGCAAAAGATTCCACAGAGTTTTCATGTTTTAAAGACTATTCATTTTATAAAGAGGACACCTTGTTTATGCTATATCTTTTTTATCATGTATATAAAATCCCAGAGTTTTCTGTCTGTCAGTAACGCTTTGAAAGGTTTCATTGAGCAGCATACAACAGCAATTTAAGAGCACAACAACAGTCAAATTAAGAGCACTGCAAAAGTCCATTTGAATGTAACAACATTACAATAGGGTCCTAAAGCCCTGTCCCAATTTTAGTGCCAAACGCTTACGTTCAGGCCAAAAACACATGTTTACTCAATTTTTTAATGTTTTTCATTTGTTTAAGTACAAAAAACATTTTTTTTATGTTTTTATAAATTTTGTCACACTCCTTGATTTGAACTCAAATTTCGGGTGTATTTTGTTTTCCGTGTCCCTTCCGAAATGTCAGATAGCAACAACCCCAGTGTTAAAACTAAAACCTTTGTGATATTTTTGTCGACTAAGCGAACGTCAAACATGATCTCAAGTGTCAAGGTTCATTTATGGATCCAATTTTGAAATTAAAGTTTAAATATGATATATCCGTTATTTGAGCGAGAAAAATTGCTAAAGTAGTTGCAGTAATATGATCTTTCGTGTTATTAAATGAAAACAAGATTTAATTAACCATTTTAGGACCCTATTGCAAATTGTGGAGCACTATAACAGCTATTGCACAGGGTGTTCTAGAGTTTTCCGGAGCTTTGTCCTTCCTAATTCGTATAAAAGTCACGATCTTTTTATCATTGTAGTTTTCCGGTTTTATGAACTTGGACGGTAATCAAAATGTAAACAAACCAACTTTATGCTGTTCGACCGCACTTAAATTCCGATGCAAGTTGAAAATGTGATTCATTACGGGTTTCGTCATTTCAATATAAGGTTCAAAAACAAATAAGATATTTGACAAGGAAAGATAAACATGATTGTGGGCCGAATATTCTAGTTTTTTTTTAATTTACACAACCTTCTTGAGTCGATGCTCCATGGTTCGATATCGACTTATGAAGGCAAAATAAAAATATTTTTTTATGGTAACTATAATGGTCCCCTAAAAGAGCTTTCCAAAGCATTCCTGTTCGATGACTCGATATATTCATTAGTCGATAGTCCCCTAATTACAATTCGATTCGTTGTATATCGTTGACGATCCCCATCGCAGCACAAAGATCTATACAGAAATTGTAGCACTGGTTAATCGGGATTCAATAGAATATTCTAGAATTTTCAGTCAGATTCTTCTCTCTAATTTATAGAAGCTTCTGGAACTTTTGAAATATTTCACAACAGCATTTAAGGCTGTAATTATTTCAGATCAGAATAACGGCACTATAACAATGGAGTATGGTTAGAGCATAAATTTGGGCGATTTTGCGTTCATAAATATCATGCGTGTCTCAGCTTATTATTCATACACCAATGGCATATTAATCAACAGAGAAATTTCTCTGTCCATGTTATCATTTTGCAATTGAACATAAACATTATTAATCTTTGAAAGAGGTTTTTGCTTGAAAATTCTTATGGAACGTGACTAGCCACGCTGGGTTAGCTAGTTTATCAATGAAATCATAATCGGTTTGCTGTGCATCGTAATACTATTATTTTCCTCTTATATGGAAATATAAGATCTTACAAAGAAGTTTCGACAAAAACTTCATAGAAAAGATGTTCTTCAAACTTAAACAATATTTTTCACATACCAAAAATCCGAATTTTTATGAATGAATTGTGTTTTGGTATACTCAACTATTATACTTGGCTCCAGACCTACCAATCTTTGACCATTCTAAACATTGTTCCTTATTCGTGTGAATTATAATTATTTTGATGGCTTTTTTGTTATAACACCATCGTGCAATAATATAATAGTCTAACGATACTGTATACAGAAAACCGATTACGATTCTATTGATATATTATAAAGATATAGCATGCACAAGGTGTCCACTTTATAAAATGAACAGTCCTTAAGTAAGTTCTACAATAGAGAATGTGGCTACTCTGGTAGGTGATAAATTATTATGAATATACATTAAACTTGTTCAACATACGATGATTAACGCTTTAAAGGAGACTTGACTGTATATCTTTATTTTGCTGGGGATAACACATGTTCACATGTTTATCAACAGCATGAGCAATCATGCATATGAAACGTAAAACCACATCGACTTTGGTTACACATCATTTCAGTAGTAAGTTTGGAGCAGTAGATACACAGTGTGCTAGTTTATCCGATGATTATGGTTCGAATCTGGTTTGCACCCTCTCGGTTTTTTGCGTATTTTCATACTTCCAATACATGCACTTAAAAGAGGCATATGTGTGGAAGTTTTATTTTTTAATACATGTGTTGGTGATGCACGCACATGAAAAAAAAACACATGCGACATCAACCAGGATCGATCCATGGTCATGAGCGTGAGAACCAAATACTATACCACAGCACTAAACCCGCTTGGTGGTATGCGTGGGTCAAAAAGCATATCAAGTTGTACTTCCCCATTTGTACCGTAAAAACTGCTCGACTCAATGACCGGATTATCTGCCTATCAATAGACGCTCAAAAACGTCATGTCGCTCAGAAGAACACTTTTCCGCCATCAATAGACGCAGAAAACGCCTATAATGACGGTTTCAACTTTTGGGTGTATATTTTATTTGATAACAACGATAATTGGAGCACCGTGGCACTTTCTTTGCTCGGAAGTCAAGGTTATGGAAAAAAATGGGTTTGTTATCAATGTACAATGGATTGTTTTATGTGGGCCAGCGGTTAGGTGCATTGATGGAAGGTGTTGCTGAAGAGCGGGACATAGTGAAGGGAGCTTTGCTGCATTTCTAGTGGAAACTTTCACCCGCAATATTTACTGCGGTGTCCAGTCAATGGATGTGAAGTAGGAGAGTGGATTGGTGTTTTGAATAAATTGAATGCAAGTGGCTTCGGTGCACCAATGCACTCTGATAAATGAACCGTCTATACATGAATGCGGTTTTGATTTGAAAAGCGTTTCTTCTTCTTCTTGGCATTACGTCCTCACTGGGACAGAGCCTACATCTCAGCGTAGTGTTCTTATGAGCACTTCCACAGTTATTAAATAACTGAGAGTTTTCTTTGCCTAAGTTGCCATTTTCGCATTCGTATATCGTATGGCAGGTACGATGATACTTTATGCCCAGGGAAGTCAAGGAAATTTCCATTGCGAAAAGATCCAGGGACCGACCGGGATTTGAACCCAGATACCTTCAGCATGGCTTTGCTTTGTAGACGCAGCCTCTAACCACTCGGCTAAGGAAGACCCCTTTGGTGTTTATAGATTATAAATCTCTGGTTATTATTTCAATTACTTTTACTTAGAATCGATTCAATTGGCACTTAAAAATGTTCAAGAGCAGATGGGATTTATACCGAAGAGATTAAAGTTTATCAAACATGTTTTTAAAACACTACTTGTAAGCCGTTTTTTTTAGTGGGAACATTTCCAGATCCTTGCATGATACTACTGTAAAGTTTATCTAAAAAGTAAGACGTGCTTCGTATGGAGAAACAAAGTATTTTAGACCAATCTAAAACCTGAAATGTCTGGAACGTACTATTGATCATCACATCCATGATGTCTATTCGGCAAACATGCATCTTTCTCTTACTTATCGCTCTCTGTAACAATCATGATCCGCAACACATCATGGGAGTCAGTTTATCGTCTTCTGCTACAGCACAGATTGTATCTGGGAGATAACAGTGCATGATAAAACCCATCTAAATAAGCTCCTAACCTTGGTGGCACTATTGCTATCGATGTCTGCATATTTCAATATACAGTCAACAACGCAGACCCTCAAGAGGATCCATAATCGTTGATTTCTTATTTGTGTGCATGTTGCTTTGACAATATATATGCAAGAATCTGATAGAGCGTGCTATATGCTATACTAATTCTCATCCACCTACTGATATTTGGTGGCAGCAATTCCAATTTCACCTATGAAAAAAATCATTTTCATCAAAATACCTTACAGGAACATCCGCAAATTGTGAAAGTTGTACTTTTTTCTTAAAACACAATTATTATTTATCAACTGGGGGCATCACATTGCCGTTGTCTTACATCAATAATATAAAATTCATTTGCATTTTTTCTATATTCGCGGAATCTCGTAGCAGATACACTATTGAAGCAACTAAAGAATACCGTGTTTCTAACTTGTGAATTTGCCTACGATATCTAACTTGGATAGGTATGTGAATAAGAACACCGTTCGACCTGATGCAAAGTGCTCTTCTCAGGCAGTGCAGGGTTGGTGTCGCCAATATGGCTTTTCGGCTAATCCGAATGAAACATCTATTGTTCTTTTAACGGAAAGACGAAACCGCGATGGGACTCGACTTTTACGTCTTAACGTGAAGATGCATCGAAGCCAAACCTCGAATTTTCAAGAGCACAAATCTAGAGAACCAGACAACCGTTTGTGCTGAAAATGCTACTCACTGGTCACTAGCTGGTGGTGACCAATCGATTAAGTTTTCACCTCAAACGGGTGTTTCGTTCTCCAGATTTGTGCTCTTGAAAATTCGAGGTTTGGCTTCGATGCATCTTCACCTTAATGTAATTGATAAAGTACGTTCTTTAAGTCAATCTACATTCCAAACTCTCCGGGACACCTTACATTAATTTCAGAGGCCAAAAAGCTTGCACGGGTTTTGATTAATGTCGGATTGGATTACACAATTATTGTTCGACCAATGTGTGGTGAGAATAATCCAAGCTATGGATCATGCGCCATTTCCAAAGGATATCTGGATCATACTCTACGGTTTCTTCGACAGCGGTCGAGGTTCTTTTTGGCGTTTCACCACTACAGACACATCTTTATCAAGAAGTACTGGAGAAAAAACCCGGGAATCTTTTGTTCCAAGTGATCCCACAATTGCTTTTGATTTTCCTCATAGAAAGTTTTCCACACAACTCCCTTGACGGGAAGAGTGGACGTCCGGCTACTTGGAAAGAAGCAAATCAAACAATATTGTTGCACTGATGGCTTCCTTCTTGAAGGAAGAGAGATGATACTGGTGTATACTGTCGTGAACTAAGGCTGAATCAGATTTATTCACTTGGTAGACACTGCACTTCCATGATCACTAAGTTGGTTCCCTAAAACAGCTTTCCAAAGCATTTCTGTTCTATGGCTCGATATTTCCATGAGTCAATGATCAATTATCACCTTGTACTTTGACTGAGCTTCTGTTTGGATAATCAGGCTGCTTCAAAACTCTTGTTCGAGATTATTTATCGCATGTCGAACTCATATTGAGGAACTGCTTTCAGCTAACTAACTAAACTCATGCAAAATGGAAACCTGAACGTTTTTCTATAGCTGAAAATGAATTGACTGATGAATTAGTTTGTAATAAAGCATCGTATGACTTCATTAGCCCTGAACCAGCTATTTATGTTTCGAAGTGCTGGGTCAAGCTTACGATCCATTCTTGGGCGAGTTTTCTTCTTCTACTTGATGGCTACAGCGTATCAATCTTTGTCTTCGTACAATTAGTGGTTCATTCGTATGCGCCAAACACCATTTTCTAGTTTCCCACCGAGTATTGTTTGAAGCATTTTGCAAGTCACAAGTGTTCCAAGATAAACAAACTCTTCAACAACTTCAAACACATCTCTATCAAAAACTACCTCAGCACCTAAACCGCTAGGCCTACCTCTATCTCTATCTGCAACCATGTACTTCGTTTTGGTAGAATTAATGGTCAGGCCTATCCTCGCTGTCTCCCTCTTCATAGGCACGAAGGCCTCCTCCACTGACCTGCGTTCGATTCCAACAAGATCGATGTCGTCCGCAAAGTCAAGGAGCATTATGCGACCGCGTGATGACAGTGTTGCCACATTTTTTCCGAATCTCATCTGTGATTTCGGCCGAAAAAATCTTTTTTATCTTAGGTCAACCTCTAAAGATCTTGGTAAAAATCTGTGTCGTGCAAAAATCTAAAATTTATGTTTTTAGATCGAGAAGAACATTTGCAAACGTATTACAGGTCGGACTCGATCATCTGGAGTATCGATTTTTTTTCACTCCGGATAATCAAATCCTCCGGATAATCGAATCACTAAGAAAAAAATTGATATCTTTGATATAAGAACTTTAATATTATCTTTTTTCGTTATTTTATTTATATTATGCGGTTGCGTAGCCAGAATTTTTTTCTAGGAACAGTAGGGATCTTTACAAGAAAAAAAAATTAGCCAGCATACACGAAAAACCACTTTTTTAAGCCCTCTTTTTCTCAAATAAGTTCTAAACTGCAAAACCTTTCATATTGTATATTGCAATACCAATTTATCTCAGATTTATGAATACAAATTGGAAAACGAATTCCGGATAATCGAGTCTAAAATTCCGGATAATCGAATCCCGGATAATCGAGTCTCCGGATAATCAAGTCCGACCTGTATTACACGCTGTGAACTAGACTATAGAAATGCACAGAAGC
This sequence comes from Aedes aegypti, assembly GCF_002204515.2. Taxonomy (NCBI): domain Eukaryota; kingdom Metazoa; phylum Arthropoda; class Insecta; order Diptera; family Culicidae; genus Aedes; species Aedes aegypti. The sequence goes on from NC_035107.1 coordinate 23,749,737, forward strand.
GACGCGTGACCTAATTATCCACCTGTGCACCGCTTACTTAACTTCATCTCTTTTTTTTGTCATGACATGCTACGTTTTTCGTAAGAAGAGCATAATCATCATTCTGGAATATGTAGTTTTTTACTTAGCCTTTCAATAGGATCAAAACATTGCATATTTTAATTACTAATCGGGCTGTTCAGTTAAATTTATCAATAGAGTTGTATATGGGTATTCAGCTTTTATATATTCTGAATCTACGTTAAAAATTGAAACAGGACTAAGTAAGTTTCAACATTTTCCGTGCCCTGGAACTATTTGAAATTAGTATGGAAATCTTTTTTGATCTCCTGTCGGGATGAGATGTCATTAAGCCTCAAATTTGAGATTGAAATCTGTGAATGGTCAATCATTTACAATATCAAAATTAAGATATCGAGCATAATGAAATCGTTAAAAAATGTCTGCTTTCGATTAATTTATAAAAACTGGTAAATTTGTCATTACTGAACAACCCAATTTAATCAACACGTATTGTATGTGATTTTAAAATCAGACATCATTAAATGATGAATTCTGAAGAAGTAGTGACAATTTCAACAGCACTGGTTTCTAACTTATCTTGTAATTCAAAACTGTGACTAATGATCTCCAAATCTTTACATAGAAATGAACCAAAACAGTTAGTATCGTTCAAAATACTCGATTTTAATTGTACGCACTTTATGACCCAGCACAAATTTCGTAGAACAGAGTCGCTCAGAAATAACGCGATTTGTGCGAAACTCATGAAGAGCTTCCAGAAATGTAACACCAAGGGTTTATTCACAAATTTCATAACGCCAAAAATGGCCATTTTCAAACCCACCCACCCCGTCATAACGCATTTTGTAAGAATATTTTTCGAATTATGTATGACCTGTAACAACTTGAAGATACCCACCCACCCCTTCAGCGTTATGAAATATGTGAATGGGCAGGTAGTGAAAAAAATCGCTCTAAATTCTAAATCTACTCTTGATAAGTAAGAGAATCAAATGTGAGAAAATCAGATTTTTTTATCTGCATTAGTCTCGAAATGGCAGTCTGGTAAAGTCGTGCCTATACTTTCTGGGATACACTATATGCAAAAAGTGAGGTTAGTTTAGGTTATCTTCCCCTGCCTGAGACACACCTGCGCTTCACGCGTGGTGATGTAGATTGCTGACGGCGCGAAGGCAAAAAGAGAGCAAGCAGAAGGAATCTCTCTCGTGGATTGATTTCTCTCCTTGTCATTCCCATCTGCGTTCTCACACTGATCGACTTGGTTGGTTGCTGTAGCAAAAGAGCTGTGATGTTAAAGTCACCAAAATAGCTTTGGTGAGTGAATTTGACGGATAGCGCCGACAATTTTTGTGGCATAGGATTCATCGAATGTAGCGCGGTTGTTGCACCATGGCGTGCACGGAAAGATATAACAATTGTGATTGAAAACAAAACTGTAGGGGAAAATTAACTTTTGATCATTGTCGTTCTACTATTATCAAACGTTGCGTGAAAAAATATTGCTAACAATATTATTAATAAAAATAAAATGATTTTAGAAGTGCGCAGCAATGGAAAATCGGTCTGATTCTGCGCAGTTCATACTTATTTTCCACATGCTCTCCTATAATTGTTTTTAATCCACTTCGATACCGTCGATCCGCCCCCAAACTGGATGGCGTACAAATCACTCAGCTCAACGCAATTTATAATTATGTATTGAGCATTGCTCATTATTCATTTACGTACGTGCATGTATAGTTATATGTTAATATATTAGTTATGGTGCTAGAGGACTTCTTGAAAATCCACTGAGATTCTTTCAGAAATTATTATATGTAGGCATTTCTTTGATCGCTCTGTGATTCTTCCAATAACCTCCTTGGGACTTCCTATTGGATTATCCCGGAGACCCATCTTGGGTTATTATGGAAATCCTTTCAGGATTCTTTCGTAAAATTTCCCTGGAATTCTGCCGAAAATGATTCAATGATTGCTTTCCAGTGAAATGGAATCTATTTTAAAAATCTGGGTTTCATCTGGGTTCGGGGATTCTCACAAAATTTCTCAGGATTTTGTTTCTGTTGCGGTCAAGTAAAGGTCTTTGAAAATATCAAAGAAATACGTAAAACCGCAAAAAAAAGGAATCAATAAACCAGTTATTTGAAAAGCATCTACCACAGCCTATTTTGGATACAGCTTTCCAAGTTTTATTTGGCAATTCGATACAAAAAAAAAACTTTTACAGGTGCTGAGAACAATACAATCAACTTTCCCTTACCCGATTTTACTATACTTTTACTATATTTTAAGCAAAAATGGCTTTTTCCAATGTATTTTGTCAAAATAACAAAAGCTCCAAAATTTAAAAAAATATATTTTCTTTATCTCGATATCATTCATACACGATTATCAGTTTAAAATCAAGTTAGGGAAAGTTCGCTGTACTCAATTTTGAACTAGGGAAAGTGTACCAGTTATGGTACACGGTGTGCTGAAACACACATATTATTGAACTTGAATGAACCTCCGATCTTTTTTCACTAAAAGTTAGCCTTGGTAGTCAAAAAAAGCTTGCGGCATATTAAAAAATCTTTCATCGGCAAAAATTTTAAAAAAGTTGATTTTTATATTTTTGCCCTTTCTTTATATAAAAGTACATAGGTGAATATTAGAGTTACACTACTGTTGATGAATTTTTAACGGTTTAAGACCATTCTGACGCATTTTGAACACGACTGAAATATCAGATGTTTCATATTGAGCATCATTTCTACCTGCACTCACACAATATGACCAGCCCATGGTAGTATGCCGTTTTATAACGGCTTCACTTATTGACATAACCTCATATAAATTTAAAGTTACACACTACAACTCATAAATCTAATCCAGGCTTACCTAACCTTTTTCGTTCATTTTAGACATGAATGGTAGATGCGTTTGCAAGAATAGTCCAACCAGAGAAATTACCGTTTTGATTCATATTACGGACACTTAAGGCCTCAGTGAAGTATAACCCAGCATAGAGCATACAAAATTAATCATTTTGTATGATTCCTTAGCGTTATCGTCGGAAGCCCTTAACTTTCGAATGGTGGGTAAAGAATACGCTTTCGCAACTTGAATAGTTTTAAATAAATCAAAATGTGTGGCCTTGTCATGATTCTTATTCCGGACACTTCCTTACTTTTGCCCCATATTCCGGACACTTTGATTCGAATTCCGGACAGCTCATGATAATCATTAATGGAACAGTCAAATCATCAATTGATATCGTCAAATCACTAAAGAGACATCTAAAATAGTTGGGCATTATAAATTTTCAAAGTTATTTATGGTAAAAACTTACTAAAACGAGCCTCGAAATTGTGAACTTTTGAACGGCAAAAATTAAAACATTTCGTGTGAAATGTTTCCCACACAAAATAGAGTGACCGGAATTTGAAGCTGTTCGTAATATGAATCAAAACGGTATTACCTCTAATGAAAGCTTAGTATCATAAATGATTAATCCATGTATAAAAATTCGACATCATATCAAACTCTGCAGATAAGTCAAAAAATTGGTATGGCCTACGAGCCGGATTGACTTTTGCCTGCATCACTAGCAAAGAGAATATTTAAAATTTGAAAAATAAACAGATATATACAAACATATAGGGCACTGCTCTGTATCGATTTTGTACGGAATTTTCACTCCTACTAGCCTTGTTGTTCACAATTATTTTGAAAAAATGAATGATAAAGTAAGACATTTACGCAGAGCTCTATACGGTATGTCTACATTCAAAACTATAGTTTAAACAAATATTGTGAAATATCTTTACAGAACATGTGAGGGTTATATGCAGAAAAATTAGAATTTCAAAACAAAAAATCTCTTAAGGCTTGACTTTTTATGTAAGTGTAACAATATAATGCGATGTTTGTAAAGTTTTTAAGCAGAATTTTATTGAAATCTTGCAGCCACTCGTATATGTTTGTAGAACCTCACATCATTAACGTATCCTCAATTTCATTCGCATATGTAACACTAAATACTTAAATTTATGTTTTCATGTTACACTCGATTCTCCGAACCTCGATATTAAAAGGGTCATCGATTGAGAAAGGTACAAAGTAACAGAACATAATACCAGTGCAAATACAATCCAAGGGACCATCGAGGTAGCCATAAAATCTAAGTTTCACTATGGTTATCAAACTCGATATCGAGATACGAAATATAAAGTCAGGGAGAGTTGATTATAATAATAAATAAAATTGTTGTGTCTGTTTTGCAAGTTGTGCCTTCCATGAGTGTGCAGTCGTAAATAAAAGTGCGGGATTGCGTTGGCTCGATTTGCTATCAACGCCGCATTATTCTTCATTTTATGACAAACGATTCGACGTGATCACGCTCTACTGTGCGCAATGCGAAATATAATAGCAGATTCTTGAATGCGCAACACTTCATGATGGACTTGAAACCATATGTAGAAAAGCCAGAAAAGCCATTCACTGTGAATCATGTTGAATTGAACCATCTTCCAAGACTTTTGCGTGCACCTGAATGTGTAGCCTACGTGTATCCATTTCAGGGATTTTCTATTATGATTGGAAAACTCTGTCGCATACATCAATATGCAAGTACTGATTTGATTCACCTATTATGATCAACTCCTTAGGTATGGAAACAATTGAGACACCTTATAGAAAAAACTTGCATAAGCTCACAGTCTATGTCCAAGTTGGAACGTTTTTCCAGAATGAAGAATACAAAGCGTTCGTATGAATAGCTAGCTATCCACAAAAGAATAGTGATTTTTAGCAATATAAAATGCGGCATGCCACCATGGGCTGGTCATATTGTATGAGTGTACGTAGGAAATGATGCTCAATTTGAAACATCTGATAATTCATTCGTGTTCAATACAGGGTGTCCGCAAATTATCCGAACAGCAAAATATTGGAAAGATGATCTCACATTGAAAATAATAAAAAATCAATGTCCATGAACCTTCTATAATACATCTATATGTTAACACAAAATACAACTTTAAAAAATTTCAAAATGATTGCTTGTTACTGAGATAGGCAAATTTAAATTTTTCGGAGACGTTTTTCCTGAGGGCCGCTAGTCATACTGAGGATGTGTTATCCCTAAAACCTAAAAAAGATGAATCCAAATGTCCTATTATTATTTGAAGTAATCTACAGGTTAGTGGCTTGAAGTTAGACTGGAAATAGAAAATTGTACGGTTCAAATCCAGTGAGTTCTATGGACATTTCTCTTCCGTCATAAAGCTCGGAAAACAGCTCCCTTCAAGACACCTCAATACATTTGGGTTGGTTTTGCAATTATTTGAAATCGGAAATGTGTCAAACTTATTTCTTAAGAATATAATAAGCCAATGTTTAAAACCATGCAAGAATATTGAATTTATTATGCTTGATTGTATAGAGCCAGGTCTTCAAAGTTTGTACGGATAATTTGCGGACACCCTGTATATGTCAAATTGGCAATTACCCGTCGAAAATTCATTAAAATTAGTGTAACTCTAATATTCTCATATAAACCCTTATATGGGGAAAGGGCAAAAATATGAAAATCAACTTTTTTCAATTTTTTGCCGGTGAAAGATTTTTTAATATGCCGCAAGCTTTTTTTGACTACCAAGGCTAACTTTTAGTGAAAACAGATCGGAGGTTCATGCAAGTTCGATAATATGTGTGTTCCAGCACACCGTGTGGTAATAGTGGTTCCCTATTCGGCCATATGGGAAATTTTGTCAATTTTCACATTTTAAATCTTTTTGAATGTTTTAACATCAAGATATATCTTAAATCTAACTTCTACAACACACAAACATTTTTAAAATTTGAAGGCATTAAGGTAATCACGTATGGCGAAATAGGGAACCACTATGTCCATAGTTTCGGATTTCACCCATGTTTTTTATTAACGAATTTCACATTCTACTTGAGCTAGCTCTGACTCGAACTTAATTGAAATTTTTCACGCATTGAGTTTATTTGTTATGCTTGCGCTTATAGAAGAAGTTCAACAAGCTTTGATGCCAAACAAATCGGAATTATATGTTATATCTACCATAGCAAAAACGGTAGAATATAGGATGGTTCGAATTAGAACAATGGGGGGTCCGAATTGGAACAGGGTTGGTCCAATTCGGACTTTTCGGAGAATGTTGTGGCCTAAATTAGGCTTTCAAGAAAACATAATACTTTTCATACCGTCCATCGTGCTGAAAAGATATGGCCAAAAAAACTGTTTCTAGGTCCGAATTGAACCATGTTCCCCTATTTAAATTCTGATATTTTCCTCGTAATCCTTCAGTATTTCTTCCGTGAAACTCTTTGAAACTTCTTCGAAAATCCCTCTGAGATTCTTTCAGAAAAATGTCTTAGATTAAACCTATTATTCTGGAATACTCTCGGAAAGACGCCTGAGACTATAGTAAAAAAAATATATTATTTCACTTCACTTTCTTCCTTCGAAAATTCCTCTGGGATTCTTTTGTAAATCCCAATGGAGTTCTCCCAGAAATCCCTGTGGAATACTTTCGAAAATCCTGTTAAGAAACTTCCAGATGTCTCTCGGAGATTTTTTTTTTTAATCTTCATTTATTGAAATCTTTCGAAAATTCCTCTTAAATTGTTTGGAAATCCTCCAAACACTCATCAAGAAATCCTTCTTATATTCTTACAGATTTATTGTTTATTGATTTATTGTTTCTGCCTGAGATAATGTTGTATATCCAAAATTTTTCCGAAAATTCCTTCGTGATTCTTTAGAATTTTTTTCTAAGATTTTTTAAGAAAAAAACCTGTGATTCTTTTGGAAATTCATAAGGAAGTGTTTTTGATTTTTTTCGTGATTTATCAGTGATTTTCCTTGGAAATTTTCTTAGATCCTTGGCGGAATCTTCTGAAAATCCCTTTTGAGTTCAAATGGAAATCCTTCAAGGAAACTGCCGGACAGCCACTAGGACTTTCAATAAAATACCTATGAGATTTTTTGATTACTGATTTCTTTTTCTGAGCATCTTTTTAAAGTTACTTTGAAATGATTCGGGAAATGCCATTTGAAATTATTCCATGAATCTTTCTGGAGTTCTTCTGGACATCGGAATTATTCTGGAAAATATTCATGAAATCTTCTGGATGTCTGTGCCTTTTCTCTGAATCTCTCAGGGATTCTTGCGAAATAACTTCTGGGATTCTTTTGGATATCACTGTTAAAAAAAACATTCAAAATCCATTCGGAATTCTTCTGAGATTGTTTCAGATACGAGTTTACGAGTTTTACGAGAATTCTTAAAATAATTCCTTAAGAAATCTCCCTGATAATAATCGACCTGGGATTCTACCGAAAATCATCCTTTAATTCCAAAGCCATTTCCAGAAGAATATTTAGAGGATATTTGTAAGAATCCTAGATATTTTTCCCGAAGAATCTCAATGTAATTTCTGAAAAAATACCAGAACGATTAACGGTTGAATCTCACGAAAACTTCCGATAGAATTCTTGAATGCTTATCATTCAAGCAGAATTCCAGTCGTATTTCCGGATGAATCTCGGCAGGTTTTACGGAAGAATCCCAGCATAATTTCTTGAAAATTTCTAACAAAATTTCTGGAAGAATCTTTGAAAGATGTTTCGAAGCCCTCCAGCAGGATAACAGAAAGAAATCTGGGGGTATTTCAGAAGAATTTCCGAAAGAATCCTAGGGAGATACTCGAAAGAATAACAGAGTTTTCTTGAAAAATTCAGGATGCTCCCAGATCCTAGAGGTAATTCGAGAAGAATTTCTGCAAGAATCCTCAACAGAATGATTTTTTAGGATACTCAGAAAGATTTTCGAAAGAAACCCAGAAGGCTTTCCGAAAGAATGCTAGAAAGATATCCGGAAGAGTCCCAGAAAAAAATTCAAGAATATTGACGTAAAAATCTCAGTGGCATTTCTAGAATAATTTCAAAAAGATTTTCGAAAGCATCCTCGAAAGTATTCTAAAAGGATTCCGAAAGCATCTCATGTGATTTCCGGAAGAATACCAGAGGTATTTTCATAATAATCCCAGATGTATTTTCGGAAAAAAAATCTAGAGTTATTTTCGGAGGAATTCTCGAAGAATTTCTAGTAGAGTCGTACATTTTTTGATAAAATCCTCTTTAAATATTAAATATCCTAAAGAATTGCATCAGAATTTTTGGTAAAATCTTCCATAGTATTTCTAAAACAATTTTCAAGAAATTCAAAGAATTTAATTTCCTGGATTTCAAAAGTAATCCTTAAGGAGATACACGCAAAATCACATACAGAGTTCTGCAAAAAAAAATCAAAAAAGATGTCCAGAAGAATCTCAGAAGTAGTACCGGAATGATAACGTTTTTTTTTGGATGAATCCCAAAGCGATATCTGAAAGAAAATTCAGAAATAATCTCAAGATTTTCAGAACAATCCCAGAGAGGATTTGAAGGATTCATGATTGATTGAAGGAAGAATACCGGGAGAAGCTCCCAAAGAATTCTAGAGTAATTTCTGGAACATTTTTTGTGATATGATTTATATATAAAAATACTTTGATTCAAATATATTTCTTGTGTAGCATAAAGTTTCACTGCAGACACAGCTCGTAACATTAATAATAAATTTAATTTATAAATCATTTAAGCACATCCAAATTAAATACAAGTTCAAAGAGTAAAATACCATTCTTATGAGTTTTCGAGGATCATATGGTCGGTGTTTAGACAGACCAGACTAGATGAATTTTGGAGCTCTAAGGATACGTAAAGAACTCCATCAATTTTAAATCTTCCATGTTATTTTGATACAAATGTATCATCAAATTGATAAGTTTCATTTTTACAGCAAATATATATAATATATTGATGTTTCACATGTTTGGGGTACATTTTTCTTAATCAATTAAAAAAACACTTGGTTCAGTCTGTCTGAACACCGACCATATCTATGTTTGTTATTTGATATTTAAAAACTTGAATTGTGCTGTATCAATATTTACAAGTAATTATAATAAATAAGTATGTATGGAGCAATAACAATTTTAATTTATTCCCATAATTGAACGACAATATTAATTAGAATGAGCCTCCACCACATCATCCCTCTCAGGAGAATTTTGATTCCCAATATTTTTTTGCGGTGGTTCAGAATTGAAAATATCAAAAGTCTATTGTAATCACATCCTACTTGTTCAATTGCATGTGGTGTTATTCGATATTTAAAATAGGATTCGTTAAGCCGAACATGTTGATCCTTCCACAAGAACCAACAACGAGCATTGCTTAAGTTAAGAGATTTTATCGTAATGCACAACCAGCATAAACGTTCTTCCCCTTTTGTTTATGTACTAATTATAACTTCAAATTATTTTAATTAAATTAGTTATGCTGTCTACCATTCTACACGGCAACATGTTTCAAAATAAATGGAGCTGCTTTTAAAACAAACTTTTACATCGATCAACCAAACTATAGAATATCCAATAGCGGAAAAATAATAATATTATGTATCCAGTAGCTAATATTTGAATAGTGCGCTGTGTTAATAAAAATCGTAAGAATGCAGCGCCACACTAAAAAACTTATTTCAAAATGCGGCGAGTTGAGGCGCGTCGCGAGTCTCACTGGCGCGATCCGGTTTGGTGGCGGTGCGACAATAATAACCGATCATTGCAAATCGAGCCGAACTGGCGCTCTTTCCGTGCGCACGCGCTTTCTGCAGAGCTGTCAAATCAGACTTTTGCGCTTCTTCTTTCGCTCTCCTTCAACTCAACAACTCAGCACGATCCACCTCGAGGTGGATTGGTGAGCTGTCTGGTTGTTGCAGATGAACAATCATCGTGTAGCGCGACATCATCATTGCCACCAAGCTTGCAACTCACCAGAAAATCGTGGTACAATTAACAACGGTCCTAAGATGTGCACTGGCCGGAGTTAACGCTTTGACTACTCACACATTGGCAGCATTGTGTGTACGATACCGGGCAGCCCGTTTCCCGATGAATGTGCACACGTTGGGTTTAATCGTCACAGCCAGCAACTTGTAGCGTGGGATAAAGTGTCACGCAACAATGCGCGAGGAAAAAAAAGTTCTCAGATCGCGCGTCGCCACGAAACGCCTATTTCATTTCATTTGCAAAGCAAACTATTTTGATGAATGTAAATTACGTAGCAAACTATTGATAACAGTGATACTTGTAATGGTTGTTAAGTGAATATATTGTTGGTGGTCAGGATGAATGAGATGCCACCTGTGCAGTGCACATGTTGCACATGCTGACGCGACGCCTCTGAAAATGCATACATTTTGCCTTAAGTAAGGTGGAACGGTTATTGCAATACGACCGCTTTATGTATCGTTTTAGCATAAACTCACATCAAGGCGTCGTTAGGCGCGTGGTGTACGCACGGACCTAACGATCGCTAGGTTCTTGGTTTGATTCCGGGTTACCACGAGAACATTTTATTGTTTTCAAAGTTTGGTTTCATAAGGCAAAGCTATGAACTTCAACCCGATTAATTGTGGGGAATTTTCATAAGTGGTTCCTATGTATTTCGATAGCCCATTTGCCTGATTGTAGTAATTTAAAGATGCATAATTGCTTCTAAAAGTTCAATTAGTTTAATTTTTGAGATAAAAAAAAAAAAATACAGAGTAATGGTATTACTGCTTTATATCTTCCAAAACTGTATGCTTAACTCGTGAAATATCCTAAAATCTTAAAAATCTTTTTTATCTAAAAAATCTGGATCTGTGATCACAGATATCTGTAGGCAAAAATAGAAAAAAATCTGTGTAATTACAGATAAATCTGTGTATGTGGCATCACTGCGTGATGTAAAGTAAACACGTATTCGAAAGTTTGTGTCCTCACTTCAATCCGTCTAACCGTCCAGTGTTGCACGCAGCAGCTTAATTAGTTTCACCGGAAAACCATGTTCAGATATTATCTACCACAGCTCATTTCTTGTCACCGAATCGTGCGCCGCCTTGTTATCAATAAACAGATGGTGAGTCTGCCAGCTACTCTCGGAATTTATCTAAGACCATTCACAAGGAAAACATCTGGTTCGTTGTCGAGTGGCTCTCGCGAAGACCAGCTTGATATTTGCCGACGACAGGACAGGATGTGCGACAGTATTTTGTACGCCGAATTCAGCGGGATCTGTAATTGGCACACTCCAGACTGTACCTTTTCCTGTATATTGGGCGTATGGGCAATTTAAGATTGAAAAATATTAGTTTAAACTATTATCAAAGATGGTTAAAAGGAAAAAAATGATCGACTCTTTATTTTGCCATATATTTTGCCGACGACATGCTATTAAAGTAACACTACTGCCATCTGTTGAGTCAAAAGCGCGTAAACATTACATTCAGCTAAATTTAAATCATCGTGCAATCAAAAAACAAAAAGTGGAAGAAATCAAACAAACACGCTTAAAAATTGTAACACAGAAGTGAGTACGACTCACATAATATCAGGCTCTTCTGAACCAACACAAAATTTGAGTAATTTTTATACATACTAAAAAATGTTCATGTGCTGTTTATCCTTATTTTCTCACATTTTATGCCATTTAGAGATGATTGGCAATATCGGACATCTTCGATTTAGTTGTGTACCTTATTTCAAGCGTGAATGTCATAAACCAACACTTCAACATCTGGTGGTCACTAGGAGAACGTTGCATATTAGTTGGCTTTTGACTCACCAGAGCGGCGCTATTCATGTCGCCTAGAAAAGACGGGAGTCGGTTATCTTTTTCCTTCTAACCATCTTTGCTATTATCCTATTCCAAAAGAACATCAGAAGTCGTTGATCCTAGAAAGAAATGACCGTAAGAGAGCATACTCAAAGAGAGTCTCATTTTTGCTGACCATTTGACATGATGGTGTACTGCATTGATTGTGGTATGTTCGGTCATCGCATACCTTTTCCTTTTCTTTCCTTTCTCATCAGAAAGGTGGTAAAATAGACCAAAATATGACGACGGCACAAATCTCTCGATTGGTTCGGAACGTGCCTTCAGAGTCGGATTTCTAATACCTGATGAGATATTCAAAACTAATGATTACATGAGAAATCAAGCGTTTCCATCCATCACAAGCTAGGTAAAATGTATCATCCTTCGCTAGGTTTTTTTTTCTCTCCTGTAACAAAATGAGGTTGAAACACGTATCAGCAACGAGAATGTGTATAAAAAAGTCTGTAGACAGCAATTTACTGGCATACCTTGAATAGAGTAAGAATTCAAAAGCATAACTATGCATGGACAAAGGATGCGTACCTTCTTCCCCTGGACAAGTTTCACTTGATCAGCTGGTATAAAAGATCAACTTGGTTGGATAGTAAAGTCAGTTTCAGTTATCGTTCGCGTTCAAGTGAAATAGATTAGTGTTCTGTATCTATACTGTCATCGACTGGCAGAGTGTTGAATCTTTATAGGTCGATCGATGATGGAAATGGTCTCTCGAAAAATGTCCATGAAAGAAATAAACTGTGGGACTATAGTTTGTTGCTATCACATAACAATATTATAATACAAATCTACCAAGAGCAGTTTAAAATAACAAACACCTAGTGATCAGGATGGTTTTATCCTAGATTTGTTAGTTTTTTTTTTCTAGCAGAATTCTCGCGTAACAATTCAAAAAGGCCAATCTTCATATCGTTGATCCTGAGAAAATTCGATGTGAATATTATTCACCACATTTTCGATTCCTATTTCTCAGTTTTCACATCAATCAATATGATTTGTTGCTCGTTGAGTGTCAATTTACTATTAGTACATATTAAAAATCAATTTTATTCTGAAAACTGCCAAAATATGGAAAATATGATGAACGTAAATGCTTGGTCCATTTTAGATTTTCAAGCAGGCATTGGGCTTTTTTATAGGCCGACTTGAATTTTGTTAGCGTGTCTTAGCCCAAGGCTGGTTTTGAGCGAATCATTCAGAGAATCATTGGCTTCTCACCATGCTAAGACCAATGACAGTTTGAGAAATGTTCATAGGCCGGAGCAGGGGACCAATGAATAATTTGGAAAAAGCGATTGTTGGGCGTTTTGAAAATCGAATTAATAATGATAAGTTTTATGATTATATTAACAATGTTTGCATAGTTTGTGGGTGTTGGTAGATGCTATCGAATGATAGCAAAACCCGATTTGTTTACAATTTGATAATTGAACCTTTTCAATTGTTATGCGAGAATTGCATTAATTAGACAATTAAGACAATTAAGTTTAAAATTTAGTGTTATAACAGGAGCAAAGCTATTATTATCAATTATTATAATTCCGAATTTAACCAAATCAATAAGTTAAGTTATTAAGTTCTTCTCCTCAGATCAGGCTAAAATTACACTGAGAAAAATGAACGAGTAGTATTTATGTAATTTTCACATAGATCGTTGCGTAAAAACATGCGTTTGTTAGACACCTAGCTTCTGATTTTGATTTACCAAAACAAATCACTTGTCGTATGTAAAATTTACGCATTATACGTGATTGATGTTTTGAGAGATATTTCATTACATTGAATTTGCAAGTTTTTCTGTTGAAATTAAGATAGACATTGTTGATAAAAATCATCAAGAAAGTGTATGTATTTAAAAGCTCTACCGTCGTCACTGAGTCGACTAAATATTCTAGAAGCTTCGAAAACAAAAACATCTTCCACTAATCCAATTAATCCACCAAACAACAAAAGAACCTATAATTAACTGTCACTCACATATGGGAAACTGCTATTGCATCAGGACTTTCTGCAATGATTTATGCCCCCGGTAGTTTCTGAATAAAACCGATTGGCAGTAAACGCTCTGGAGATTCCTAATCGTTGCGGCCACAGCAACCAACGGCCATCTCAAACCATGCTGCTGATCAGATTGTATGCAAATTGGCGTATATATCTCTCTCTCTCCTGGTAGTAGAGCATATCGCGCGATCCGATTGATACGGCGAGTGTTACAACTAGCAGTAGTGTAACGAACGCCAGATATCATTGTGTCCCGTTCGTGGGCGTTTTGTACCCCACTTGTAAGAACAGATCTCGCGTCACAATACAAAAGGGCCAATGTCCAGATCATTAGATTTATAAAAAAATGCAATATAAATATTTTTCTATCACATTTTTAATTGGTGTTTCTCTAATTTTTGAATCTTGATTATTTTTTCAAATCGACGTAAGTATCTTTCACACGGTTTGGAGAAAAAATGGAAAGAATTAAAACCTTATTTTTGAATCTATTTAAAAAATACTATAATATGACTTGACGTGTATTCTCGAAACTTTGCAAATTCTGATTTTATATAATTTTCTCACAAAAACTGACAAAATGATACACCGTTTCGGTCAATTACTTACGACTTTTTTATACTAGTGTATAATTGACTCTTGTAGTGTTTTGTTTTGATTCGTGGGTAAGTCACTTGTTTCTCCATAAAATAAAGCAGTTAAAGTAGTGGTAAAGTTGCGAAAGTTGAAAATGCTTCTTACTTCGTTTTGTACTTTCGAAAATTAAACGTTATGAAAGCAAAAATCGAGTTGGTTCAAAGTTTGCTTACTTTTCTTATGGTCTTCGATACATAATTCAATCTGGTCTCTTTATTGTTGAGCGAGGATTTTTTGTTACTCTACGCGTTGATAATCGATCCTGAGTTTAAATGCTCGGCCCATTTTCGATTTTAAAAAGGTCATTGGCCTATTTCATAGGCCAACTTGATTTTTGTTAGCGTGCATTGGCCCCCTGCTTGGCGCTTTTGTTTACATTGAAAGAAAAAAAATGAGTCATTGGCCGAGAGAAAATTTCTCTCCGTGCTAAGGCCAATGACAGTTTGCCAAATGTTTCGATTGTCTAGATGAATAAAAATCTCGCTGAACTTCTCTAAACGACCTAAGTAACAATTAGAGATTCTCTTCTCCCCGGCCCTATTTTGATACAGTATAGCTGAAGCTTTTGAAAAAAAAAATCACTGTGCATAGAAAGACAGTATCCTTGGCTAGCTATTCGTACAAAAAGCACATTTGAAGATGTAAATGAGACATAGATAGAAAGTAAACAAAGAGAGACTCTAAATGTTAGATTCAGAGAAGCGAGAAATGCGTTCATTGCAAAGGGCATATGAATGTTTTGAAAAAAAAAACGTTATTGGTCATTTTAAAAACCAGGTTTATAACGGTAAGCTTTATTATTATGTTGGCAATGCTTGAACCGTTGGTGGGTATGGTACAACGATCCAATTTGATTACATTTCGAACATTAGCCCTATGGAATTGTTACGCGAGACAGTTCGCTCGTGCCCGGGAAGGGGAACAGAGGGCGACCGATTTTTTCCCGATTCCCACCGTCACAATCATCATCAAACAGTAGCAGCAGTAATTGATAAATGGTGGTTCGGTTTACGTAATAATTAAATTTCTATTCGCGCTGCCCAACGGGGGCACGAGGATTCAAATAATAGGAACCATCCCTAGTGCGGGTTGATCATTCTAGTGCGGGCCTGACGAGAGAAAAGTGCTGCTCCATTTGGAGGAAGACTACTGCTGTGAAGAAAGGGCGGAATAAGTGGAGGTGAATCGGAAATTAGTCTAAAGGACGACTAGTAACAAGAGGCGGTTATTCCAGTAAGGATGGAATTTGAGCAGGAATACACCGCCGAGGAGGCGCTCAATATCGAGAAAGAATTCACGCGATTGAAAGGTAGGTGATTAGTCATGAAGGAAGTTATGATTACAAATTGGATAACTCCATGTAAAAAAAAGCTTTGGATAATCTGCAGGATCAGTTCACATGGACAAATTGTTGAAAATTTAACTTAAGTGCATTTTTAGACTAGGACAACACAATACAATCCGAAAGACATGAATTAATCATCTGTTTTGAATTAGTGAACCGTGAATCTGGTTAATGAAGAAAACATAGCAAATAGAAAATCAGATCACAGAACAATTAGAAAGTGTTGCTGACACTCTATTCACATTATTCGAAGAATGAAGCTTGGATCGATTGGCCATAGGAATAGATGGTTTTTAAATAGTTTGGTGAGCTCGTTTCATATAATTTTACTTAGTTCGCTCGAAAATATGGATTATTATTCACATCCTGCGCGTTTGACGTGTTACGAGTGTAAAATGGTGAGCTCGTTTTATGCTTTTATTTCAATACTTTCCAACAGTTTGTGTTAATTGCCATTAGTTTGTATGATGTGTATCCGGGGTCGTCGGTGACTTTTGTGTTGTTCGGAATTTCTGTAACTGATGAGCTTTTTGATTGGAAAATTAAACTTCTATTCAGCCAATCATCAAGTTCTGAAAGAATCAGATTTTGCTCGAATACAAGACGGATTCAATTCAATTATCCCAAAGATTCTGATCGCAAGCTGAGACATATTATGCGCGAAATTGAACCACATATATACCTGTATCTGAGAAGGAATCTGGAACAGATTCTGAAATTATCTTATATGCATGTTATGCGTGAATCGAATTCAACACAGATCCTGAATTATATTTCGCTCAAACATGTAACAAATGAAATATGTAACATATTCTGAATTATATTTCGCTCAAATATGAGACAAATTCTGCTCGAATTCAAAATAGATTCTGCTCGAATCTAAAGTTAATTCTGTTCGATTCTGCTCGAATCTGAAAAACATTTTGCTTGAATATGAAAAAGATTCTGCACGAAACTGGGACAAATACTGCACTTATCTGGAACAGATTTTGCTCGAATCTGAAACACATTCTGCTCTTATATGAAACAGATTTTGCCCGATTATGAAAAAAAAAAATCTGTTCGTCTCTAACAGATTCTTCTCGAATGTGGGACAAATACTGCTTTAATCTGGGATAAATTAAGGTCGGATTGAATTAGCAAGAATCTGTGACAAATTCTACAAGAATCTAAGACTGATTCTACAATAATTTGTGACAGTTTTCCGTTTGAATCTGGGAGAATTTTTCCCAAATCTAAGATTTTCTGAAAGAATCTGAGACAGAGTCTGTAAGAATCTGAGACAAGGTATTCCAGAGAAACTAAAACAGATTAAAAAAACTATGTTTTTCAAAAGGAGAATCTGCAAGAATTTGAGACCGATTCTACTCGAATATAGGGTAGATTTTGCTCGAATCTGAAGACATTTCTGCACGAATCAAGATTCTGCATGGATTTGAACAATATTCTGCAATAGCCTAGGCATGATTCTGCCGAAATTTCAACAAGATTGAATGAATTTGAGAGAGTTTCTGCTAGGATCAAAAACGCATGCTGCTCAAGACAGAGAAAGGTTCTCGTATCGAAGAAGACTGAACTCATCTGGGAAAGATTTATCTCGAATCTGAGACAGTTCTGCTGTTATCTGAGACAAATTTGGATCGATTCTGAAATAGTATTTGATCGACTCCGAAAAAAGATTCTGCTCTAATCTGGGAGACATTTAGGTTGGATTGAATTTGCAAGAATCTGTAAAAAATTCTGCCAGAGTCTGAGACTGATTCTACATTAATTTGTGACAGTTTTTCGTTTGAATCTGAAAGAATCTGAGAAAATCTGAGACAGAGTCTGTAAGAATCTGAAACAAGGTTTTCTGGAGAAACTGAAACAGATTAAAAAACTATTTTTTTCTAAAAGAGAATCTACAAGTGTTTGAGACCAATTCTACTCGAATATAGGGTAGATTTGGCTCGAACTAAATTTATTTCTGCTCGAATCAAGATTCTGTATGAATTTGAACAATATTCTGCAATAGCCTAGACATGATTCTGCCAAAATTTCAACAAGATTGAATGAATTTGAGAGAGTTTCTGCTAAGATCAAAGACAGATTCTGCTCAAGACTGAAAAAGATTCTCGTATTGAAGAAGACTGTGCTCATCTGGGAAAGATTTTTCTCGAATCTGCTGTTATCTAAGACAGATTTGAATCTTGAAGATTTTTTCCCACATCTAAGACAGTTTCTGAAAGAATCTGAGACAAAGTCTGCAAGATTTTGAGACAAGGTCTTGTAGATAATCTGAAACAGATTTAAATTTCAAAAGGAGAATCTGCAAGAATTTGAGACCTTCTACTCGAATATAGGCAAGATTTTACTCAAATCTGAAGATATTTCAGCTCGAATCAGCTCAAGATTCTGCACTAATGTGGACAATATTCTGCAATAGATTCGGCCAAAATTTCAAGAAGATTGAATGAATTTGAGACATTCTGCTAAAATTTGAGAGAGTTTCTGCTAGGATCATAGATTCCGCTCAAATCTGACAAAGATTTTCGTATTTACGAAGACTGTACTCACCTGGGACAGATTTTACTCGAATCTGAGACACAATCTGCTTTTATCTGGATCGATTCTGAAATAGTATTTGCTCGACTCCGAAAATAGATTCTGTTCAAATCTGAAACAGATTCTGCGATAAATACTGCTTTAATCTGGGAGAGATTTAGGTTGGATTGAATTTGCAAGAAACTGTGATAAATTCTACAATTCTAATTCTAAATTAAATTGCGACAGTTTTCTGTTAGAATATGTGTTTTTCCCAAATCTGAGACAGTTTCTGTAAAAATCTGGTACAGACTCTGCAAGAATCTGAAACATATTGGAAAAATGAGAAAAAAGAGAAATGAAATGAAAAAAAGAGAGGCAAGATTCTGCAGAACTTTGAACAATATTCTGCTATAGTGTGGGCGTGATTCTGCATAATTTCAACGAAATTGAATGATTTTGAAAGATTCAGCTAGGATTTGAGTTTTTGCTAGAATCCTAGACAGATTCTGTTCAAACTCGAAAAGGACTATTTTCGAACCAGATATTATAAGATTAATAAAAAGATTATTCAAGAATCTGGTCAAGAGTCCGCAAGGTTCTGGACAAGTTTCCGCTTGACTCTGAACAAGATAAGAATTGACACAAGATTTTGTATGGAACTAGGCAAGATTTTGTAAGAAACTACAAGAATACGAGAATCTCTTAGAAGTTGATTGGGTTTTCGCAAGAATCTGAAAAAAAAAGAATTTGGGTAAAATTCTGCGCCAATGTAGAAAAGTATTTGCTCGAATCTGGACAAATTTCTGATCGAATTTGGTGGACAAATTTTTGCAAACATGTGAACATGGGTCTTCAAGAATTTGGACAAGATTCAGGATTTTCTGGACAAAATTTGGCAAAAATCTGAACAGTATTCTGCAAGTATCTGGACAAAAATGTACTTGAATATCGATATTGACAATATTCTGCTCGAATTTTGATTAGATTACACATAAATCTATCCACAATTCGGCAAGAATCTCGACAAGGTTCTGCTCGAATCTAAACCAGATTATGCTCGAATCTGAACAAGATTCTGCTCGAATATGGAGAATATACTGAATGAATTTCAGCTAATGTCTACAAGAATCTATGCAATATTTTGCAAGATCTGCACAAGATTCTGTAAGAATCAGGAAAAGAATCTGCAAGAAACAGTTCGAAATTCCTAAAGAATCTGGACAAGATTGTGTTGGAATCTGGGCAAGATTGTGTTGGAATCTGGGCAAGATTATATTCAAACTCGAGCACGATTCTGTAAGAATTTTGACGAGATTCTGCATATATGCACGAGATTTTGCTAGATCTTGGCGGGATTTCGTAAGATCTGAGTGAGACTCTGAATGGCAAGAATCTGAACAAAAAATCTGAAAGAATCTGGACAAGATTCTACTCGAACTTTGAAAAGTTTTTACTCGAATATGTACAAGATTCTGATCGAATTTGGACTAGTTTTTGAATGTGAATAAGAACCTGAACAAATGTTTGCAAGAATCTGGACGAGATTCTGTATGAATCTGAACAATATTTTGCAAGTATCTAGACAAGATTCTACTCGAATCTGATCAATATTCTGCTTAAATTCATACAAGAGTTTGTTCAAATTGTGATAAGATTATGCAACAATCTAGAAAAAAACCGACAAGAATCTGCTCGAATCTAAACCAGATCATGCTCGAATTCTACCTGAATATAGACACTGTAAGCGTTAGTACTAGAGCATGCAAGAATCCGAACAAAATTCTGCAAGATTCTGCAAAAATCAAGACAGGATTCTACAAAACATAGTACAAGAATCTAGACAAGATTCTGTTACATGCTAGACAATATTCTATTTAAGCCACGATTCTTGCAAGAAATTGAAGCCGTCAGAAATTGTTCAAATGTAAACAAAAACTTTTTTCAAATATCTGGACTAAAAGCGTAGAATTTCTTCGGTTTTCCATTGTCAATTGATTGATTAGACTATGGGCAAGCATATTATACAATTAGTATCATATTATACAATCAAAATGTATTGATGTTTCCAAAATAATGAAGAATAGCGCTTCACAATTTAATTATTTTCGACGTCTTTTGGATCCTACATGACCGTAAGGCAATTTTTGTCTCGTAGAGGAAGTTTTTCTCTACATTTTGACATGGTTTTTGATTTGGTTACGCTGTGCAATTAGTTAATTGGGACAAAAAATTAAAATCACTTCCTTAGGGGGTTCAAAATACGACCGTTACCCTAGATAAAATCGTTGGGAGTGGCTTTGCTAAGAATGTTAAGGCGCACTCCATCGTAGTTAACTTTCCTATTCCTGGGATAGGACATAGGTATTTCTACCATATGCCTCGGCTCTAGAGCCTTGGCTTAAGCGCCATTGCTCGCTCTCTGAAATGAAAAGAAAACATTCCCATTCCCATTATGAAACAAATCAATGTATGGAAAACACAGGAGCAAGAATAGGCATTCATACATGGCCAAGAAATCAAAATTGAGGCTTGCTAAGTAGCAAGTGTAGTGTCTCAGAAAAAGTGCCGCTGTAAAATACTTATTTACGGTTAAATCCATACACAAATTTGTCATGATGCTAGAATTGACTTGTTCACAGCAATCATTTCGAAAATAATCAAATGGAATTCTCTCACTAAATTGATGATCAACGTCTTCTTCTCCAATCGTAAGCCCAAGCACTTCTTGATGGTTAAAATAGGATATCTGCTTAAAGTCTAGGATCATCCGTTTCCAAATCCGCCGATTTTTTCGGGTCAGCTTTTCCCACTTCATCAAAGTTCTCCAGTTCTTCAATTTACGAACAAGCTGCAACCAGCAGCAAAAGTTAAATCTTTCTTCAAATATCATATTTTTACTTCACTTTCACGGATAAAACCTTGCACAAAAATCAGGTATTTTTCGAAAATTCTAGAAATTTGAAATAGACATGATAAGCCACAACTCTAACGTAACGAAATTCAACTTTTTGTACGCAACAAAATGGCAGCCACAATTTTTGAACGTCCGTCCTCGCTCACAGATTGCTCCGAGATTTTGTTCAAATACGACAAGGGGCCCAGATAGCCGTAGCGGTAAACGCACAGCTATTCAGCATGACCATGCTGAGGGTCGTGGGTTCGAATCCCGCTGGTCGAGGATCTTTTCTTAAAGAAAACTTTCTCGATTCCCAGGGCACAGAATATCTTCGTACCTGCCACACGATATATACATGCAAAAATGGTCAATCGGCAAAGAAAAGCTCTCAGTTAATAACTGTAAAAGTGCTCATAAGAACACTAATCTGAGAAGCAGGCTTTGTCCCAGTTGGGACGTAACGCCAGAAAGAAGAAGAAGAAGACAACAAGGTTCTACATGAATCTAAACAACATTCTGTTCGAATTTCGCAAAAAAATAGTACAAGGCTTTGGACCAGATTCTGTAAGATCTGAGTGAGACTAAATTCTGCAGTAATCTCAACAATATTCTGCAAGAATCTACTTGAACTAAGATTATCATTAAGATTCTGCTAGAATCTGGACAGTTTTCTGCTCGAATTTGAACAAGCGCAAAACTTGGCACTAATCTCGCCAAGGTTCTGCTCGAATCTAAACCAGATTAAGCCGGAATCTGAACAAGATTTTGTCCGAATTTGGCAAAAAAAAAAAAAGTACAAGATTCTATTCAAATTTGGGCACCATTCTGCAATAATTTAAATTTGGACGAGATTCTTCAAGATCGGGGCGCGATTCTGTAAGAACTAGGTGAGATTCTGAATTACAAGATTCTGTGAAAAATCGGACAAAATTCCGCAAGAATCTACATATTAAACCACCCAAATAAATTATTAATTTGCAAGAATCTCCCAATTTGCAAGAATCTCCCAAGTTTTCGCAAGAATCTGAAAAAAAAATCCGATTGAATTTGGACAAAATTCTGATTGAATCAGGACTAGTTTGTGTATTAGTGTGAACAAGATTCTGCAGTAATCTGAACAATATTCTGCAACTATTTGGACAAGGATCTACTCGAATCTGATTAAGATTCTGATATAATCTGGACAATTTTCTGCTCGAATTCTGACAATATTTTGCTCGAATCTAGACAAAACTGACAAGAATCTCGACAACGTTCTACTCGAATCTGAAGCAGATTACGCTTGAATCTGATCAAGTTTTTGTTCGAGCTTCGCTAGTACAAGAATCTGGACAAGACGCTGTTCAAATGTGGACGAGATTCTATCCAAATTTGGGCACCATTCAGCAAGAAGTTCAACAATATTCTGCAAGATCTGTATTTTTTTGTATATGTAAAGATATTATGCAACGATATTATACAACGTGAATGAAAATCCACAGTTCCCTTCTTCCAGGCAAACACTACATGGACCACGCCGGCACAACCCTGTACGCCGAGTCCCAAATCCGGGCCGTCCATGACTTGCTCACACAAAACCTGTTCTGCAATCCCCACAGCAGTCCCCTGACCGGAAAGCTACTCCAGCAAGTTCGACACCGTCTACTTCGATTCTTCAACACCAGCCCCTCGGACTACAGCTTGGTATTCACGTCCGGCGCCACCGCCAGTCTCAAACTGGTAGCGGAGAGCTTCCGCTTTCGACCGCCAGACGAGCCCGAGTCGTCTTCGGACGAGGGAGCCTTCGTCTACCTGCGGGACAACCACACCTCGGTGCTGGGGATGCGATCCGTAGTGGGGACCGAGCGGATCGATCCGCTCGAACCGGAAGAGCTGCTGCGACATCTGAAGGTGTCGGCCAGATGTAGTGGAGGAACCAAGCCGTCGCTGTTGGTGTTTCCGGCGCAGAACAACTTCAACGCGGCCAAGTATCCGCTGGATCTGGTTGAGGAGATTCAGCAGAATGGCTTGAGCGGGTACGATGATGAGCGATTCTACGTGTGCCTGGATGCCGCAAGTTACGTGTCGACGAATTTCCTGGACTTGGGTCGCTATCGGCCGGATTTTGTGTGCATGTCGTTCTACAAGATCTTCGGGTAAGTACAGGGTAGGATATCTGAATGAAATTTTTGACTCGTTTTCTCCCTTTTTGTAGATATCCAACGGGATTGGGAGCTCTGTTGATCCGGAACGGATCCGAGGACGTTTTGGACAAGAAGTACTACGGCGGAGGAACGATCAAGATCATGCTGAGCGGACAGAATCTGCACCTCAAGCATGACGATCTGGTGACGCGGTTCGAGGATGGTACCCAACCGTTCCTTTCGATCATATCGCTGCTAGAGGGGATGAACACGATACAGCGGTTGATTCCGGCGGCCAACGGATATCGCCCGATGGAGCGAATTTCAAAGCACGTGTTCAATTTAGCCAAGTATTGCTACCGAAAGTTGGGGACGCTCCAACACGCGAACGGCAAGAAAGCGATCCTGTTCTACTCGGATACCCGGTACGAAACACGTGATCGCCAGGGAGGGATCGTCACGTTTAACGTGTTGAAGGATGACGGAATTCATCTAGGGTTCTCGGAGTTTGCAAAGTTTGCAGGACAACATCAGATCTACGTCCGGACGGGTTGTTTCTGCAACGCTGGTAGCTGTCAGAAACACCTTGGACTGACCGACGAGGACATACTGATGTTCTACGAAATGGGTAAGGTCTGTGGGGACGATACGGACATGATCGAGGGACGACCTACCGGGACGGTGCGGGTATCCTTCGGCTACATGAATAAGAAGGAGGACGTTGATCGGCTGGTGGACATGATCTATGATTGCTTCGTTTCCAAGTCGGTGAGTAATGTAGCGATGGTCAGTCCCATGAGGAACGTGATCAAGAACGAAGGTATTGCGTTGAAGGCGATCTACCTTTACCCGATACGATCGTGTGGCGGCTACCGTGTCACGAGTGCTTGGCCACTGACCGAGCGGGGTTTGAAGTACGATCGCGAGTTTACGATCGTAGACAGCAACGGGAATCCGTTGATGCGCAACAAGCACGCCGAGATGTCCACGATCCATCCGAAAATCGATCCCAGTCTAAATTTCCTGATCTTGACGCATCCTTTCATGGAAGATCTGATTCTTAAAATCCGGAAGCTTCCTACGGAGTTCAACGATGGGGAGTCGATCGACTTGGGCGACGCAGCAGCTGCTTGGATCAGTAAGGCCTTGCGTATGCCGAAGCTTCGCCTGTTGCGAACCTCTGCCACGGATCGTAAGCCCCCTCACAAACTCTTGATGATCAATTGGGACGCAATGAAGACGCTGAGTGATGACGAAGGTGTTGAAAGCGATGCCACAATGTCCTGGTTGGTTGATCACTTCCGAGGCAGCTTGATCGTGGAAGGAAAAGCCGAAGAGGACTTGCAAGTCTGGAAGGAGGTCAAGATCGGTAAGAAGCGATTTAAGGTACAAGCAAACTGTACCCGTTGTCCGATGATCCACGTTGATCAGTCGGGTGAAGCCATTCCGGCAGACTCCCTGAAGGCGATTGCCAACGTGTTCACCAAAAAGATTCCCCTGGGCGTTCATTTGACGGCTGTAGATGAGGGATTCCCGGAAGGGGTGCTAGAATGCGGGTCAATTCTGGAGCCCGTTCGACAGAGCGATTCGCCGAAAGCTCACATCATCAAAGACTCCGTTTCCACGAGATACAATTTTGTTATCAAGTAAATCGTTATGAGAGCGGCATTTCGCCGTATCAGACCTAGTTTTTTTATTTCAAGAATCACAGCCCTACAGCACAGCAATACGCCCCCTCTGCTTGCTCGTAGTAAACAAACACCGCGCCTGTTTACTATTTATGCAAATGCTGCGAAACGTAGACGTGAGCTGCACCGGTAAAGACTCAGTCCCCGTAAACATCATTCATATGCAATTTGCCTAGCTGTTTTTTGCGATTTTTTTTTGCATGTTGATAACTAGCTCACTTTCTCCGTCATGAGTTGCGGTAGGTACCGTAGAACGGGGTAATTTTGATAGATTTTTGAATGAAAATCTGATTCATTCTGTCTTGAAAAATTTTAGGCTATTAGGTTATTAGTTATGGATAGCAGTTAAAAGATTGTATAAAGATTAATTATGAATAGATCGTTCATTTCTCATATCATTGATTTTCTGTTTTGGGATAACTTTGAATTTGTAAAAATATATTTCAGGTGAAATATAGATTGATTCTTAGGTTTTTGAATGAATTACGTAGAGTAAATATGACGTTGCATACTTCTAGGCATTTGACGTTATATGGAATTCAAGACTTCATCAAATAGTAATCTTAGAACGAATTGTTTACGAGATAAAGGGCGAATACGAAATTATTGCGACACCGAAAATGTCATGCCAATTTTCTTATAATGTTTAGAATCAAACCAAAATTTTAGGTTAGTTTCATACATATACAGTATTGGACAAAACATTTGCAATATATGTTAAAATTCAAGTTATGTCTGATGTTCTGCCAAAATTTTATTCAAATCGGTCTATAAATTTTTTTTTTTTTTTTTATTAACGACATTTTACACCGTTTGGTGCATTCGTGTCGGCGGTCTATAAATAACCGAGATATAGCTTACCAAAGTTGGTCATTTTGTATGGAAAATCAAAAAAGTTGCAAATGTTTTGTCCAATACTGTATTTACTTCAAAAATCAAAAGAAAAGTTAATCGATGGAGCCTTGAGTGTAAAATTGGAGGCATTTTCGCTTGATGCCCTCCATCAAAGTCTTTACAGTGTCATCCGATACCAGTTTCTCAGTTTTTTTCTTTTTTTTTTTCATTTTCTTAACATGTCTTTCTCGTCTTTGACTGTCTTCTTGCTCTTCCAAAGTTCCTGCTTCGTTATTGCCCAGTATTGCTCCACCGGGCGCAGCTCCGGACAGTTTGGCGGATTCATGTCCTTTGGAACAAAATGGACAGAATAGGTCTCATACCACTCCAGGACACTTTTAGAATAGTGGCATGATGCCAGAGGCGTCCCGTGAGGAATTTGATTACCTGTGCACTGACTCGCACAAACCGTTCATTTTGAATTATGAATACGAATTTTTCAATTGATTTTTTTAAATGTATTTCAGCTTAAAATGTAATTTCTTATTATTAACACCTTAAAATGTAATTTCCAATACTGTATGCAATCTTGAAGTGTCTGGAAGCTATTATATTTGTTGCATATTGGACGTATTTTTTGTTTGTTTTCTTCGTTTCAATCACTAGTTGTAAGTTTTAAGAATTTTGGATGATTCCAATATACAATGTTTAGGGAAAAGGAAAATACTCAAAATTTCGCTGATACCAAGGCGATGAAAGAAAAATTTTGCGTATTAATCGCGGTCCTATAGTTTGATAATATTTGACATAAAAATGTATATATACAGTAAAAATGACCTTTATATGCATAAATTTCAATCATTTTGCGAACTGAGATGATAATTTTAATATCATATTATCAAATTTAAAGCAAGAAGAAAGACGTTTAACTTGAAACTAAACGATTAGCACATTTTTTATATGAAACCCGGCTTACAAACAAAAAAAAACATTCTTATAAGCAAAAATCTGAACTTTTCTGAGATTATCATATAAACCTTCAGATTTCAACTATTTACGCGTTATTTTCCAAGTTTCGCGATGAAGGATAAATTCCGTGGATTTCGCGAAATTCCGAATCTCTATTATTCCTAACGTTGTTATTCTATATAATAATTCTTATCATTTACAGCTTGTCAATTGTATCACGATATCTTAGCTTTTTGACGATGTCCAGCGTTGGTACATCTCTTTGTATACTTTTGTGGATACATCAAAGCTTTCAAGTGAAATGATGACTGACTGTTGAACGCTGAAACCCACTTTACGCCCACCGCAATTTATCAATTGTCGGTCTGTTGAGCAAGAAAAACTATATTCACACATAGTTTATAAATCAATTCAAAGCCACATGAATTTTGTGTATTTAATAAGATAAAACATAATCAATTTGGCCAATATGTTTATAACATCTAGTATCCAATCAATATTGCGCCTACTATCGCGCGACACCTGGAAGCTCCATGCAACATACATACACACAAAGCATGTATGGCGATGACGCTTTCTCTTCCAACAGCAGACGTCGTGACGCCAGTTGCGCGCGCTTTCTCAATTCTTGCAAACCAATGCGTCATGGGCAATTTCTCTCTCGGGTGCACAAATTGGAGTGAACCAGATTTTACCTATACAACGCCACTGTTGCTCTAGAAATGTCAATACAAATGCACATTCCTGCTGTGTCCATACACGTTGTTTTCGTGCACAAGAAAGAGTGCACGGCTGAAATGAACATTCTCTGCAATACGATGGAGACGCATGGCAGTTTGTCTTGTTTGCTTCGCTGTTTTCGCTTGCTGGTTGAGCAAGACCATGGGAGGGAGAATCAAACGGTTTGTTCACTGAGGGCGATGGACCAGTTGAAGGTGAAGATATCAAACAACATTTTCAAGCAACTACACATTATGAATGTTGGAAGTATTGAGAATTATAATATATATTTAATTTGTTAGTTTGAAATCTTTGACTGTGCAGTGCACCAAGTGCACCTTAGGACGAGACGCCACTGCATGATGCCAAATCTGGCCAAAATGCGGAGCTTCGTCGTGCTGCTGCAAGAACGGCAAAAGGCGCTTCTCGAGGCACTCAGATGTGTAGATCTCGCCACGTCACTCTGTGCCCTTTGTCACGAAAGGCTCACTCCTCAGTCCGCACGAGCAGATCGGCTATTATATACGTTTCGTCATCCATCACACAGCAGCCATATTTTGTCAGCATCTTTTCGTACAGCTTCCGTGCCCGAGTTTTAGCCGTCGATTGTTGCCGCTCATCGCGGTTTTGGAAGTTCTGTACCTTGTATGTATGTACTCCAGCTCTCTTCTTTGCAGGGACGAAAAAAATCATGCTCACTATACTCAATTCAATGAATTTATGCCACCATCAAAGTAGCCGCACCACCACCAATATGAGTGTACCAATGAAGATGGCACAAAAGTAGATGGGCAAAACAAACAACGATGCCCGTATGTCGTTGGTGTTTTTGATTATCAGAAGCAGAAGAGTGTCAGTTTTAGCAAATTGATTATCAATGAGGTTCAAATTAATTAAAAAATATTCTGCTATACGGGTAATGAAGCATGCGATGCACAGAATGGATTATATTGACGCGTCTTTAGTGTGTCTCGTGCAAAAATTACAACTTCCCGAAGGGGAATGTAAAAAAGTCAAGCTGTTTAGAATGAATATCATTTTTTGCTTCCGATTATCAAAAAGCGGTTGAGTAGCAGCAGATTAAAAGGAAACTGACAATCTTACGCAAGCGCTTTGCCAATCTTTGTTGTGTTGTCAAGGTGAGGATAAAAACAAATGAAAATTAACGAAGATTCTACCCAGCAAGTATCAATGTAGGCGAGTAGATTGAGTATTTTCGTCCCTGCTTCTTTGCATTCTGGACGTAGCTCTGCGATATGCCGATCATTTTAGCTAAATCACGGCTTGAGACGTTGGGATTTGCTTTAATCATCCGCTTCACCTTTCCCTTCGTCTTTTTGTTCTCCGGTCCCGGTTTTCTTCCAGCTCCTTTGCCATGGTCCAACGTCAACCGCTCCTGGAACCGCTTCAACACTATGAAGCTCTGCACTGTTTTGATTTTGTATGAGGTTTTGACGTTGATGTTTACTAATTTTATGAAGGAGTGAAAGAGTGAGACTGATTTCTGTGCAGAGCCCCATGGATACGGTTGAATGGTGAATGTTCAACATTTTTCCCAACTACCGGTGCGACAGGTCAGGAAATTCCAGGTGTTTGGAAAGAATTTGTTCTCTCGACTCGCGTTGGTTCACCTCCATTTTCGTTGAATCGAAAAACACGACTTCGAGTTTGACAGCATGTAAACAATACACATCAAGTGTGCAAAATATGGTTGATTTTTACCCAATGGTAGAAAAGTTATGCCCTGTTGAATGTGTCGCAATAATTTCGTGTTCACCCTTTATAAGTAGACTATTTAGAAGTAGACTAAAACGCCCTGACACATTCCATACAAAACGACAATATCGTTCACTCCCGTACTCTCGACTTTAACGGTGAATATCCTGAGCTTTCTATATACACAAACACTTCGGAACACTTCAGGAACATAACTATAAGATAATTTTCAAAATCCGAGAGCCCATTGTCAAGCTAACTTGTGACATACACACACCATTCCATTTTTATTTATTTGGAAGATGAAGCCTAACATGTTCTCGATTCCAACGAAAATAGTTCTGGCATGAAGTGTCATTATAATACTCATAACTTTGTATTATTTTTGCTTAAATGATTATCTGTCGGTTCTTATTGTCGCGCCATCAAAGTTACCCTTGCTATCAAAGATACCCATTTGAACGGTACCTCCATACGGTTGAAGCGGGCCGAGTGCAGAAGTAATTTGCAGGTCTAAACAATTTTAAGCTCGGTTACAGCTCGGCAATCGGTTTTTCCGAGCGAAAAGGTACATTACATATTTCCAGCTGAACTATTTCCCACATTTGAAGTCGTCGTCGTCGTCCGTTCTGATAAGCAGACAAGCGGCTCACATTACACAGCGTTTGTCGTTCGTGTTTGTCTGGTGTCCATTTCACAATGTGTGTTTGTGTGTGTGGCAATCGCTCTGTTAGTTTGTAAGCTAATTATTAATTCTAATAATTGTTGTAATTACATGGCGGTTCTAGTTGAACCGTCGCGTTTTGGTCGTTATAGAGGAAAACAAGTGGGACGACGTCGTTGACTGCGAATTAGTCGAAGAATGATGTAACGAGCGAGAGTGATTGGTTATGAAGTAGATCGAACAGAAATATTGGTGATATGATGCTTCGAAAGTCAATGGTGAATTGACTTCATTAATTCTGTGTAATAGCTTATTGAAGTCATATAACGCTTGTAGCACATTCGATAAAATTATAATCATATTCAACCTTATAATGAATGATAGTGCTATTGAAACGAGAGGACTTATCCGCACATACCCCTATCGGTAAGCCATCCTGGGGATCTAGAACATCTTGAACACCTGTAATAGGTTTGCAGTTTTCTCTACATGTAGAAAAGCTATTTAGCTTCCTAACGTACTCTGCAATCTCATAAGCCTGCTCAACTCTTTCTCGAGTTTGCCGATGCCTTGGCTTTTCATCAACCACTATTACTAATTCTCCTGATTGAGCATGCTCGGCATCTTGGAATCACTTGTACCTACACCTGATAGCAAATAGGTTCTTTATGCTAAATGCTCCCTAATTCACTGGTAATGTTCCTGGCAAGCTTCTTGCTGCTACGAAGATCCGTTAGATCCTCCAATAGGCAAGAATTTTAAATCGGACGAATTGTTCAACAAGAAATGGTTCGACGTCAGAGCTTCTTTATTTGCAGAATCTAGTGGTACATAGATCAGAGGAATTGATTGAATCGCTGTCTTCGCCTCAAGCAGACGAGTATATTACCATATGTGTCCAAACAGAAAAAAACGAACCACTGGCAGGGTGTCCATTCAATATCAATTTTCCAATTCCCGGATGCTTAAAATCAGATGACAAAAGGTTTCTGCGTTTTGATATTTTCTCATTTTGATAGAAAATGGTTAAATTTAGTGAAATTTAACTAAATTATTTGGTAAATTATGTTTGATTATATTTATAAAATACTGGTAGCTCCAAACAGTTTGAGTATCGAAAGTGTTATGGAAAAAGGTATGTATCTATATTTTTACTAGCTGTCCCGGATTCAAGTAGGCTGTTGAAAGACGCTATGTAAAACTCCCATACAAAGTGCCAGATAAGTTTTAAGATGATTTTCCAGCTGTTCATGAGAGGTTTCCAAACACAAACACGTCGCAGCACTTGAAGAATACAACAGTGAAAGAGTCATGTAAGTCCATTGGCTCTTTCTTATGTCATTTTGTGTTATACAAACACCATTCCATTTTTATTTATATAGGAGATAAATAGATAGATATAGATAGATACAATTCTATTTGTTGATCGTCCAGCTGCTAGAATTCATATGAAGTTCAGAGAGGTTTTGAAATTATATGAACAAATATCTGCTTTGTGCATCTTAACTCAGACTAAATTTTCACGAAAGGGCCAATTCATTAACTTCTAAGAATGCCTTCGAAATTATGCGTTAGTCATGGTCCATGGCTGATTCATGAAAAAAATCTTGATCTGGTGAAATTCATGTTCATGGGACCAGGCTTGATAATTCTCCTCAACATCATCAGAGTTCGGTGACTTACTCTAGAGCAGCGTGCTGCCTTTGCCTCTTTGCGAGGGAGCGAAAAAATGCTAAGCAGAGAGGCAACGAAAAATGAGCGAGGAAGATGCAGCACAAAAAAAAACCGAGTAAAATTCCATCAAAAAAGGGTGCTTTCAAAACTCCCCGAGGACTGTCTGTTCGGGCGGCTGACTCGAGAGTTCGTTTGAAGTGTGAGTGATGGTGAGCATCGCAACGAGAGAGAGAGAGTGTCTGAAAAAATCCTCGCATTTTTCTGCACTCTCACTCGAATCGCTTGAGGATCTGTGTTGAAAATTTGGAGTTTATTTTTTTCTCCTCAGATAAACGACAAAATCGCCTCCTCTTTGCATCGCAGAGGAGTTTCTATCAAGCCTGCATGGGACATATAATGTAATCCTTGAGACACGCAAAAATGTCGTTTTTGTTACGCTGTGTAAATCAAGGTCAGGATTCTATGCAGAGCTCTTGCTTTATCTTGACCAGTCTTTCACATAATTATATGTGTCCTAAATTCTTTCCAGTTCTTCAGGGCAAAAATAATTTTTAAAATTCTACCTGAAAAAAATGGTTGTGTAGGAGAATTTCTTTAAAAACATATTTTTTCAGCAAAATTTGCAACGAAAAACTTTGTTTGAAACATCTAGTAGGTTCAGTAGATTTGTTTCTAGTCATATTAACTGTAAATTTCTTCGTAATTTTTTAAAGCATCTTTCAGATAACATTTAAAAGTTCTCAGATAATTTTCATTAAAAAAAGAATATACATATTTTCTAACAGAAGTTTAGTCAGTAATTTATTGTGTTCTAAAGATAAGAAAGTGTTTCATTTATTTATGATACTTTTGATGATTTTCATATAAATTCTTGTAGCTCAAAATAAAAAAAAAAACAAATTTTTATGATATGTTTCGATAAGCTTTGACTGAGAGGCGCTGAAATGGAGGTTCGCCAAGGGGGCCATGAGGCCACGCTACGGCGCTGAGAACACCCACCCACCCCCTTCAGCGTTATGAAATTTGTGAATGAGCCCTATGATCGAAATTGGCAAGAATTCAACCAATGACTGCCCGCCCAAGAATACCCAAAAGACCTCGCTATGAAATTATCCATAAAAAACTTGCCATGAATTCACGAATAATTTTACAAGAAATATTTTGGGATTTCCAACTTGGTAATAATTGGAAGAATTAACTGTAAATCTGCAGAAATCGACATAAATCTTATCAGGGACCGCATAAGAACTTTGTCATAGATCTAGGACTAGTCAAACTAGTAATCCTGAAGAGGCTTCACCATGAATCAGTATCATCAGTAAGTCCAATCCTGCCAAAGGGAATTTTCGATGAATTTGTCCAGGAATCTAGTAAATATTCCAAGAAATTTGCTATATATGTGTTGGCTCTGCTTTTCGCCAATCTTTACGAATCTAATAAGAATTTCAAGAAAATATCAGCCAATAATCTTTTCTAGAATTTACTAGAATGGTGAACTCGCCTTGGGCGAAAATACACTTAAATGAAAATAAATAATAATAATATAATCTACTAGAAACTTTATTGGCAATCCTCTTATAACATGTTCAGTTATCTTTCGAAGAAATTGGTCAATTATCGCCTTTATTCCCGTTAAGATTACTGCAAAGATCTCATAACAACATGACAATTTTGGAAATCTATCAAGCATCCTACCAAGAATCTTGACAGGAATCCCTATGTAACCCTTCTAGAGACGTTTCAAGGATCTTATTGATGGGAGGAGAGGATTCCATAGAATCTTCTTTGATTTTTTGTTTTTCAATAATTGGCCGCCAAAAATCTACACAACATTTCACAAGAAATAGGTAAACATTTTTAGAAAAATGTACACAACAACATCCCAGGAAATCAACGATTATTTTAAAGGATTTTGGTAGAGAAAACAATAGAAATCGTTAACTGGTACTTTGCATAATGACTAGTTGGACTGATTTGGTAGAGAAATAGACCAAATCAGTCCAACTTGTCATTAGGCAAAGTACCAGTTGACGGGCAGCCTTTTGAAAGCCCCCTGTCAAAATATTCTTGCATCATTTGGAATTGAAGCAAACCGGTATTCTTATGTTCAAAACACATAATTTCCCGGTGTCTTCTCCAAATTCGCGGGTATTTCCCGTATTTTTCCCGGCCATTTGTAATTCCCGGATGGACACCCTGCACTGGTGCCACTGCCCGTTGATGTTCTCCAGTATCTGTTGATCCCACTCTGTTCTTATAGCCCAAATATCTTGTAGCATGATCTTACCATGGACGATGGAAAAATCGATATGCGAAAAGCACCAATTTTCGACCCATTCATATGATTTTGGTCTACTTTGGAAGGTCATCTAAGATTATAAATTGAATCACTTTAAGATTGTTCAAGAAGTTCGCAAAACTCTGCTGTGATTTTTCTCTCTGAGATTCTTCTTGGAATGAGGATTCCAATCAATTCTTCCGTTTATTTTTCTTTGGGATTATCCCAAAAATTTCTCCGAAGTTCTTCCGGAAATCATCATGGAATCCTTTATACGAAGTCTTTCAAAATGCTTCTGGGATTCCTCTTGCAAATTATTTATGATATTATAAAAAATCTTTCGGAGAATCTTCCAAGAATCTCTGTGGGATTCTTCAGAAAAATCCTTTTAGAATTCTTCCAAAAATCTCTCGGAAAGCCCTCTTAGTTTCTTTCGGAAATCCTTCTGAAATTATTATAATTACCGCTCTGATCGCTCTGTGATTCTTCCGAAAAAAAAGTACCGGGAAGCCTTCTCGTGGATTATCCCGCAAATTCGTATTGAATTTTTATGGAAGTCTTCCGGATTTCATCCGTGGAATTTCCCTGGAATTCTGCAGAAATTGTTTGCTTTCCAGAGGGATGGAATTCTTTGAAAAGATCTGTGATTCTTCTGAATATCTTTTGAAGATTTTTTTCCAGAAATCTTTCGAGTTCCTTACAAAATTCCCTCAGAATTTCTTCCGGAAATCCATCCAAAATTATTACATTATATCATCTGACATTTTTCCAGAAAACCATCAGTATTTTTTTTTTAATTTCTTTATTAGTATCATTCCAAACATTACATTCATTTCTTATATCTAGGTGTTCTGTGTTATTAGACAACACTATCATCATAATTTGGTAAAACAAATTTAAGATTTTATTAACATTTCGTTAACAACATATAACATTTCATTTGCCGTAGCAGTTCAGATTTTTTACAGGTGAGTTGATTTCACCTACTTATAAGAGAAAAAAACGCTTTAAATATACTTAACCTAACTTAACCTAAACATATAACGCATTAATCGTGGCAATAGAAGATTGTAACGATTTTTCCTGAAATTATTTATTATTTTATTTGACATTTGTTCCAATGTTTCAACATTGGATATTCTATGTAACTCATTGGTACTATACCAGGGAGGAAGCCTCAGAATCATTTTCAAAATTTTATTTTGAATTCTCTGCAGAGCTTTCTTCCTGGTATTACAACAGCTAGTCCATATTGGTACAGCATACAACATGGCTGGCCTGAAAATTTGTTTGAATATCAAAAGCACGTTCTTAAGACAAAGTTTTGATTTTCTATTAATAAGGGGATAAAGACATTTTACATTTCAATTACATTTTGCTTGAATGCCCTCAATGTGATTTTTGAAAGTTAAATTCTTATCAAGCATGAGCCTTAGATACTCAACTTCATCTGACCAATTTATTGGTATCCCTCTCATCGTGACAACATGTCTACTTGAAGGTTTCAAATAAAGAGCTTTTGGTTTATGTGGGAATATTATTAGTTGAGTTTTGGAAGCATTAGGAGAAATCTTCCATTTTTGAAAGTATGAAGAAAAAATATCCAAACTTTTTTGCCATCGACTACAGATGACACGCAAGCTTCGTCCTTTGGCGGAGAGGCCTGTGTCATCCACAAACAAAGATTTTTGACATCTCTGAGGTAACTCAAGTAAGTCAGATGTGAAAATATTGTATAATATTGGTCCCAAAATGCTGCCTTGAGGAACACCAGCTCTTACAGGAAGTCTTTCAGATCTGGAGTTCTGATAATTAACCTGAAGTGTACGATTTGACAGATAACTTTGAATTATTCTAACAATGTATGTTGGAAAATTAAAGTTTTTCAATTTTACAATCAAACCTTCATGCCAAACACTGTCGAATGCTTTTTCTATGTCTAGAAGAGCAAGACCAGTAGAATAGCCTTCAGATTTGTTGGAACGGATCAAATTTGTTACACGTAAAAGTTGATGAGTGGTCGAATGTCCATGGCGGAATCCGAACTGTTCATTGGCAAAAATTGAATTTTCGTTGATGTGGGCCATCATTCTGTTCAAAATAACCTTTTCAAAAAGTTTACTGATGGAGGAAAGCAAACTGATTGGACGATAGCTAGAAGCTTCTGCAGGATTTTTGTCTGGTTTTAAAATTGGAACAACCTTAGCATTTTTCCATTTGTCAGGAAAATATGCTAATTGAAAACATTTGTTAAATATATCAACTAGAAATGATAAGCTACTTTCTGGAAGTTTCTTGATGAGGATGTAGAAAATTCCATCATCGCCAGGAGCTTTCATATTTTTGAATTTTTTAATAATAGTTCTCACTTCTTCCAAATCAGTCTCTCAGGCATTTTCGAAAACGTTCTCTTGATTGAGAATATTTTCGAACTCCTGAGTAACTTCATTTTCAATTGGACTAGTAAGTCCTAAATTAAAATTGTGCGCACTTTCAAACTGCATAGCAAGTTTTTGAGCTTTTTCGCAATTAGTTAGTAATAATTTGTTTTCCTCTTTCAATGCCGGTATAGGCTTCTGAGGTTTTTTCAAGATTTTAGATAATTTCCAAAAGGGCTTAGAGCCAGGGTCCAATTGAGAAATTTTATTTTCAAAATTTTTGTTTCTTAATTGAGCAAAACGCTTTTTGATTTCTTTCTGCAAATTCTGCCATATAATTTTCATAGCAGGATCGCGAGTGCGTTGAAATTGCCTTCTCCTCACGTTTTTAAGACGGATCAAGAGTTTAAGATCATCGTCTATAATCACGGATTCAAATTTTACTTCACATTTTGGAATTGCAATGCTCCGGGCTTCAACAATGGAATTTGTTAAAGTTTCAAGAGCATTGTCAATATCAAGTTTAGTTTCTTAAGAAATGTTAACATCAAGATTAGAGTCAACATACGTTTTATATATATTCCAGTCGGCTCATAAATAATTGAAAGTGGAGCTGATAGGATTGAGAATCGCTTCTTGGGATATTTGAAATGTAACAGGGACATGATCAGAATCAAAATCAGTATGAGTAATCAGTTGGCTACAAAGATGACTAGAGTCGGTTAAGACCAAATCAATCGTAGATGGATTTCTAGAAGAGGAAAAACATGTAGGGCTATCAGGGTATTGAATTGAGAAATATCCTGAAGAACACTCATCAAATAAAATTCTGCCGTTGGAATTACTTTGAGAATTATTCCATGACCGATGTTTGGCATTAAAGTCACCAATGACAAAAAATTTTGACTTATTGCGAGTCAATTTTCGCAAGTCAGTTTGGAGCAAATTAACTTGCTGTCCAGAGCATTGAAAAGGCAAATAGGCAGCTATGAAAGTATATTTACCAAACTGTGTTTCAACAGAAACACCTAAAGTTTCAAAAACTTTAGTTTCAAATGATGAAAACAGTTGATGTTTTATACGCCTATGAATGATGATTGCAACTCCCCCACATGCCCCATCAAGTCGATCATTACGATAAACAAAAAAGTTAGGATCTTTTTTTAGTTTGGATCCAGGTTTTAAATAAGTTTCGGTAATAACTGCTATATGCACGTTATTAGCTGTAAGAAAATTAAACAGCTCGTCCTCTTTACCATTCAGAGAACGAGCATTCCAATTTAAAATATTTAAATTATTATTTGGATCCATTAGAAAAACGTAATCCAATAACAATTTGATTTGTACATTTTGCACCTACTTGGACTGCTTCAGTCATAGTGGTGGCTTTGAAAATTGCATCAATCATTAGATTCAATTGTTCAGTTAGAAAATTAATATCAGAGGCAGACATGTCATGTGATTTTCCCATTAGAATTTCCGGTAGACGAAGATGCGGAGTTACCTGTGGCGGTAGGGTTTTTTCCATTTGATTTGAAACAAGTAGAATGGGTACCCATGGATCGAACAGGGGAGGAGTTCAAATTTCCTGCTACGATACGATGAGCATGATTATGATCTTCCTGATGGGTATGATTCATGATCAAGCGATCGTTAACTGAAAAATGAGCATTGTTCGATACTCTACCAGGCAAATTCCGGAAACGACCGTTATCGTAACGGATATTATCTTTCATCTGCCTGGCACGAGCCTCAATGACCCTTTTGCGTGAAGGGCATTCCCAAAAGTTAGCTTTATGAGGACCCTTGCAATTGGCGCATTCAAACTTTCTGGTATCTTCTTTCACAGGACAGACGTCCTTAGCGTGAGAAGAACCTCCGCAAATCATGCATTTAGCATCCATGCGACAATTTTTTGTACCATGACCCCACTTTTGGCACCGACGGCACTGAGTGGGGTTCTGGTAATTTCCTCCAGGTTTCTGGAAATGTTCCCATGTCACACGGACATCGAACATAAGTTTTGCTTTTTCTAAAGCTTTAATATTATTTAGTTCTTTTTTGTTAAAGTGAACTAAATAATATTCTTGAGAAAGCCCTTTCCGAACAATGCCAGATTGGGTTCTCTTTTTCATAATGATTACTTGGACTGGGAAAAAATTTATGCTTCTTCTCTTCAAGATGTCTGAGAAGAAGTTCACGATCTTTAAGAGTTTCCGGCAAAACGCGACAGTCTCCTTTCTTTGCGATTTGGAAGGAAACCTTGATTCCCCTAATGGAGTTCAAGATCTCCTGCCTAAATCCCCCAAATTCGGAACAACTGACCACGATAGGCGGCACTCTTTGCTTCCTCACTTGAATCAAAGAGCCTGGGCTAGAGGCTGCTTCGATTTGGTGTTCGGAAAATTTGTCTAGAGCATCGAACTGATTGCTCATTTCGATACAATTATTCATTTCACCCTTGGAAGAAAGTTCGCATTCCGGGGAAGCGTCCTTTCTTCCATTCTTGCCACGTGTAGTGACAGTTTTAAAACCCACTTTTTTTGGAAGGAAGTAGTGAATTTAGAGATTCACCCTTCCTTTTGTTAGTTGTTGATACCATGTTTATTTAATAAACGAAAGAAGACGTGACCTTCGAGAGGTTTTTTCCCAAGACGGTGTCCAAGAAGGATTACCACCGCTAGCTTTTGCCAACGGGTCCAACGAAAAATCGAAGGCACGGGTCCAAACAAGGGGTTGGGTGACAAAACGTCGAAAGACGAAATGTCGAATGCCAAAACGTCGAATGCCAAAACGTCGAAAGGACAAAACGTCGAAGGGACAAAATGTCGAATGCCAAAATGTCGAATGCCAAAATGTCGAATACCAAAACGTCGAAAGAAAAAAACATCGGAGAGACGAAATATATAAAAGAAAAAACGAATGTCTGACAAATCGTCGATCGGTTTGATATTAATGCAAGAGATATGAAAAAAATTGTAACGTAAATGCAAATATTAAACAATGTTTTCAACAGTTAAGGCAGGGAAAAATATTGTTTTTCCAATGTTATTATCGTGATAACCGTGATAATTTTTAGTAGGTCTTGGAAGGTATATAAAATAGTCAAATTGAGAATAGCCTAGATTTGTCGAGATTGTTTAAGATAATGTTTGAATCGTCAGGTTGCAAAACAATTATTGGAGTCTTTCATCAAAGTGTTAATATAAGTCAAACATTTAATGGATAATGTGAAGAACGTCTTTTGAAATAAAAATAACAATTGACCATAGTTGAAATTTATTGTATCCTACTGGGTTTTCAATAACTTATCTATTAATACTTGTTTTGTTCTATCTATTTTGGTATTATCTCACTATCGCATAAATTATAAAACTGTATAAGTTCTCTACACAAAAAAGCTCAGTACTTTATATAAGAAACTTGCATAAGATCCTGATGTGATAAGATCCATATGTGATCTTTAAGTTTCAGAAATGATAATCATGTTCTGGCAAATAAAAATCAGTTTCTGAAAAGATTATCGATTTAATCTTACTTATTGGACAAAAGAATGAGTGCATTTTTAAAGAATAAAGAATTTACTAATTATTCAAAATTCAGTGTTAATTGTTAGTAGTTAGTTTACTATTCATTAAATAAGTTAAACGTGCAAATAAAATTAGGTTATTGAAATCATGTTTGGAAATATCATGCCACCTTATATCAACAGTTATACATTAATGTATAAGCTAAATAACATAAACTACAAACACATCACTAACAATCGCATAATGTCACATATACTGAAATCGAAGGTAGACGAAACTGATTAGTTTGTATAACAGCAAAAGATTTGTCAGTAAGAATTCAATCGATAGACATGTAATGAAGAAGGCAAGATTTGCGCGCGTTGCTTCACTAAGAAAAAAAGTGGTTTAATTGCATGTAACCGTTATCGGAAGGAAAAGGCTAGAGGAAGAGTTGGAAAAGGATTGATATTGGAAATAAAAGGCACACGACTATTCACACAACGAGCGGATCTGCGGAATGCGTACAACTCAACCAACGAACCTATACTCCCATCATCTTGGTTGACTGGTTTGATCTCTTCTGCATATCCAAGACTTCAAATTCAATTAGCTTCACAATGTGCTTCTTGCCTCGTCTGAAATGAATGTAAGAGTGACATTTTTCTGAAAATTTGTGCTATGCTTACTGTGATGAAAATTACGAATTTTGCAGTTCCCAACGCCGTCCGCATCGCAACCGTTTTTTCCTTAGCAACACTAGTTTTTCAAAAACCTTCGTTTGAAAAATAACTGCTTTCGACGTTTTGTCCCTTCGACGTTTTGTCCCTTTCGACGTTTTGGGATTCGACGTTTTGGCATTCGACATTTTGGGATTCGACGTTTTGGCTTTCGACATTTTGTCCCTAAACCCAAACAAGGATCGTAAAGGGATCAATAGTAGAAAAAATAGTACTGAAAAGTACTGTTTTAGTAGCACTGAAAAGTACCGTTTTTAATTTTAGCACTGAAAAGTACTGTTTATGTAGCACTGAAAAGTACTGATTTATTGCTTTAGGTAGTTTTTAAGAAAACTTCCAAGAGCAGAGAGAATTTGTGTACGCACAGCACGAAGGTACGATGCGCACTGTATGTTGAACGAATGATTAGATGTTTAGGGGATGACTCGCTGGGTGTTTGTTGGCTTCCTGTAGATTTGGAATTTGAATGATGAACTTTCTTCCATGATGATAAGTAGATTCCAAAACGGTAGTTTTCCCTCCTCATTGTGTACGCTGTTGATTGTATCCAAAATTCTCGGTAGATCCTTCTACTTTATTACGCTGAAAATGTCGTCGACGTATCTCCACCATTTATCCGGTAATACTCCCTTTCCTGTTTCTTTAAAATTTCCTCGAAATTCGTCTTGAATAGCTCGCACACAAATAGAGAGAAAGTTTCCTATGTGGCTCCTTTCGTCTGCTTGTAAAAGTTTCCTCTAAATTGGAAGTAGTTCTTTTCCTTTCCCTGCTGCGTCCGTTATTTGGAATAATAACAAGTCCTAGAGAAGATTTGGGGAATCCTTTACTGTGACGCTGTGGGAAAAAGCCGCTACGTCGAAAGATATCATCATCTAGTCATCTTCGATTTTTCCTGACTCCAATATTTTCTGGGCTCCTGGATATTGTCAACCAACCTAGTGGGGAAAGGATCCGGCATACTATGTAATTCTTCTACTAACAATTTCGCTATTTATGGTCTGCCTAAATTATTTCTCGCAACTCTTTTCCTGGTTTGTGTATTTTCGGAATTCCTTTTGATTCGTGGCAGATTAGGTTTTGCCTCTTTCAAACGATCCTCGCCAATGATTGCTTTCGGAGTTTTAGCCGAAAGCTTGATGAGTCCGGGTAGTTGATCAACTCTCAAATGTCGGTAGGGGCCTTCGTTTATCTTTTTCTCTATTTGCTCGTCGTAATCCGTCTTGCCATGATGACGTTTGCATTCCGTTTGTCCGCATTGATGTAGAACACTGCTTTCTCCCTTAAGTTCTTTTACGATCCTCGTCTCGTCCTGGTCTGCCCTGCTGCGTTGTCCTGTTTTGATGGATTCTGCTACGATGCTCCTTGCTGTGTTCTGATCCTTTAAGTTTCGTAGTCACCGCATATCCCAAAACTCTTGTTGAGGTATGTCAATTGTTCCACTGTAAACTACTGCGTCGTACGGTTAACTACGAAATCTTCAATGGGTTCTACCACCGGAGTAGGATCGCAAGTTGGCTAGCTTCTTCCTGCGTAGTTTGTTCATCCTGTCTGCTTCGCACTCTTCCGTTCGCATAACCTTGGTCAGGAATAATAAGAATCCTTCCGGATATTAGTTAGTCAATTTCAAAGGTTTGAATACGATGGATTTCTTCAAGTCGAGTCTAGTATACGACACTGAACACGGCTTTACGGTTGATGTCGAAATACGCGTATCTGTCACAGGATACAAACTCTATTGAAATTAAATGGTTCAGTACTAAAATCGAATTTTATTTAATTTTTGGGAAAGTTTACTAAAAGCAATTTGGTTCCGTACTAAGATCCAGAGGGCGCGCGAAGTATTGTGTCCCTCAGTGGTTGTTTGACGCGCTTATCTTTATCTGACTCTGACGTATGATGTCTCCATGAAGAACCTCGTTCAGCTGCTGATCCGAAGCCGAACCCAAAACCACCACGAACGAATGTTACTCCTTCTCGCAGCTACAGCGGGACTAACAATTTATCGTTATTTAGGGCGGAATTAAAAGGTACAAGGTACTACAATCTACTTTTCTCTATTGAGATTGTGCTCAGAGAATTCGAATACATTAAAAAGAACTTATAGTTGCCCAACCCTATCAACAACTTAGGCAAGACCAGTTCATAGTCTTGCATGGAAAAACCACGAATCGATTAATCCGTTCATCGTACAACCTTTGCCAACGATTATAATCTGGACAAGATGTAAGTAATTTCACAACTTCCCGCTTTACGTTTGTAGTCCAACCAGTAGTTCTCCGAGGCGTCCTCCAGAGATGTTTGTATACAATCTAACAAAGCTTTCAATCTTCCAGTAGTTTATGCAGTGACTCTGTAATGGATTTTCACAGGATTTCTCCCAAGGTTTTCAGTCAGGTCGTCAGGATTGAGTCAGTAATTGGCTAATTAATCACTCAATTAGTTTCTTGGCGGAATGGGATGTTTTCATAAGTTTATATAGTGCATCTTTTTCGCGATTTTTCTCCAAAATCTTTGTTTAACATTTCTATAAAATTTAAACCAGGAAGTTCCCTAATTACATCCTTGTTAATCACTCCAGAGATACCTATAGAGATTCTTCAGAAAATTTCTCAAGAATGTCCAGGGGAATTTCTCTAGGCAACTGCCAAGGTAGTTTTTCAGAAATTGTTGACGAAATTCTTCAAAAAATTGAAAAAAAAGTTGGGGGTTTGGCATCTAAGGCCAAAAGAGACGTTAGTACTCGGATTCAGTTTGGCTTTCTATTCCGCAGAATCATAAGGAGTTCTGTAGCTTAGTTGGTTAAAGCGCCGGTCTAGCGTACGCGGAGTCGTGAGTTCGAGTCTCACTAGAACGCGTATTTTGTTGCAAATTCATGTCACAATTTGTCAAACAAACACACTGTGTTGATTACAAGTTCCCAAAAGTATGTCTTAGAGGGTTCTACGATCCTTAAAACAAGTAATTAGGCCAACTTAGATTATACAGCAAACGTAAATGATTGGAATTGTCCATTCCAACTAATCTCTACTTATTAGATAAACATTTTCTGCTGAAATTCAAGAATTTCTATCCGTGGAACAGGTAGATTTTAGGTTAGGAAATCGCCACTGTAGGGTTTTCTGGATTAGTTGCCGAATCGGTAGAAAAATGTCCAAGCTATAATATTCTGCAGGTTTTCTGGCGGAATCCCTGAATTTATTTGTATAGGAATAATCAAATTGCTGTAGAATTACCTGATGGAATCCCTAAATGAACTATCTAAATAAACTATGGAAAATTTACGCGAGAAATAAATCGAGAAACCTTAGAAAAACCCTAAAGTAATCGCTGGGTTTAACGACGGAGCAATGCCTGAGTAATCTTTGGGGGTATTTTTGGTAAAAGTTCATGGGATATACCTGGACGAATTTCTGGAATCCCTGATGTAGTTACACAGGGGCCCAGATAGCCGTAGCGGTAAACGCGCAGCTATTCAGCATGACCATGCTAAGGGTCGTGGGTTCGAATCCCGCTGGTCGAGGATCTTTTCGTAATGGAAATTTTCTCGATTCCCAGGGCATAGAGTATTTTCGTACCTGCCACACGATATACACATGCAAAATGGTCAATCGACAAAGAAAGCTCTCAGTTAATAACTGTGGAAGTGCTCATAAGAACACTAATCTGAGAAGCAGGCTTTTTCTCAGTTGGGACGTAACGCCAGAAAGAAGAAGAAGATGTAGTTACACATGGAATAACATTCCGGAAGAATATCCCGGAATGGAATTTTGAAGCAATTCTCGGGTGAATCGAAGATTTTTCGAAGGAATCCCTATGTACATGGCCTGAAGAATTAATGGAAAAATTGGAAAAGCAATTCGAAAAAAAAAAACGGTTCCAGGAGGAATCCTTGTTTTTTTATTAGGTACCTTAAAATGTTTATCACATACCCATCGAACTGCTGCAAGATACTGAATACAATATTCCATAGAAAAATTTACAAATATTGTACAATGCCGATACATACACAGAAATTGTAATGGTTTTACAGTGTTTTTGTTTTGAAATCTTTCATTTTCAGTTCCCTGTATTTTTCCAGAGTTTTTCGCTTGAATTTATCCAGCAATTCTGCTTAGATATCCAGAAATATCTTTAAAAAAATTCAATGAAATTCATCGAAGAATGTATTCCAGAGATTCTTCTAGAAATTCTTCCA
This sequence comes from Aedes aegypti, assembly GCF_002204515.2. NCBI lineage: Eukaryota > Metazoa > Arthropoda > Insecta > Diptera > Culicidae > Aedes > Aedes aegypti. The sequence continues at coordinate 23,794,429 of NC_035107.1, forward strand.
GATATCTTTCCAGAAGTTCTTCTAGAACTTTCGCCAGAGTTTATTGCTGCAAATTTTTCAAGTATTCATCCTAGAATTCCTCAATACTCCAAGATTATCTCAAGAGATTCATGGAGGTACATATTCTGTCAATAATTTTTCCAGGAATAATTGTAGAATTTTTTATTGAATATGGACACAGAATGAGCGTGAAATAAAATAGTTTTTTTTTCTAGAAGTTTCTCCAAAAAATAATATATTAACTCCACGAGAAAAATTGCTTGAATTTGATGAGGGATTGAGATATACAAGTAATTATTTCCTGAAAGAAGATTTTATAGGATTCAATAAAACGTATTTTTTTAAGAAAACCCACCACTGATTTCGCCAGGGCTTTTATTTACAAATTTTTCTATATATTATTCCAAGGATTTTCCCGGTCATTGCCATAAACTAAATGAGATGATCCAATTCATTATCATCAACGATGCTTCCATATTAACGTCAATGGCTCATAGCACAAAAGCAAATATTTTTAACTAGAACAAATATTTGAGCATCACATTCTTCAACAACAGCTGAAACAAATATGCCCAACTTTAAGTGAACAATAATCCATGTGTTTGTTTCTATGCAAAGACTGCAACACGTGAACTCAACACCCCCGTTTCGCTTCCTGTTGCTAAAGGATGCACGTTTTTCGTCGAAACCACGTCACCGGTAACTCGAAACAACCGAAACCCTTCTTCCACGTAGTCTAAATTGCCAAAAATGCCCCAATCGTGGTTTGCAACAACCACCGAAGCAAAAAAACGAGCTCCTATCAATTGGGCGCTGATAAGATAACCCGCGTCAGTTTAAGTAGAACCGTTGTTCTCTCCAATATGTACCGTAAAATAAGATAACTTTGATAATGCGGGTAGCTTTAAAACTACGAATCGTATACAAGACTAAGTTTTAGAAGACAGATTGTGATTCTTTTTAATTAATTTTCTCGGAATCGTACGAAAGTTACTTACGTCGATTTGAAAAAATAATCGAGACTTAATTAAATAACTCATCTTGAGCAAGCCGGAATTCCCCAGGCAGACTTTCGAATAATTCAAGACTAACAATTCAAAAGGCCTCATCTCCAAAAAGTAAACAATGAGAAAAATGCAATCTTGTTTTGTCAAACAATAAATCAAATTTAAATTATGAATTTAAGCATCGTATGTTATTTTATCGTCCAGAAAGTCGATGGATAAACTGATTTATAGCTATGAATATTCATTACTATCATTTTAGCAAAAAATCCTGCTAAAAAAACGAGTCAAAGGAAATGAGGCTTTTATTTCACCAAAAGCTGTGCAGCCCTTTTCATTTGTGCCCATAGACGCCGGCCGACGCTGATGAGGCCTGTGAGTTGACGCCTTTGTTTACTCTAAAATGTGTTGAGGCCTTCTAGTTGTGGCTTGTTTTTTCAGCATCTTCTGATGTGGCCTTTTGAAAATCATTCAAAATTGATGATGAAATAAGAAATTTGAAGTGTAGAAGAGTGTTAAGTGGTGAAAGAAAGTACATGGAGATCCCTACAGCAAGAGAAGATTCGTGCGGTCGATTAAATATGTGATTGATTGAACCCTTCGTCATCCATGAACATTATGTATGTGCTACGCAAGTTTTTCGTCGAGACAATGTATGGAAATATTGGTTCAATTGAAATAATATTGCAATTGAACGTTATTTTTCATGCAATTGAAACCAAATTGTATTTTTGTTGATGAGTTGTGAAGTACAGGCAGGCTGACACAGGTATTATTAGTTAGTAGGATACAAAATACATCAGTCTACAGAACCCGACGGAAAACTTGATAATGTTCGCCGTTTAGATAACCCCTGTGTAAAATAATACAAGGAGCAGTCGCTCCGTAGTATAACCTGCATCTACTTAGTAAATTTGGAACGTTTTTCGCAATCTACATTGCAATTTTGATGTTTATTCAATAGGCCTCAACTCGGTTTCCATCAGATATAGAAATGAGGCCTTTTTGAGAAAAGGCCGCATTTGCGATGAATATCCTGGTTAGCGGAAAATAAGATGGAGCCTTTTAGAAAAATGTTATTTTTTCAACTTTTATGCATATTTTTGAATGACTATTGTATGTTTTAGTAAGAATAGGCTCTTATACATTGAAATCAGCAGAAAACCGATTTGTTTACATTTTGGACTTGAGGCCTTTTCAATTGTTGATCTTGAATTCTAATTTTTAGTTAACGATAGACAATGTCGTTGGCTAGCGTTTCATACGAAAAAAAAACGCAACAGAAGAGGTTAATATGGCGCAGTTATTGATTAAAGCGAAAGTAAGCGAAGAGAGCCTCTCAATATTTGATAGGTCCTTTTGGAAAGAATACGCGAGAAATCATTATTCAGGGTGTCTACTACCTGGAAAAACCTGGAAAACCTGGAATTATCAGGGAATTTTATTCAACCTGGAAAAAACCTGGAATTGTCAGGGAATTTGAATTAAAATCTGGGAAAATATTTTGAGGTAGTAATTCATGGTAGAATATGTTCACTACAAAGGATTTTTGCGTCAAAATCCAGAGATTACCATTACTTTCCAGAATACTCTTTTCAATAAAAGAATTCGGCTGCGCCGCTATCATAACGTTACTTCAGCTATTCAGTGGGGATCTTTTCAGGTATGGAACTTAATCGCCTTATCTAATAACATCAAATATCTTCAGGAGTCGCAGAGTCGTGTTTTTGTCGTGGCATCGTGTGTGATTCATGTTGTGTGAGTGCGAGAAGATATACGTGTTCAGTCGAGGATAGATTACCAACTGGTGAGCTCGTTTCATGCTTATAAAAACGCATTTTTTATCGTCGCAACGTAACATTAGTGTAATCTTCAAACAAACTATGGACGGTTCGTAACTACAAGTGTCGGCATTAACCCTTTTTTTTTGTTTTATATAGTTTTATTATACATAGCTTCTTTTCTCTTTTATCACTTAAAATAACCTTTGAACAGTTCGATATTTTGAATGTCGACGAATTTCTTCAAACTTCCACTATTATATTTTCATCGCAAGACAAAAAATCAAAACTAGTTTTAAGTAGTATCGCATTTTTGCTCCCTATCCATGGATCGCATCACCGACCAAAGGTGACTCCCAGATCTTTTTCCTCTCTCACCAATAAACACCCTTCCCGTAATTATTGTGGAGATGCAGAGGTAATCTCTGTCTCTAGCAGCAACAATCATTACAACCTAACATCCTTCCAATCCTAACTTACTGTAAGGACTTCGCTGGCGCCGTTATTGATCAATAATATGAGATCTGCTAAAATTGCACTCCGAGAGTAAGCGGAAACTCCCATCCCTTATTCATTTGGATCGAAGTGCAATTCTTACCAGTTCCGACCAATCACGGAGTAGCAACCATTGACATGTACAGTCAGTCTATGCTATGCTATGCTTATCTAAAAATCAAATATTTTCAAGTATATTTGATCAGTATAGGATTCACGTATGTAGGGCTGAGGGGCAGGTTTCTTTTTAGAGACTCAGACTCTATTTTTATTCAAATCTCTAATAAGTCTCTATTTATGATGAAAGGTCTCTAATTTAACCAATATGGTATCTAAAGGATCTCTTTTCCCTATCTTGCTTGTAGTGAATTCTGAACAAAAGAAACTTTCAGAGCCTGTTACGAGACTATTCAACTAATTCTATCAGAAATTCTTCACATATCTCTAGAGAAAATGTTCCGAGAATTTTCTTTGTGTTTTCTCCAGATATTTCATCTGGAATACTTTCAGGGACTAATACAGGATTCTCTCCAGGAATTGTTCAAGAGATTCCACTGAAAATTCTACCAGCAAAGGATGGTTAAGGGAATGTCACCAGAATTTCGTTCAGGACATCCTTGAGCACTTCAACAATACTACCTCCAGTAATTTCCTTAAGGATTACTTTAATTTTTTTTTTCCAAAGACTATTCTAGGACTTCCTCGAAATATTTTTTCACTAATTCTTCAACTGAATTTTCCAGCTGGAACTTTATCAGATCTTCCAAAGATTCCCACAGAATATCTTTCAAGAAGCCCGCAAAGGTTAATTCATAAGCTTTCAGGGATTGTTTTAAGAATTTCTACGCTATTATGTCCACATTCACTCCAAAGAATTGTTGAAAAAATTCCTCGAGTAATTAATTAGTAAATCTATTAGGAACATTTCATATTCGACCTGTGTTTCAGTTCTCTATTATTCATTTTTGGGATTTCCTCTGTATTTCATCCAAGGATTACAGTTGTTCCAAACATTCCTCAATGAATCTAATAAAAAATACCATAGAATTCTCAAAAGCTCATCTAACATTCCACATTAGTTACTACTACTACTACTGTTTTTCCAAGAAATCCTCCGATAATTCTTACACAATTTCGTAGCGATTTAGTTTTTCAAGGAGTTGCTTCACGGAGATTCAATATTGCTGGAAATTCTTCACGAAAAACTCTTGGAAGAATGCTTGTAAAAATTTATGAAAACTTCATTGAAAAATCTCTAAAATTTACTGCAGGAGTTACTGTTAGTGGAATTTCCTGTTTCTGGAATTTCCAAAGAAATCTTAGATATCTCTGGAGTAATTTCTCAAGATATCCGTAGAGAAATTCCAAGTCAAAATCTTGAAGAAATTCTGAAGGATGTATGTTATTATGTAGGAAATCCTGAGAAATTCCTAGAGGCATTTCAGGTTGAATATTGCAACATGTTTAAAACGGGAGCCTTTGGACGATGTTCTAGGAAACCCATGAGAAAATCACCAATAAAACCTTGAGGACTAGAGATTTTCTTGGAAAATATCTGAAATTATATATGAAGTATTTCCTCATGGAATCTTCGAGGTAATTTCTGTGGTTATTTATGGAAAAAAATCAGGTTTTTTAAAGATATCCAAAATAAAATTCTTGAAGAAATTACTTGGGAAAATTCTTGAAGTGGTTTTATGGGAAATAATCACTAAATGAAAACCGGGAGAGAAATTAAAATATCTATCCATTTATCTAATATGAAGAAATCTTCAGAGTTATATCTGGATCTTTGAGCAAATACCTGAGATTATTTCTGATGAAATTCCTTGAGAAAATCATTGAAAATGCAGTAATACAAACACTATTATTTGTCGTAGTGTCTCGAGGAAGTTCAAACAAAAAAAATATGCTCAGAGAAATGTCAGGTCTGATTCCATAAAAAATCAAGCTTTTGTTTTGTTTTTTGATTACTGTTTAGTCTCTTTCTGAATTTTCTCATTTCAAAACACTCAGCCATGCTTCATGAACAATTTCTAAAATTATTGGAAAATATTCAATTTCGGAAAAAAAACTATTCCGGATAAGTAATCTGGAATTTAAACAACTTTGAATTATTTTTTTACAATCATGATTTATTCAGAGCTCTTGATAGTTTTCGAATGGAATGCAAACAACAACACATTGCTTTAAAATGTCTAGATGAGTGAATACACTTCAAAACACTTTTTAAAATTGTCATTAGTTTGTTTTGGTCTTATAAAATTAGAGTATTTCTTGAACCTGGAACTAATTTATAAAACCTGGAAATATCAGGGAATTTCATTTCGGTAAACGAGTAGACACCCTGTTATTGTAAATAATCTGAGAAAAATCTCTTAAAAACTGAGAAAAATCCCTTAAAAATTTATATAAAGTCCAAAGACTTACTGACACGAAATTCTTCATACACATTCGTCAGGCAAAAGGTCACGATAACATTTTTGTTGGTTTTTAACATGGGTGATTTGATTAAGACCTAAGTTTGCAATTGTGTCAAATGCTAGCCGAAACAATGAATGGGCTTAAAATATGTACTATCAGTTTCCATATTATGTGATCCCAATGGGACCTTAAAAGTGGACAGGAGCGAGAATTTGAATGTTGTTCCATGTTAATGTCCAGATTTTCTTTTGAAAACTCTTTCAATATTACTCCGTTTTACGGTAGGCACATCCGAGCATTGGTATTCAGTCCCCAGAGAACTCAAATATTGACTCAATTGCTGCAACCCAACACCGCAAACGCAGAAACAGAGTAAAGAAATCAGACTTACCTCTTTGACTTTGTTCCTCTTCTCGCGCACCGCCGGATCCGGATCTTCGCCAACCGACGAGTTGAACGTCTGGAATCCGCCACTGCCCGCCGTCGATCCCTTGGCCGACGACGAAGCACCACCGCCACCTCCCCGGACATCCGGTTCGTCCAAAATTTGCGGCGGGGCTACCACGCCATCCGGTCCACCGGCCATTGGTCCGGGGGCTTCCGCACCTGCTCCGGGAGCACCTGAGTCCAGGACGTTATCGAATTCGGGCCCCCCAGTACGGGCCTCATCCAGGTCCGGCTTCTCCAGGAAATCGTCCGGCAGTTCCTTCTGGATCTTCTCCTGCAGCTTCTCGCGGTCGTTCAGCTTGTGGGGATCTTCATCGCCATCGAGCAGCCCGTGGGCTGGCGGCGGCGGCGGGATGAAGATTTCAGGCCCGGCCCGCTGGAACTGTTTGTACGCCTTGAGCACCCGGTCGGCGCCGAAGTTGTCCGGCAGGAAGAAGAACCCGCCGAAGCATACGAAACCGAACGTCAGCAGCACCAGCAGGATGAGGCACTTTTCGCTGGAGCGGAACGAGCGCCGGACGGCGAGCAGCGGATTCGACGGTTGGCTGGTGCCGCCTATTCGCTGATACGTCGGAAGCATGGTTGGCGAGGTTCGCGGTATTTTTTATTCACGGTTCTTCTTCTTTCTTTTTCGGGGGTCACCCCACTGCGGTGTGGCACTTTTTTGTTTGTTTGATGAATTACGCGGAGCCGTGTTGCGGCGAATTAATTACGGAGCTGTGGGGAGGGGGAAGGAAATAGGAGGATGAGCCGATAGGTGATCACTTTCGATTTCACTTCCTGGAGAGCGTGTGTGAGATTTGAGGCGAAAAAACGTTCGGCGATTGTTGGATTTATTTGCTAGAGCTTATAGCGGATCGCAATTCATTAGAAGGAGGCTTGATTTTTGCCGGTTTTTTTGGAGGTTGTCTGTTTTGGGAGATTTGACGGTTGGCTGCTCGTGGTGTATAATGATGATAATGATGATGATAATTTACCGATTCAAATATTTAAACCAGTAAAGAGGAAATCGTTTTTCAAAGGGCAGGGCTGGAAGTGTCTGAATACCTTTAGAATATGATCTTTATTGAACTTATGCTCGAAAGTTGAGACCAAAAAGAAAGCTACGGGAATTTAAAAAAGACCTACAGGATAAAAGAAGCAGACATAATCCAAACAGAAATCAGGAGATAATAGTGTGCAAATATTTTTTTTTTTTCAGAAAATTCGGCCAGACATTTTTCTAAGCATATATTTATCTTCTAGGAATTACAAGTATTACTGCTCGTATTAGTATGTAGATTTTTGTTCAGGAATTTCGTCAGAAGCTAATGCAGGTACAGTGCACGGTCGAGTTTAGCACGGTTCGATTTTAGCAACATGCAATATTTTGGCACGTTGCTAAAATCGAACCTGTACTGTACTTGCGCAAAGAATTCATTTACTGATTAATCTATTTTTCCAGATCCTAATCAATATTTTTTTCAGAGATATCTCCATTGATTTCTGAGGGTTACTTACTGAATTGACGTTCGGGTTTTTTTTTAAGTTTTTAAGTTTTTTAAGGATTTCAACCAAAAGATTCTCTAAGAATACCTTTGAAAGTTACTCTAGAGATTCATACTATATTTTTTCAGAAACTCCACAAGAGTTTTTTGCAAATTTCCCAAGGAAGTTCTTAAAAAATTACTCACGATTCTTCCCAGGGAATAGTCAAGGACATTTTTAAGGCATTATGGGAGAAATCACTGAAAAAAGTCCGAACGTATCGCTATGCTATAACAAATCCTATAGTAATCTCTGATGAAACTTCTGTAGAAATTCCGGATGAAATCTTGAAAGGATCTCTGAAAAACTCTATAACTTGTAAGGAAGTCTAGGTGAATTTGTGAGATGATTGTGAGTAATTGCTGGTGTGAAACCTCAAATGAAATATTGACGAATCCATGAAGATTTTATTTGAAAGGAGTAATTTTTGGATGAAATTTTGGAGATGTTTCTAGATTAATCTCTGGAGGAACTTAAATATGAATCACTGGTCGATTTCATTGAGTTCCACAATAATGGAAAGTTTTGAGTAGATTTCCACAAATAACCTCTGGATCTCTAGAAGAATTAATGAACAATTCTTGAGATAAGCCTTAGCTGAATTCACGAAGAAAATCATATGAAAATGGCTGGAGAAATAAACGAAATATGTCGGCGTAGGGAACTCCTTGAGGAATTCTTGTAGGGGTTTGTGGAAAAACTTTCAATGAATTTCTTCAAAACCTCTGGAATAAAACCTTTGAGATTTTCTTGGAAGAACTCCTGTAGAAATGTTTGGAAAATATGCTGAAGTAATTAAATCCAGAAGCATCATTATTAGTGACTTATCTTCTTCTCTCTGGCGTTACGTCCCAACTGGGACAAAGCATGCTGCTCAGATTATTGTTCTTATGAGCACTTCCACAGTTATTAACTGAGAGCTTTCTTTGCCGATTGACCATTTTTGCATGTGTATATCGTGAGGCAGGTACGAAGATACTCTATGCCCTGGGAATCGAGAAAATTTCCTTTACGAAAAGATCCTCGACCAGCGGGATTCGAACCCACGACCCTCAGCATGGTCATGCTGAATAGCTGCGTAGTGACTTATTATTTTGATTAAAAAAGATACTTTAGAGACCCTACATTAAACATAGAGACTTTAGAGAGTTGTATTAAAATAGAGACCAAGTCTCTAAAAAAGGACCTGCTTCTAGTCCTGGACCATTCATTATGACATTCATCAAATTGTTGGATGTTCGGTTGGCCTTAAGATTAGAGATTTCATATCTATCTTTCTTACTCGTAACTCTTACGTTACGGGGTAAGATCAACCAATCTGAACCCTAGTCTAATCTTGTTTATCGGGCTAGGGTAATATGTTCAGAAGAATTACCTTGAAGTAATTATCTTCAGTTGAATTTTTTCTTATTACTGGCAACATTTTCTGAAACTGGATCTATTTTTCCTAGTAGGGGAAATAGGGGCATAATGGACACATTAAGCGTTTGTTTTTTTGAGACCATGCAATGACATTTTTTTTTTCAATTTACTCCCTGCTAGTTTTCAAGTTTGATATAAGTACGACGTGCTACATTCACGGAGATTGTCAGTCCCTAGACTACGATTAAGGCCACGACAAAAATCAATAGTACTAACTCAACAATGACTGTTAAGTACTGGTAGGACTCACGTGAATGCTGATTACTTAACAAATTTTCTAGCTTGATTCAGTGTTGCTGGTAGTACAAAGACCATTGTTTTCTACTATTTTTCGGGAACTAATCTAAAAGCGTAAAAAAATATGTGACTAGATTTCCGTTTCATGGTCAAATATCAATTTGGGGCCCAGATAGCCGTAGCGATAAACGCGCAGCTATTCAGCATGACCAAGCTGAGGGTCGTGGGTTCCAATCCCACCGGTCGAGTATCTTTTCGGGTTGGAAATTTTCTCGACTTCCCAGGGCATAGAGTATCTCCGTACCTGCCACACGATATACACATGCAAAAAATGGTCATTGGCATAGTAAGCTCTTAGTTAATAACTGTGGAAGTGCTCATAAGAACACTAAGCTGAGAAGCAGGCTTTGTCCCAGTTGGGACGTAACGTCAGAAAGAAGAAGAAGGTCAAATATCAATACTGTCGATTTGATGTCTCAGAAATCAAATAGATTATGTTTGATAAGGGGCGCGTCTTCGCTGAGATATAAGCCGCTATGAAGGGTGCAAATAGCGCGACCTTTTCATCATATACCATTTTTATCAATTTCTGAGTAATCGAAACAAAAACCGTACAGAAATACCTATTCAAAGGAAATGGAGTAATGCAACATGCATTAAAGATACAGGTAATGTCACAAAAAAATGGTCGCAATGGCTTATCCGATCAGAAAAAAAAGTCTGTAGTGCAACTGGTTTGAACGATCCTGTCTGTGTCTGATAGAGCTTAGAGCTCCAAACACAAGTGGCAACCAAAAGCACATCTGAATCATCGAATCTGGTTGGCCACCATGTCCAAAGTGTCAATTGATAACGAAAGCATGATAAAGATATTGCCATATAGAGCGTATGGTACATCAAAACCTGTAATTCTTCTTTTGAATTGGAAGTGACGGCCATTGAATCTTACTTAATTAAATTTGCTAGTTCATGTTTCAAAAGTTAACCTTTACGTCCTCACTAGCACAACCATGACATCAACATTGAATTCTATATGATTTCAAAGATTGGTGCGACTGAATAATTAAAAATAGGTGCTTTGATATCATAATGGCTAGCATCCGTTTGAGGACGTATATCGTAGTGCGTAGCTACGCTTACGCTAAAAATAGGAACTTTAGAGACGTAATAGCTGGGAAAGAGACTAAACAGGAATCATAAAGAGACTAAATAGGGACAACGTTTTAATAAGGATTTATCAGAGATTCCGACCAGAAATCGTCCAGAGATTATTTGTAAACATTCTTTTGGCGATTCATCGTGGCACTACGCCATTATTCCATGTGTTATTAAAGATTTTTCCAGAAATTTTTCAGGTAATCTCTCAACCTTCCCGGAACTAATTCTAGGATTAACGTTCCAAAAATCAACCAGTATTTTTTTTTTTTCAAGGATATCTTCAGAATGTACACTTGAGATTTCTCCGGCGATTATCTAGATATCTACAAAGTGTTATCCCAGATTATCTTCCGTCATTTGTCACCTACAGTAAACGGGAGGTTATCAAGCGGACTTCGTTGACGATCCATAGACAACGGACCAGATCTTTGCTGTACGCAAATCCTTAAAAAATGTCGTAAATCGATACAATTCCAAGGCAGCATACATAAGCGTCCATTTTTGGTGCTCTCAAGGCGAGATAGGTAGTTGACTAATTCATTTTAAAAACTTTCTTAGTTCTCATCAAAAGCTTCTGTGCATCATCGGTAAGTTCTTTGGCGGATTACTGGAAAGTACATTCCATAATAACTCTATCTTGGTGTCCACGTGGCCATTAGGTTTCAATAAAGTTCATCTCCCATTTGATTCAACGCCTGAGCAAATATACAGTCATTCCCATCAGGTATCAATCAGGGTTTAAATAAACACAGATTTAGTAAACATACATACAAAACATTGTAGGTACCAACGTACCGTAAAATGGGGTGTTAAGGGATGAAAAAAAAAAAATTCCACTTAAAATTCGAGCAACTTCTAGTATGCCAATAATTGAACAAAATACAGTCCTATAATTCTCCCGGCGTGTATATCAAAAGCCAATTACAATGAAGACGATCCTATGGCAGATTTCTGAGATAATCATAAAAATGTGTGATTTTTGACGAAAATGCAAAATGGGGTGTTAAGGAATTTGAGCTTTGTATATAAAACTATATTTTGCCAACAGCAAAAAAAATATTATTTTGGTCAACTTCGTTGATGTATCCCTTAAACTCTGAAGGTCTTGTTGAATCTAAAAATGATATTACTTCAATATAATTCAAGTTGGAACTCCTGAAAACGCTAATCATTTTATTTTAACTGCTAAATCTCTCATACCTATTGATTCTATTTTCATGTAAGCTATCAGAGCATCGCACAATGGTCTTGAAAAGATTTTTATACTTATATGCAATATTCGTATTTTAGAACAGTGCAGAGCAATCTTGTCATGACTTGTCAAAAGATGGATAATTCCAACAAACTTTAAGTGTGAATAGGGTAAGTGTCCAATTTGCCTTTTAAATAAAGCACCACACCAATACGAACTTGCTTGTAACACCCAGTGGCATGATCGGGAAAAATCCTAACGAAAAGTTTCCAAGAGTCGCTCACACTATAACGGGGTGACTTGCAACACTTTTCAACTTCAATCAACCAAAACCATGATCTAAACATAATCTAAAAATCTAAATTCCTTGTAGATCTTTGAATGGCCGGCTCGCCTACAGAATGAGATGATGGAAATTTGAATCGAATTATTTTGTCGTATCAAAAGTCATCAAAAAGGTGAAATTTTTTAAATGTCCTTGTGCGGCTGCTAATTTAGTTTTTTCCAACAAAATGTTGATATTTTTTATTAGTCACACTTGTTAAGTATTGTTATTCATGTATTTAAAGCATTCGAACCAATACAAGAATAGAATATAGAATAGAATATAGAATATATATAGAATAGATATAATATATATAGAATACATATAGAATACATTTTTGTAAGAAAATAATTGAACTATTTTTGTATGGGAAAAAGAGGCGTTAAATCATCAAGGTCCAATATCTTAACTGAACAATATTTTTAACGAGTGTTTGTAGTTGATTGATGAATTATTACTCTTTTGACTATAAAGTAGACCTAACACAAAAGTTTTTAACTTTTATAAAACTCTAAATTGCTTAGAAATAAAGTGTTGCAAGTCACCCCGCATAGGTACATGTGTATAAAAATTATTTTTATTAAAAAGTTGTTGCTACAATTTCGTAAAATAAAGTTCGTCAGATTATCACTTATTAGTTATAGGAACAACATGTAGAGTATTACTTTTGTACATTAAATCTATCTCATGTTTTCAGGTCACGATTTCGAACCTCCATCAAGTATCAGTTTTCTAGACATTTAAAAGAATTATGTTTATTGTATGATCATATTTATAATAACAGTTTTAATCGTGGCCCCTACTTGAATTGTGAGTCACACGTATTGAAGCACCGATTTAAAACGAATTTTTCTAATGAAAATTGTGTTTTATAGTGAACTTTAGTTGTAAATTACAATGTGTTGCAAGTCACCCCGTTTCACGGTATCGCACACTATAAATTTTCTAAAAAAAAGTTCGGAAATAACCTTATACTATAATATTGTTTATCTAGGACCTAGGTAATACTTAAAAAATATAATAGAATATCAACCGTTTAGACTGATTTTGAGATTTAGTGGCGTAATTTAGGTCAAACCTGTTTAAATGTGCTCGGGTGCAAAGCTGTGTAAGTTTGTGCTCCGTTCAAATTAAAATTATGTGAGTTAAGTTATTATGTCCGAAATTTATTTGTAATTGCATTGTAATGTTGTTAGTCGTTCAATCAATGTTTGTCCAAACCCACTTGACTTAAAAACAAATCAATGATGTAAGTAGTCTTAATTAATGTTTCGGACTTGACCAGACAAATAGCATATATTTTTGTAAATTGTAGTTTGCCCTAAAGATGAGCAAATAAATGCTCGAAACGCCGGCTTCAATCAAAACGATTGTTAATTAATGTAACCCGTGGACCAAAAATACGCCAATAAATCTCAAAACTTAAAAGAATTAATAGCTCCAAAACCATTTCAAATAAGATAATCATTCCTATATGCAAACTTTTCTCCAATGTGATCGAACTTATGAAAATATTATCAAAAAAAAAACATATTCACATTAATCAGTTTTTATTTAGATTTTCCTACCAATTTTACCAAATTTCGAAATAAGTCATTTTTGGAGATATTTAGTGACTTACTAAATAGATCCCTTAACTTTACATTGTAGTTCAACTTGACGGAACAACTCAAAACTATATTGAAATATATTACGGCATAAATTTAATGAGTTTAGTTACTTAGAAAAGTTACAATAGATAATTCTCGCGGAACATTACTAAAGGACCTATGTACAAATGAGAGATTCTCTCCTCTCTCGTTCTCTTTCCATTATAACAGTGAAATACTAAAGATTTTGGGAAGTTTTTCACTACAGATCGAAAGTCAATTTCCTTGACTAGCGTTTCATGCACAAAACACAACAGAAGAGGTTAATGTGACTCAGTTATTAATGAAAGAGAAAGTAAACAAAGAGAGCCTCTCAATGTTAGATAGGTCCATTAGTAATGTTTCGCGAGAATTCACCCCACTTATTTTCAAAACGAGACTTTTTTCATAAAAGTTCCTGAAAATTGAAACCCAGACATAATTTTATGAAGTTTTTGTCTGTAGGGGGGCTGGGGGCAAGAAGGACACCTTAAGATATATAGATTCAAATCATGGTTGATAAGCACAATTTTTGAAGATTATTCCAGTGTAGGGGCAAGCTCAGCTTTTGTTCTAAATGAAGGTAACGATAGATTTCAAAAATATAAGAAACACATGATGATTTGATATTTTTGAAAATGTCCCTTCTTATGAGGTTTTTAAACGAGACACGGGGCAAGCGTGCCACTCATATGGGGCAAGAAGACCACCAGAGCAAAATGGCACAAATTTTGTATATTATTATTTCCCCGCCTAAAGGATAAATTGTAGAGTAAGTAAAGATAAAAACTGAGGGATAAAAGTTGACTTATATTTAAAAAGTAATTTTACGAAATTAATTTAGTTTTCATCTTGTTTGACTGTAACAATTATAGTAAAAATTTTCAGAAACCATTTTGAATGTCCAAGATGGTTTATTTTGATTTTATTTAGTAGGAAACATTGATTGGATGCAATATTAAACAAGAAAAATAAAAGTTCATTTGATTTTATATGAGAAAATTGCGGTGTCCCTCTTGCCCCATAAGACATACTGTTATTATATATGTAAAATTTAATGTCAAAATGACTTTTTCGAAAAAAAAATTCCTCACAGCTATATTAAACAATTGAAAATCATCAATACTGTGCGGAAAAATCAATATGTTTTGTATTTATTGGGAGTCAAACCTTGTTTTCCAGTCTTACATTCTTATAATATTTCGCATATTTTGCGTTAGTGAGTTAAAGACATTTTTCTATTTTTTTGTACTTAACATTTTTAACTGTAATATTTACACAACCCTCAATTAGTACTCAATTTATACTTATCCTGCGTCAAAAATCAAAAAATTGATTTGAACTACGTGAAATTAGAGGTGGCACTCTTGCCCCGGGTGTCCTTCTTGCCCCATGTCCCCCTACTATGATCTCAATTAAATTTCCTTATCTTCTACCTTACTCGCGAATTTTTCTCAAATATATTTCATGGTTTTGTAGATAAATGTTTTTAGCCCATAAAATTCGAACAAAAATGTTTTGAAAGGTTTTCAAATTCTAGAAACCACAATACTTCATATTAATAGACAGCTCCTATTACATAATGCAGTTCACAATCCTCTGAAGGGACCGTCCATAAATGACGTAGCATTTTAAGGGGGAGGGGGGAGTCTACGATTTTGCTACGAACCATGTATTAGGTATGGGAAAATAGGCTACGATGGGGGAGGGGGGTGTCAAAAATTGCCCAAAAAATGCTACGTCATTAATGGACGTTGCCGAACAAATCGAGCATTTCAGATGACTTATATATCGATTTTCGAGGTTTCTGTGATTTGTCGAACTTGATTGAGAAGTTCCATCCCTTAAAACCCCACGAGTCCTTAACACCTCATTTTACGGTATTGATAAATACAGTCACTGCCAAAATAAAGTGCCTAGTTCTGAGCGGGTCCGCAAATCCATTGAGAACAAGTGTCGGTTTTTCTTGATTGAAGAATAAATTTACGAGAGAATTATTACCAAGTTGTAGATTTTTGATCTTCCAAATCCGTTCTAATTCTATCAAGTGTAACCGTGAAAATCATAAACTATGATCATTACTGGTGATATCTTGGCAGTTTTTTTTTTTCAAATTTTCTGGTGAGATCCGCGAAAAAAATCTCAGAACTCTTGGTGTTATTGGAAAGATTAAACATAGCTAAATTATTCACTGATTCCACCATTCGCGGAACCCTTGAATATATGATTAAGATTATTATTAAAAAAAATCGATATCCGTCGCAATGATCTTCGGTAGATTTCCGTAAATATTCCTAACGGATATCTGACAAGGTTTCCCAAAATTGTATGGTGATTTTTTTGACAAATTCACCGCACGACAAATAGTTACTCATTAGCAAGCTTCTTGAAATATTTACTGCAGCTTCCAGTACTGATGATTTCTGATTGAATCCTTGAGAAATACTTTGATGAAATCCTCAATTAACTCCTGGGAATATTTTTGACATGTAGCAAGTGAGATTTAGAATATTTCCATGTAGGAAGATGCATCTTATTCCTGGCACTTTCGAATCTCTTCGGCAGGTTTTTTTTAAGATCCTGAGCTTATATTTGGCCACAGTATGCGTCATTCTTAAGTTGCAGCAAAGTCTCATAAAATTCGGCCGAGATAAATCCCCCATGCTAAAGTGAATTGTGGAACTGCCAAAGTTGTACATCACCTACTCTATTCTGAAAACGTACATGAGTGCGCCTTACTGTTGAGCTTTAGCCAATTGAATGAAAAAAAAAACGATTTTTAAGTAAATGATAGATGTGCCCAAGTGATATATCCTACTAAACTTGCATGATTTTTTGTTGAACTTTGTCAAGATTGTTTATGGAAGTCCCTTGCAGTGCTCATGGAATACTACGTAGATTCCTGGCTAAATGCTCAGTGGGCTCTTCTAAGGGATCAATGACGAATTCCCCATTGAGATCTGTGTTTAATTACATACGTATTACAATTACATAATTTGTAGGAATGCCTGTTGCTGCATCTCAATCTGCAGTTGTTGATAGTAGTAGATACTACCTTGCGATTGTAACAGTATTTTGATCTCCAGTTGAAAGAATTCCCTTATTTGCTAAGCCTTCAATGGTCATTCATGGTTACTTAGGGCATCTTCTTGTCAAGACATCTGAGATCATTTGAACGATCACTAACTTGTAGCAGCAAATTGGAATGATCTCAATGATTTCTCAGATGTGCCTCCAATTTACCTCCTCTACGACATTAAAATTTTTCTGTTGCAGGGAGCCGGATCCTATTCTTGGCACTTTTGATTCACTTCTGCAGCGGGGTTATTTGAAAGCTACACAGCTTATATTTGATCATAATATGCGTCGTACTGATGCGCTTATTGATGCAAAGTTTCAGACAATTCGGCCGAGAAAACCCCCCATGCCAAAGTGAATCATGATTCTCACCTCGCTGTTGCTGTTATAAGCTCGTTTTTTTTTCCTCGTCTACAGAGCCTTTTAACTACTGCTTCCATTATTCAGGAATATTGTGGTATGACCCATATTTTATTTGGTGCTCATCAAAAATCCTTTCACAATTGAAATGTGATATACATTCATTGATGTGTCACACTGTCCCAACTCGTTTTATAAAGTCTATTACCCTATTAGGACTACCTTGCCAAATTTCCAAGGGCTCTAATAACCCTTTTCCAAATGCTAACATTCTTTGATCAAGCAATGCTCCGCAGTTGCAGAGTAAATGCTCAGCAGTTTCGTTTTCAGCTTGACAAAAACGACATTCAGGGGATTGGATTTTTCCTATCTTTTTCAGACGATACCTACTTGGGCAGTGATCGGTCATCAGGCCAGTTATTACCCTAAGATTTCGTTTATTACGATTCAGTATAGCCCGGGCTTTAGCTAGACTGGGTTTTATTAATCTTTTCGCTGGCTTGGATGTATCCGTGGCGTTCCAATTGGATTATACCATGGACATTTCCCAATTTTTCAGTTTCATCCTGAGAGAGCACTCAGGAACACCACAGAACGATTCAGGGCCGACAAAGCTCGAAGCTGCACCCTGTCTTGGTAGATTGTCGGCGATTTTATTCCCCTCAATTCCACAATGGCAGGGCACCCAGTATAATGTAACTTCATTCCTACTGGCCAATTGCTTCAGAGAAAGAATGCATTCCCACACTAACTTTGATCTACATGTGAATGCCTTTAGAGCATTCAAAGTTGCTTGACTGTCCGAGAACATTTGTACAGTCAATGATGGCTTGTATTTCAGTGGGACTGCGCTCCATAGCGATTACCTGGCTGATACTAGGGCCGAAAACTCCAGCTCCGGTATTGTCGCCCATCTTTGACCCAAAAAAAAAACAATCTTTGACCCAAATAAAAAACAATAGAACCGGGACGTAAACTTGGCCCACCAGAATCTCAAATATAGCGGCTTGGTTTAACCACTTTGAAGGGTTGGTCTTCGTTGTCATCCAATCTTCTATTGTTTTCATATCTGAATTCAAATTGAATTCCTTGATGATTTTCATGTGACCAATCAAATCATCGTCTAGTATTTTATTATAACGAATTAACTGCTAGGCAAAAATAGCTTGCAGTTTTATGAATTGATGCAAAGGCAGTATATTAAGAAGGGCATCCAAGGCAACCGATGGTGTACTTTTCATTGATCCTGTCATTGATATATGCAAGCAAGTCTTTGCAACTTAGCCAGCTTTGAGAGAAATGTTGAACGCAGTTTGCAACCGATTGGAAATCGTGTTATCAAACTTTCCACGAACCAAGCTGGCTACATCATCGGCATGTCCAATAGGGTCCTAAAGCTCTGTCCCATTTTTAGTACCAAACGCTTAAGTTTAGGTCAGAAACACATGTTTACTAATTTTTTAAATTATTCTCGTTGGTTTAAGTCAAAACAATATTTTCTTATGGTTTTTAAGATTTTGTCACACCCCTTGGCTTAAACTCAAATTTTGGGTATCATTAAACATGTTAGGACCCAATTACCTCAAAACCTTGATCTTTTAGATTTCTAAGGAGTTCATCTATTACAAGAGACCACAGTAAGGTCGATAATACTCCTCCTTGAGGATATCCCTTAGTAGATTTTATTATAGATATTTGCGCACCTACTAGATCAGCCGAAATTATACGATCCTTGAGCATAGTCATAACCCATTCGATAACACTTTTATCCAAGCCCCTTGCTTCCATGGCTGAACTCATAGAGCTCTAGGATGCATTATCGAATGCTCCTTCAATATCGAGAAAAGCAACCACGGCTATTTCTTTGGCTTCAAGAGATTTCTCAATTTTATTTACCAGCGACTGCAGCGCCGTGATGGTAGATTTACCTGATTGATACGCAAATTGGTATTTACAAAGAGGCATTTCTATTACTTCGCAATGACTAAACATCATATTAGGAGTTTCCTACCTTCTCACTAAAAAGTGACGCCTTATTGATTCATAATTCATTCATGTAAGATGACTGGATCTCGATCTGCTGTTTTTAATAGCAGTACTAGCTTACAATGGTAACAGTATTTTGATTTTCAGCTGAAACTAGACTATTTGTTCCTAAGGCTTCAATGGTATTCATTCCTATTTACCCTCTATACGATTCCAGAATTTGTCTGTTACAGTCAACTCTCCCTTACTCGATATTCGGTATCTCAATATCGTGTTACAGAACCATAGTTAAAGTTGATTTTCATGGTTTTGTTTTCTGTAGCTCGATACCTACCTAACTCGAAAGTCCCTTCAATATCGATTTATGAAAAGTTGTTTCTCTCACTGATACTTTTCAGCACGATAGAGTTTCTGGGTTTTTGTTTCGTCACTTTGTCACTCATTTTTTGTATTCTGATTTGACAATCTTCAAGAATATGTCCAGAAGAAGTATTTATCAGATTAATGAAAATCTTTTTTGTGTGATTAATTCGATATTTTTTTATATTCCATATAGAGTCTACTCTCCATAACGCGATACCGAGTTATAGAACCATAGCATGGCTTTCATGGCTACTTCGCTGATCCCTTTCCACATATGCCATCAAAATCATTTTTGTTTGATTATGATAAAGAGATGTTCCCCGGCTATCGGGCGACGAACTCCTCAAGGGCGAAAAGTTGCATGAATAAACAGAAATATAATGCCTTTCTGGCTTCCTCGCTAAAATCCGATTCTCCCCTCCCAAGCTCAATCTCGCTCGAAAAATCGCATCCAATAATCGGAAACTGGAAGACCATGGCATAAAAGCAGTTTCAGCAGAATCATCACCATCATCATTATAATCCGCACATCCACGAACGAACACCAACAGAATCAGAATTCAGAAATGGGGGGGCACCAAAGCAAGCATCGATTTCGTGCTTTGATTCTCGATAAAGGCAAAGTTCACAATCCGGGTCGAAAAGTAGGCTGATCGCCTTCCAGCGCATACTTCGATGCACAATCGTTATTCTTCTTCCAGATGATCCATTTTCCGATCACAACACATTCATTGACGAATTTAGCACAGACGGCGATTGTAGTAAATCCTGCTGGCTCACTTCGATGTGCATCGGTCCGAAGCAGGGATGCCAGGTTGGAAGACATGTCTTCCATTGGAAGACATTTGAGTAGTGTGGAAGACATTTGGCAGACGGAAGATTTTTGGAAGACTTTTCACAATTTGTGAAGACATTTGGAAGACAATTTTAAATTATTGGCATTTTAATAATTCCTAGATTTAAAAAAATATGTGAGTTGAAAATTACAGAAATGCTTCTATAAGATTTTTGCACGTCTTACTCTATCTTTAGTTATCCCTCTCCGAATTCCATTGATTTCTTTAGATATTGATCTGAGAATTCGGTCAAGGATTCTTCCAGAATTTCTTCTATTAACTCTTGCAGAGATTTGTAAAAACATTTTAGTAATGCATTTAAATATTATTCCAGAGGTTCATCAAAGGTATTCAGGGATTCCTACAATCATTTTTTCTATGATCTGTTTCAGCGATTCTCGTGTATTTTTTTTACGAATTCATATACAAATATGATTTTTTTTCTGAGATTGCTACAATCGTTACTTCTTAAATTATCCCAAGGACTTTCGGGATAACTGTCAAGATTTTTTCCACTGGTTTCTTCGGAAACTTCTTAAGAATTCCTTCACCAATTGTTTCACAATATTTCAAACAATATCTGCAAAAATATCCGTAATAAATTTCCATGATATTATTTCAGATTTGTTAGGGAATACTCTTAGGTATGTTTCAAAGGAATCTGTGGAGTACTCTAGATACTTTGGGATGAAACTAATTGTAACAATCCTAGTGCGGGAGCAGAAATCTTTTTGCTAATTCTTAAAACTATCTGGAGGAATTTATAAATCATAAATAATTTTGTTATCGATTTTTTAAAAATATCGTGGAAGTATCATCTTACTAGAAATCCTTACCAAAATTCTCGGATAAATTGCCCAATGAAATACAGACAATGTTTTTTGGGAGATGCTTGGGAACGAACCCTAGAATACATTGCTGATTTGCACATGGGAAATCCTAGAGAAATCCTGAAGAAGTAAAGGTGCAATAAAAAGTGCTTTTAAATTGAAATTTCGATCCATGAAGTTTATCGCTGATTAAAATACACACATCATGGGCAATGCAAAAATAAACAAGTGTGAGAAGTGTCTTAATTTTTTGAACATTATCTTCTACATGCATTTTAATAGAATAATTTGACTATGGAACAGTTCTTGGAGATTTCTTATAGTTCAAAAAAATAATTATTTCAAAAACTAAACAAGATTTTATTTTTTCAAAAATATGAGTTTTACTAAAAGTTTAAATATAATCTTCAATTATTCATTCTAGAATTCCACTAGTCGCTACTTTGAACATTTCTCTAAACACTCTTAAAACAATTCTATTGGCATTCCGTCCTGGAACACTATCCATAATTCCTCTATGTAATGTTTAGGATTACTTCCAAAGGCTTTTCAGAACAAAAAAGGTATACCGTATTAAAGTATGACTTACACTGCACCGAGAATTTTCAGCGAAATAAAGTCAAGTATTCGTTCAAAAATCTGTCCAGAGATATCACTGGCGATACCTCCATGAATTCTTATAGAAGTTTCTTCAGATTTATTTTCAGGAATTCTTACACATTTCCAACAAATTATTCCAGAAATTTATGGAGTTTTCTAGGAAACTCCACCCAGGTTTTAAACAATTATGGGAAGAGCACCAATTTTCTAACCAAGAAACTTATTTGAAAATTCCACTAGGATAAAAAACCAGATCTTCATGGGTTTTTCAGGGGACTTCTACTAAAACCGTTTGCAGAAATTTTTATGTTATTTTATTTTTTTTTGCAGAGAAAAAAAATGCTCAAATACTGGTTATCTTTTGTATATTTGTCTTGAAACTTTCCATGAAGTGCCCTTTCATTAGTTACCTCAGAAATTCTCGGAAGAGAGTTGTCCGTAGATAAATGTCTGGTGAAAATCTTTGAGAATCTCTAACGATTTTTATAGAGCTATTAGATCACGTTATTCCTGAAAAAAAAAACATGGAGATAGAAAAACAAACTGAAATTTCTCTTAAATTCTTGGTTTGATTCCCATCGAACTCCTTTAAAAATCCGTAGAAGATGTGTTGAGAGATTTTAAAATAAAATATAGATAAGTCATTCATGTGAATATAAAAAGAGCTAATTTGTTTTTTTTTTAAATGTATTTCATGCATTTCAAATAAAGCAAAAAAAAAAACAATGAGAAACATCAAGAAGTATTGAAACCTTAAAAAAACTGAAGAAATTCTTCAAGTAATTAATAACTTCGAGAATTACTCTAGGAATTAACACAAGAACCAGAGGAGATATTTTGTTAGGCATTGAGAGTTGCTGAAGGAATACCTTAAAAATTGTGAAAAAAAAAACATAGAGAATCATCTGTAGACAAATCCCTTAAAGCTTTTTATTAGGAACCTTCAGAGAAATCTCTAGCGAATAAAATCCTTTCACAAATTTTGAACTGAGCATGGTAAGGAGGTGACTTAGGATTTTCTGAGCATTTACTTAGCTTTTGTTTTTTTATATTATTTTTGTTTTGGCTATAGTGGTCATGCGATTCAAAGGTAAAGGGAGTCTATAGCAGATTTTTGCAAATGATGGAAATAAATAGGTGGATAAGCATCGCAAAGGAAGCGACAAGATTGAAATTTTATTAGGTGGTTAAAATTAAGCCCTTTTAGGTCAGTTTTCTACCTAGCTTCTGGAGAAGGGTTGACTAAAAGCTTTAAGCTTTGCCTGGGCAATTTTCCTCCAGGAATTCCTCCGGAGATTTTTTTACAAAAATTCTTAGAGAATTTCCTCCAGAGACTTCCTCAGGAGATTTCCTCCAGGGATTCCTTCGGAGATACCTGGTTGAACTCCTCAGTGGATTTTCAATTGCATTTTCTCCTAGAACTTTGTCCAAGATTTCCTCTGAGGATTTTTTCTATGAATTTCTCCGGGGTTTTCCCCCAAGAACTCCTCCGGGGATTTCCTCCAAGAATTTTTTCGGGGATTATCTCCGGAGATTTTTTTTCCCAGCATTCCTTCAGAGATTTCCCCCCAGAAAACCTTTATGGATTTTCTTCAACAATTCCTCCGGGGATCTCGTTTAGAAATTATTTTAAAGATTTCCTCCAGCTTCCTCCGGAAATTTCTTCTAGGAATTCCTCCAGCGACCTCCTCCAGAAATTAACCCCCCAGGAATTCCTCCGAGAATTCCCTTCAGGAATTCTTTCGTAGATTTACTCCAGGAATTCCTCCAGGGATTTAATTGAGAAATTCCCTTGAGGGTTTTTTTTCCTCCGGGGATTTTCTACAGAAATTCATCTAAGGCATTTCTAGGGAATTTCCTCCAGGAATTAATCCGGGGATTTCCTCCAGGAATTAATCAGGAGATTTTCTCTAGGAATGCCACATGGGGACTTCTCCCAAGAACTCCTCTAGAGGTTTTTTTTCCTCTGGCGATTTGATACTTGGCGGGAATTCCTTCGGAGGTCCATCTGAAACTTCTTCGAAGTTTGTCCGAGAATTCTATATTAGTTACTACGGGAATTCTTTCTGAGCTCCACCGAAAACTCCTACGGGTTTTCCATGGATTCTCATAGAATTCTTTCAGTGTTCCTTCAGAAATTCATAGGATTTCCTGCACACATTTCATGGAGCTCTTTCCTTCAGAGACCCTCCAGGGTATTTTCCAGAGTTCCTCCGGGATTATCTCCATAGTTTCTTTAGGAATTTCTTCGAAGTTTTTCTACAACATATTCCTCCAGAAATTGCTTCGGAGTCCCTGAGGCCCTCCAGAAATTTCTTCAGAATTCCTCATGGATTTTTTTTCGGAGTTCTTCATTGAATTTCTTTGAAGCTCCTCCGGGAGTTCCTACAGATTTCATCCGGGAATTCTTTTGGAACGGGAATTTCTTCCGATTTTCTCTATATTTCTTCCTAGATTTTTTTTCGGAATTCTACAGGAATTATTCAAAGTTCCTCTAGTAGTCCACTTCGAGCTATCCTGAAGTTACTTCAGAAAATTCTCTACATTGTCTCCGGGAAATTCAAGAGTTTCTTCGTAGATTCTCTGGGGATTTCATTATGAAATTCTTCCAGAAATTCCTTAGAGGATTTTTAAGGAGAATTTAGGCGGACATTTTCACCAGGAAGTTCTCTGGGGATTTTCTCCAGAAATTGCTACCAAGATTTCCACCGGGGATGTCCATCAAGATCTGCTCCAGGTATGTTCTCCAGGAATTCTTCAGGGGATTTCCAATAACAATTTCTTCGGGGATTTTGTCCAGTAATTTATTTATAAATTCCTCCGAAGATTATCTCTAAAAATTCCTTCTGCGATTTTTTCAGAAGATTTATCCGGAGATTTCCTCCAGTTATTTCTCTGGGGATTTGCACCAGGAATTTCACCGGAGATTTCCTCCAGGAATTTCTCCTGGGATTTTCTCCAGGGACTTCCTTAGGAGATTGCCTCTAGGGATTCCTTCGGGGATATAGCCCTAGAGCTCCTCAGTGGATTTTCAATAGCATTTTCTCCGAGGATTTCGTCTAATATTTCCTCTTAGGATTTTTTCAATGAAATTCTCCGGGGTTTCCTCCAAGAACTTCTCCGAGGATTTTCTCCAGGAATTCCTTCGGTTATTTCCTCCAGGAATACCTTCGGGGATTTTTTCCAACAATTCCTCTAGGGATTTCCCACAGAAAACTTTCGGGGATTCTCTCCAAGAATTCCTCTGGGGATTTTGCCCAGAAATTCTTTCGGGGATTTCATTGAGAAATTCCTCCGGGAATTTTCTTCAGAAAATCCTGCAGGGATGTTTTCATAGAATTCATCCGGAGTTTTTCTCCAGGAATTCTGCTGGGGATGTACACTAGGAATTTCTCCAGAGATTTCCTCTAAGAATTTCTCCGGATGTTTCAACAATTCTTCCGGGTAAATCCTCAAGCACTTCTCCGGGGATTTTTGCCAGGAATTCCTCAGGGGAATTCCCATAGCAATTCCTCCGGGGATTTCGTCCAGGAATTCTTCCGGAGGTTTCAAGAATTTCTCTAGAGATATCTCCAAGAACTCCTCCGGTGACTTTCTCCAGGAATTTCTCAGGGGCTTTCCAACAGCAATACATTCGAGGATTTTGTCCAGAAATTCGCCTGCAAATTTTATTAGGAAATTTCTTCGGCATTTCCTCCAGGGATTCCTCCGGGGATTTCCCTCGGGAATTTCCCCCGGGAATTTGACCCGGGAATTTTTCCCTCGGGAATTTCAAAAATTCCTCCGAAGATATCCCCCAAGAACTCCTCCGGGTATTTTATCCATTAATTCCTCAGAGGAATTCCAATAGCAATAGCTCCTGGGATTTCGTTCAGAACTCCGCCTGGAATTCCTTCGGAGCTAGGAATTTTCCAGAAGCCCCCCGGGAGCTCTTGCATAAATTCTTTCAAAAGATCTTCTTAAATTTTTTGATGATTCCGTTCCCAGGAGTTCCTCAAAAACTCTTACCGAGAGTTCCATCAAGAATTCCTAAGTCCGTCTCCTAGGTCATAGTTATAGTTGCAAAATGCCGAGAATTTCTAAGTCCGCCAGAAATTTCAGGATAAATGAAGTTTGCCAGGTACTCCTTTGTTAATTTCGCGATATATTTAATGCGCATTCCCCGGTGGTTCTTACGTGAATTTCTACAGAAATTCCTTAAGGGATTCAGCTAGAATTTCGATTTTTCCAAGCATCACCAACATGATTGTTTTTGTGATCACGTTTGAAATTGATCAGATAAAAAAACACCGTTGCATGTGCGGGCGGTTTGGTTTATTTTTACTGGTCTAATTAATTTTGACGTATCTATCTATCTATATAAATAAAAATGGAATGGTGTTTGTATGTCACGAAATGGCTTACGAACGGGTCAACGGATTTGAATGATTCTTTCTCAGTTTTGTTCGTCAGGGGTTCCGACGTGTTCGTGTGTATAAAAATCCCAGGATATTCACCGGGAAAGTTGAAAAAACGAGCGCGAACGAAACTGTCATTTTATATGGGACGATCAAAAGCGTTTTTCAACAGCCTACTTGATGGCAAGACGAAGTTTGCCGGGACCACTAGTTTGGAATAAAAAATGGACCACCGTTTAAGTTGCCCTTAAGTTACCATGATAATTGAAAAGTTTAAAGTGGAAGACATTGGAAGACATTTTTCCGTGCAATTGGAAGACATTGGAAAAAATCACCTGGCATCCCTGGTCCGAAGGTGCTGTTTACTAATCAAATTTCGACCTAATCAGATTAATCCGCGCTAGCACCAATACTCTTGCACTGCCTTCGCTCGCTCTGGCTGACGACTTGCGAGGTTTGGAAATCCCGCACACAATCCGCGTTCTTCTTCCCTGCTTCTCTTCTGCGGAACAGGGAACGGAAAGACCCGAAAAATAATCTTCAATCACTATTTTCCCACGACCGGATGATCGGATCGAAGCAAGCCTTTCCCCACCACACACATGGATTAATTCCGCAGAATTTTTCTCCCTCAGCTACTTGGATCTAATACACACACTCGTGAATCGCAATTATTTACCCCACGCAGTGGTCAAAATTTGGTCACTCACGCAGTCAATCCGGAGAAAAACGCGACAAGCTGCAGGCGGAAGGCAAATTTAGTTCAGTTTTCCTTAGAATTCACACGCCGAAACGATCTGGGAACGGGAGGATTACACACACGCGAGCGCACGCACTTGAAAATTAAATTTTAATGAGGGGAAAATTATTTTTTTCCTTAAAAATCTTCTGGTATTTTGTGTTTCCGATTTTGCCTTTCACAGACCCTCCACCTGCAACGGAATCGCCATTACGACTGACTGACTGACTGGACTGGATGGAAGAGCGCCAGCAAGAGAGCACGACGCGCGACTGGAGTCGCTATTTGCGAACCGGGTTGCCAGCAAACTAACCATTAGATATGAAGTTAAATTTTGCAAAATCTATTTTGAAAGCGCAAAAATGATGTTTGCAAGACAACTTTGATTGTGTTTAAAATGTAAGAAACATTATTTTTATTAGAATATTGACAAATTTTTCATCATTTCCAAGTATTACGAAACATAAATATAAAACTAGCGTCCAGCAAATTATAATTCAGAGTTCCAAATTATGATATATGTAGGTTTATATCTCACGTTACAATTCTAAAGGGTCAATGATCAAATTGTAAAAAAAATCGGGCTTGATAGCATCTTCCAACACTCACTAAGGCTGTGAATCGTTTCACCTACTCGTTTAACTTTTAGAGCTCGATAGTTATTTTCCCCTCAAATGGTTAAATTGAACTTCGCGGTCGACCCATTTCAGTTTTGACAGTCAAGTAGTTATTTCAGAACAAAGTTAACAGATGGTTAGTTATTCTCAAATTCACGGGAGCAAAAAATAACTTTCGAACTGTCAAGTTTTACCATGCTCCAGAGCAGGGTTATTTCTAACCGAAGGTGAAATAACTATCGAGCTGTCAAATTTTAACTGAAAGTTAAACGAATAGGTGAAACGGTTCACAGCATAACTATGCAAGTATTGTAAACAGAGCCCATTCACTAATTTCATAACGGGTGGGTGGGTGTCACCATGATGTTACAGCTTATACAAAATCAGAACAAATATTTTTATAAAAATCATTACGAGGTGATGATGGGTGGGTGTCCAAAATAGCCATTTTCAGCGTTATGAAATTTGTGAATCAACCCAAATATTTATTGGCTCTCTGCTTGAAACGACGAATGCTCCGATTTCTCTCCATCAAATGACGTTTGAACCATTTTTAATCTGAACGATTGGCAATTTAGCGGTGTACAAATTAAAAAGTGTTCAGATTAAATGTGGTCAAACCAACGGGGGTACCCGGTACTGAGAAATAGCAATTGCAAATGTGGTGAACAATATTCACATCGAATTTTTCCAGTACCAAATATTTGAGGATTGTCCTTAAGGTGATTGTAAAACGAATCCAAACTTTGAATTTTCAAGTGCACAAGACTGCAGAATCTGACAACAGTTCGCGTTGCAAATCAATCAAATTGCTTGCTTGCTTGCTGGTGGTGACCAATGGGATGCATTTTCAACGCGGAGCGCTGTTTGGTTATCAAGTCATGTGCTCTTGAAAATCTGAGGTGTGGCTTCGTTCTACAATCACCTTAATGAATTGTTACGCGAGATATCAAGACTAACAATTCAAAAGGCCTCATCTCCAAAAAGTAAACAATGAGAAAAATGCAATCTTGTTTTGTCAAACAATAAATCAAATTTAAATTATGAATTAAGGCATTTTATGTTATTTTATCGTCCAGAAAGTCGATGGATAAACTGATTTATAGCTATGAATATTCATTACTATCATTTTAGCAAAAAATCCTGCTAAAAAACGAGTCAAAGGAAATGAGGCTTTTATTTCACCAAAAGCTATGCAGCCCTTTTCATTTGTGCCCATAGACGCCGGCCGACGCTGATGAGGCCTGTGAGTTGACGCCTTTGTTTACTCTAAAATGTGTTGAGGCCTTCTAGTTGTGGCTTGTTTTTTCATCATCTTCAGATGTGGCCTTTTGAAAATCATTCAATATTCATGATAAAATACGATAATTGAAGTGTAGAAGAGTGTTACGTGGTAAAGCAAGGTACATGGGATCTCTGCAGCAAGAGGAGATTCGTGCGGTCGATTAAGTATGTGATTTATTCAATCATCGTCATCGATAAACATAATGGATGTGCTAAGCGTGAGTGTCGTCGAGCAATTATATGGAAATATTTGTTCAATTGAAGTAATATTTCAACTGAACGTTATGTTTCATGTAATAGTAACGAAATCGTGTTGTTATCAATAAGTCGTGAAGTACAGACATGCTGACACAGGTATTATTAGGTAGTATGATACAAAATACATCACTCCACAGGAACCCGACGAAAAATTTGATTATGTTCGCTGTTGAGACTATCGCTGTGTAAAATAATACATGGAGCGGAGCGGCTGAAGTATAACTTGTATCTGCTTAGTAAATTTGAAACATTTTTTCGTAATTTTAGTTGCAATTTTGATGTTTGTTTAATAGGCCTCAACTCGGTTTCAAGTAAATATAGAAATGGGGACTTTTTGGGAAAAGGCCGCATTTGCGATTAATATCCTAATTATCGGGAAATGAGATGGGGCCTTTTAGAAAAATGATATTTTTTCAACTTTCATGCATATTTTTGCATGACTATTGTATGATACAGTAAGAATAGGCTCTTATACACTTAAATCAGCAGAAACCCGATTTGTTTACATTTTGGACTTGAGGCCTTTTCAATTGTTGGTCTTGATATATTTATCATATTTCTGGAGCTCGATTAGAAAAGGTCGTAAGTAACAAAAGTAAATAAATTCTGCTAATTTCACCATTAGGTAGATTCTACTCAGTTTAATATGCGGTTAAAATATCATTTTGATATGATATTTCTTTAAAAATAAAATAAAAGTAAACACTTCGACGTAATGAACAAAAACTAGGAACAGTGCAAATTTGTTCATTCGTCCTATTGCGCATAAGGTCGAAAGTAACAAAAACGCCTAATTCCGATAAAACGTGTATTCGACCTTTTGTAACCAAAGGTCCCATGAGCGACAGCTGTCAAAATAAATGGAAAAGCTGATACGACGCACCTGTAGTATTGATTTTGCCTCGTTAAACAGTTTTTTTTACAATGAGTGGATTAAATTCAATGCCAGGTAAGTTTCTCAAAATTAAAACATTATTTTAGTGTAATAATGTTCCTTTTACAGAAGCTGCGATTTTTCGAAAACAAATCGTTTGGCTTGATGAAAGGAATTTACGGAAGAACATTCCTATGGAAAGACCCCAACTAAAGACCCGCCAGATCGCAGATCAGTAATCTCCTCACTTGATGGTTCCAGTGAAAAAACAGCATCGGGATCGATTCCATCGATGGGAATGAGCATCCATTCGCCATCCAACCTTCAAGCGAATCCAGTAACACTGATTCCATGGCAAAACCAGTCCGCACCGGCTGGGCAACTGGAAACATCAATGGATCAGTCTCCCCTTGCCAATGCTTGGATGAACACCTTTCATCTTTCCTGACACGTCTTCGTCCGTTAATTCACCAGCTTCATATATGCTGACTTCATCAGACGGTAGCCCAGGCCTTGAAACTGAGTCCTTAAAAACGAGTTATGAAGAGTTGAATGTGTTCTGAAACTAAACAGATCGAAGATTAATTTTTTTTTAAATATCTGAACTTAATTTTAGAGAGCCGTTAGTCTCTTCTATTTTCTTATTTTATATTCCGAAAGCTTGCAGTATTTTTGTACAGTCAAACCTCTATGAGTCGATATTCAAAGTACAATCGACTCAGTGATATTCTAAGGAAAGCTGTTTCTTTCGGTTTCTAATCCAGCGGCTATGCATAACTTTTGAAGATCCTATCTAGATGGATCCACAACTACTCCAGGGAGTTGGTGCACCAACTGGCAGACTTCGATGTATGGCATGCGAATTGGACATGGTAGCGTTCCAGAAAACGAACAGCAAACGTTTAACATGGCAAAAGCGTTGTGCTAACTGCAAATCAATCCGAGAAATTCACTATTATTGAGATGAGAATACAACGATGGCTGGTGGGTCGTATGTACTTCACTAACCATCAACCAGTTCGATCGTATTTTGACGTATGGACATTTTCAGATGTCAAACGTCTGAACGTGCCCGTTCGATGTGCAGCGGTGACTAGCGTTAGGTCGTATCGATTAGGTCGAATGAACCTCAAACAATCTCACATAGACGGAAAACTTTTTTAATCTCATAAATAAAAAAAATGAGTATATTTTTCTTATTTTGTTAAATGGTTTAATGGGAGGGATTTCGTGTTGTGTCTTGATACGTATATTATGTAATTTTAAGCTTTTTGTTTTAAATAGTAATTGAATTTCGTTTGAAAAACTTCATGGTGAGTTATCTCAGATAGTCAAAAATGTCACATTCGACCTTTTCAAATCGAGCTCCAGATTTATTTCAAAAAGAAAAGAAAATGTCACAAGAAAATTTCTTAACTCGCATAACTGTTATGCGAGAAATCTCGTAGAATGGATGCTACCAACACTGCTCACCAGACGCCAACGAAGAGAGACAGCAAAAGGAAAGTACCGTTAACTGTCATGAAAGGAAGCTTGCGGTGGCTCAGTCTCGGCCACCCAGAGGAGAAGAAGAAGAAGAAGAAGCTTGCGGTGAGAGGATTGCGTCGCGACGCCGAACTTCGTGAGATCGAAGCCAGAGATTTTGCTGTAAACAAAGGTGGGGAAGAGTGGGCGTTTCGTTTGACAGTTGCCCTCCCAGTGGTGATGCAAAACTACGAATGAACATTGGAAGCGCGTTTGCTTCCAATTACGTGAGAATGTAAACATCAAACCAGTACGCGGTGAAAACTTTGGTTGGCCGGAAAACGTTCGGGAAAGCCATGGAAAACGAAGCTGGACAAGTGAATCAAGTTCGCGTGGACATTGAGTACTGGTAAGTATTTGGGAGGTTGTTCGAATTTCATAAAAATTTGGCTGCAATCGGTGCGCGAGCTTCGAGTTAACGATTGTGCTTCATGGCAATGTCCATTGTGCCCAGTGGTGTACGGTACAGAGCATTCCTGATTTTAACAACTAAATTTACATTTTAACTCCCTGCAATGCACTTCTAAAACAGTGCATTAAATTTACTCTATATAAACCCTTGTTCAATTCAATCCAATAATAAGCGGTTTCTTCACCACCGCTTAGGCCTCAAACCTAGTTAAACCACATGGGTAAACATGATTTACGGCCTAATGGCCGGTACGCTGATCATAAGTACTGTGCAAAAGGATAGGACAAGAAACGGTCAAGGAATGATTCTGCTACCGAAATTAGGGTAACGGTCGTATTTTGGACCCCCTAAGGAAGTGATTTTAGTTTTTTGTCCCAAATAATTAATTGCATAGCATAACCAAGTCAAAGAACATGCCAAAATGTAGAGAAAAACTTCCTTTACGAGACAAAAATGCCCATACGGTCATGTAAGGTCCAGAAAACGTCGAAAATAATTGAATTGTGAAGCACTGTTTTTCATTATTTTGGACACATTAATACATTTTGGACCCCCGGCATTTTTTTTATCGTTTAGCGACAAAGTCCACGACACTGGTTGTATAATATGCTTGCCCATAGTCTAATCAATCGATTGACAATGGAAAACCGAAGAAATTCTACGCCTTTGGTTGAGAAATTTGAAAAAAGTTTTTATTTACATTTGAAAAATTTCTGACGGCTTCAATTTCTGTGTGTAACGTGTTGTAACGGTTGCATAGATGATTGAACCTTAAATTAATTTCAGATAAAATAAACACATTTTCTATGTACAAACGGTTGATGCAATTGCGGAATGGTCCTATCTTTCCAAATGGCATGCGAATTAAGTTGGTCTTTCGATTTAAACAGGGAAATTTGCAGGAAAATGGCCCAGGAGGTCCAAAATATATTGGTTACCCTACTTGAGCTGTACGCTGCTGAGAAGTAGAGTTGATTTCATAACGTCGGTAACGCCTCCAGCTCAAAACAAAAGGAGCTGTAACTTTTCCGTATACGGAAAAATGTGCCGCTCAATTATTCCGCAAGTAAATGACACTTCGCTCATACTGGTTCAGCTGTCAAAATTGTCGGAAGTAATGCGACAATTAGTATTCATAGTAGGCTATGATAAGCTGTATATAGAAAGTAGAAATATTTTTTTTCATTCTTGTTCCAACTACCAACTAAAGTAGTTTGGTCTCTGGCTCTCACCACATTTTACCAAAAGGTTATGGGCCCAGAGAGTTCAGATAGTTAGAAGAATTTTATTCAAGATTCAAGAAAAGTTCTCAAGTCCTTCAAGATGGCCAACCCGGCGGAAAATTCTCAGCGAGGCGAAGGAGACGCAGTCCAGAATCGGATCCATTCCATCCATGGTTCAACAAGCCTACCGTCAATCGAACTTCTGCGAGGCCGCGAAAACTGGTCGACGTGGAAATTCGCGGTACAAACGTTCCTGGAACTGGAAGATTTGTGGGAAGTCGTGAAGCCAACGCCGAACGCAGACGGGACCCTTCCGGTGGCAGACGCATTGAAGGACCGGAGAGCGCGAGCGAAAATCATCCTTTTGCTCGATCCGGTTAAGGGGACACGGGAGACCGTGTTATTTTCCCTATCTTTCGTCTCACTCTAACAATAATCATCAAAACTTTGTGGAAGCAAATCTCGAGTTTTAGTGAACCGATGAAGCTGAAAATTTATCGGGTTGTGCACTACATATATATAATCATAGTGATACATTTTCGCATCGATATATGGAATGGTTCTTGAGATTTGCTTTTTGAAATGGATAGGGTGATTATGATGACGTCCCGTGCGGCCTTAACTACGTGCATGTGAGGGAAGCCAAATCAGCACGGGACACGTGGTCGAAGTTGGAAGCAGCGTTCGAGGACTCTGGATTGACCCGGAAAGTCGGCCTGTTGAGAAAACTCATCACAACCTCCTTGGCAACCAGCAACTCCATGGAGACGTTTGTTAACGACATCATAGCAACCGCACACCAACTGCGTGGAATTGGCTTCGAGATCACCGACGAGTGGATAGGAACACTTTTGCTGGCCGGTTTACCTGAAGAATATCGGCCGATGATCATGGCTCTTGAAAACTCCGGAGCAGCGATTACCGGTGACGTCATCAAGACAAAACTGCTGCAGGAGATCAGAGTGCCAACGTCGGGGGCCGCATTCGCTAGCAACAAGCATGGCCGGAAACCAATCAAGCAAAGTGAAAAACCGAATCCATCATCAAGCAAAGGTCCGAAATGCAGGCGCTGTCACAAATTCGGCCACATTGCAAGGGAGTGCTCGACAAGAGAGCCGAAGAAAAGCGACGGAAATGCCTGGTGCACGGTGATGTCAGCGGTTGAAGAGGACGATAACGATTGGTATTTCGACTCGGGAGCATCCAATCATTTTACGAAGTCAGCGCAGCATCTGGAGGAGTTTCGCAAGTGCGGCGGCACGGTCATTGCCGCAAACCGCGGCGCGATGAAGATTGTTGCCAAAGGAAGCATGAAATTGAAACCCGCATGCTGCCCGAACGACCCTGCGATTACGGTGGATGAGGTGCAAGTGATTCCCGATTTGTCATCGAATTTGCTTTCGGTGAGCCAAATAGTGCAACGAGGACACACGGTAACATTCAACAAGGATGGCGTCCAAGTCATCAATCCGAGCGGTGAGTTAATTGCGACTGGTAGTAGGAAGCGTGACCTGTTCAAATTGGACCTGGTTCAGTCTTCAAGAGCACTGGCATGTGCATCGAATGAAACTGCAGCTCTGTGGCACAAGAGACTTGGTCACATCAACTACGACAGCTTACATCGGATGAAGCGTGGCTTGGTTTCTGGAATTGAATATGCAGAGCCGCCCAGGAGCAACGACAAGTGCAAGGTTTGTTCTATGGGTAAGCAGACACGTTTACCATTTAGCAAATGCGGTTCACGAGCGTCGGATGTACTGGAGGTGGTCCATTCGGATATCTGCGGGCCGATGGAGGTCCAATCGTTGGGTGGCAGCCGCTACTACTTGACCTTCACAGATGACAAGTCCCGTCGAATCTTCGTATATTTCCTGGAAGAGAAATCAGCGCAGAATGTATATGAAGCTTTTGAAAATTTCCGTTGCATGGCTGAGCGACACACAGGGAAGAAATTGAAGACGATACGCACCGATAACGGTAAAGAATTCACGAATCGGAAACTGGAGGACCATTTGAAGCGTTTGGGAATCCGTCATCAAACAACGGCGGACTACACTCCTGAGCAGAATGGTCTGGCGGAGCGAGTCAACAGAACCATCGTCGAACGAGCGCGATGTATGCTTTTTGAAGCGAATCTCCCGAAAGTGTTTTGGGCAGAAGCTACAGCGACAGCAGTCTACCTCATCAATAGGTCTCCTACCAAAGGACACTCGGCGACCCCAGAGGAAGTTTGGAGCGGTAGGAAACCAAATCTGGCGCATGTTCGTGTTTTCGGTTCGAAGGTAATGGCACACGTTCCGAAGCCGAAGCGCAAAAAGTGGGATGCGAAGGAATTCGAATGTATTCTCACTGGATTTGACGAGGATACAAAAGCATATCGTCTGTGGGATCCGAAATCGAAGAAAATCATCAAGAGTCGAGATGTTACCTTCGTGAGTGAAGCAGGAGAGAAACCATCGCCTTCCAACAGCATGCAGGTAGCAGCCCCGGAGCGAAAAGTCGTACGACTAGACCTGGGCGATCCGTTTCCGGTACATGATCCCAAATCGGTTCGAACAGAAGCAATCGACGTCGAAGATGGAATAGTGCCTGTGGAAGAACATCAATCAAGCTCTGAAGATGAAGAATTTCTAGATCCAATTCGTGACGTGACAAACTCTGCGCTCCCTCCGCGATCATCTTCAAATCCGCCCGAGTCACAGGCGTTGAGGCGCAGCGGACGGGAGCGCTACCTGCCAGGCAAGTTAAAAGATTTTTTCTTTCCGAGTAGAGGACTCTCTTCCGATCGATTTTCAGACAACCAACCCGAGTCTGATGTCTACGTGGACGCAGGAAGCGCCATCAACCTTCATGGACCCGTAGCTGGTGACCTGCAACAAGGACTAGCAGCCAGGCGTCAACCATCAACCGATGGTGATCCACGTACTCCGTCCGAAGCATTGAGGGGACCTGAAGCGAAACTGTGGAAGCAAGCAATGGACGACGAATATCGAGCTCAGATCGAGAACAACACGTGGGAGCTGGTCGAGCTACCTCCGGGCCGAAAAGCGATCGGCTGCAAGTGGATCTTCAAAACGAAGGAGGACGAAAGAGGAAACATCGTGCGGCACAAAGCAAGACTGGTTGCACAAGGGTTCAACCAGAAATACGGCGTGGACTTCGACGAGGTCTTCGCACCAGTTGCTAAGCAGGTGACCCTCAGGACGCTACTCACGGTGGCAAGCCGTCGTCAGATGTTTGTGAAGCACATGGACGTCAAAACCGCATACCTTCATGGGAAGTTGGATGAAACTATCTACATGAGGCAACCGGAAGGATACTCCATGGGAGGGCCGAACACAGTATGCTTACTGAAGCGAAGCATATACGGGCTCAAGCAATCCGCACGTGTGTGGAATCAGAGCATCGATGCAGTTTTGCGGCAAATGGGATTCAACCCATCATCGGCAGATCCCTGTCTGTACGTGCGGAGGAAAGGAAACAGTTACACGTACGTTCTACTTTATGTCGACGACATGTTAGTCGTTTGCAGGACAGAGGAGGAGTTCAAGGCTATTCACCAGGCGTTGAGGCAACATTTCAACGTGACAGCACTAGGAGATGTTAAACATTTCCTACACTGAGAACAGCGTTGCGGTTGAAAAGACTATATCAGAGGGTTAAATTAAATACACAACGCCACTTGATTTGTGCAGACTAAATTAACATTTATTTAGAATATTTTGTGCATTCAATTTTACCATGGCACCATTTGTATAGTAAAAATTACTATATCATGGTTAAAAACTTGCAGCAGACCAGAATTTTACCGAGGATCTGGCGATTGCCAAGCGCGAACGCTAGCCGCTCGGCTATCGACGCGGTTGGATTGAGAGGGAACAAAACGCAAATAAAAAGCGTTCATGATAGCTCAATCGTGGTTGGAATAGTAAATTTAAAAACACGTTCATGGTTCTCATTACTGCAATGCTTGTTTCAGTGTAGGAATCGAAATCGAGAGGGATGGTAACGGATTCCAGCTTAATCAAGAACGGTACATCCTGAAGCTCGCAGAACGGTTCGGTCTAGAAAACGCCAAGCCTTCGAAAATACCCTTGGATCCTGGCTACCTGCAGCAGAAGGAGGAGGAGCATGAACTACGTTTGCCGAACAACACTCAATACCTGAGTCTCATCGGCGGTCTGCTGTATGTAGCAGTTAATACTCGGCCTGACATAGCTGTGAGCGTTACCATTCTGGCTCAAAAATCAAGCTGCCCGACACAACTGGACTGGCACGAGGCCAAGAGAGTGCTCAGGTACTTGAAATCGACTAGTAATCACAAATTGATTCTAGGATCCACAGCTGACGGGCTCGAGATGTACGCAGATGCCGATTGGGCTGGCAACCATCGCGATAGGAAGTCCAATTCCGGTTTCCTAATACGACTGGGAGGTGGCGTCGTCAGTTGGGCATCAAGGAAACAAACTTGTGTGGCGCTGTCATCAACGGAGGCGGAGCTCGTTGCCTTAACCGAGGCGTGCCAAGAGCTCAGCTGGCTCAAGAAGCTGATAATCGATCTAGGTGTCAACGTTTCTTCGCCAGTTACCACATTCGAAGACAATCAAAGCTGTATTCGTCTGGTCGAAAACGGCAAGATAGAGAAGAGGTCGAAGCATATAGCCACGAAATACTTCTTTGTTCGTGATCTTCAAGAGCAGCAGCAAATCATTCTGAAGTATTGCCCTACCGAGTTCATGTTGGCTGACATACTGACGAAACCGCTGCAGCATCTACGATTGAAGACATTAAGGGATAAGTTAGGAGTATTGAACTATATTGTCGAGGAGGAGTGTCGGAAGTAATGCGACAATTAGTATTCATAGTAGGCTATGATAAGCTGTATATAGAAAGTAGAAATAAATTTTTTCATTCTTGTTCCAACTACCAACTAAAGTAGTTTGGTCTCTGGCTCTCACCACATTTTACCAAAAAAAATTACTTTGGTAAAAAAGAGAAATTTTACTTGAGCGCTTTATGCGTAGTATGCACCTGAAACGTAAAGCGCTCAAGTAAAATTCCTCTTTTTTACCAAAGTAATTTTGACAGCTGATCCAGAATGAGCGAAGTGTCACTTTTACTTGCGGAATAATTGAGCGGCACATTTTTCCGTACGGAATAGTGACAGCTCCATTTGATTTGAACGGCAGGCGTTTCCAATGTTACGAAATCAGTTCTACTTGTCAACTGGATACAGCTCAAGTAATTTGGACAGCTGAAGTATTTCTTGGCCATTATTTGTCCTATCCTTTTGCACAGTACTTATGATCACGGCCATTACGTTTCAGGTGCATACTACGCAGAAGTGAAGTTAAAGAAATCGACCCAATATCCTTTGGTTTTATACAGTTCGATTTACTTTTTATATTGATTAGTACTTACATTACCAGCCAAAACTATGGAATTTTACAACGAATATTGCAACACACGTTTTAAATATTGCAACACCCCAACAGTTTAGAATCAAGGGTAATGTATATAACTTGGACACGGATATAATTTGGACAGGCTTGTCGTTCTAGGTTCATTTCCAATGAGGTGGTGAGGAATATATGAAAGTACCTGTCCAAATTATTCACATGAGCCCTCATTCACATATTTCATAACGCGGAAGGGGGTGGGTGGTTGTCTTCAAGTTGTTACAGGTTTTACAAAATTCGTTATGAGGGTGTGGGTGGGTATTGAAAATGGCCATTTTTGGCGTTATGAAATTTGTGAATAAACCCTGAGGATGTCCAAAATGTATATATGGTGTTCGAAATTTATAACAGACAGGCCATTTAAATACGTTATTTTGGAAGCTAATGCCGCGTTTTATAAGCTTTTTTCCAGAAACTCAAAGTACAGTAAGACATTGAGCACCGATAACAGATGTTTATGCTGGAACAAAAATCTTCTGAAAACTTGTGTGAATATTCAAACTAAAACACGTTAAAAATATTAGCGCCGCTACACAATGTATTGCGGAATCAGTGGTGAATATAAGTATCTTGAAATGTTTTATATTCACCACTGACATCGCCATGGGAACTTAACGATAAAAGCGCCAATACGATGTTGCTACTTGTGTTGCCATTTAAAAAGACCATCAATTGTGTTACACAGTTTTACAATCGGACTTAACGTCTGTCATCTTTGCATTAAGCATATACACGACATTGCCTAATAATATATCAGTATATTATGCAATAAATCAGTGGCCACTAGAATGATGCAAATTTTGAAATTTTTGCTCCCCTATGCTTGGACGATTTTAATTATGGTTAATAGCATCCTTCCAAAGTTTGAAGTGGTTCTGAAGAAATTTGACTGTGCACACGCCATTTGAAGTTTATATAGAGTTTACTATGAAAAACGCCAAATTTCACATCAGAAGAATTAGTTCACTTTTCCATAGATTATTATGACGAGCAGTTAGAGGACTGAACACAAAAAAAATGCCTTTTTCATAGTAATTTCCATGTAAACTTCGAATAGCGTGTGCACAACCAAATTTCTTCCGAATCATTTTAAAATTTTGGGAGAATCATTTCCATCATAATTGACATCGTTTAAGCATAGAGGAGCAAAACCTTCAAAATTTGCATCAGTCTAGTGGCCACGCTTGCCAGTCCAATAACGAATATTTTAAAACGGTCTTTGGCTCAAATAAAATTCCATTCGCGTGGAAAACCACTTTTATAGTGCCAATCCACAAAATCAGCAAACACTAACCGTGTTGAAAATTACCGCTGTCATGCTACCTGAGTAAAGACCTCGAAAAACTATGTACTTCGCAATGCACTATACACTGCTGCTTTGCCTATCATTTCTATTAGCCAACACGGATTTGTACGGAACCGTTCGACCACTACTAACTGTAGGGATTGAAAGGGGTACCAGAGAAGATATAAACTAAGTAGAAGGGTATATAGTCTGAGTATTAAGGAAATCCTAAGCAAACGGGAAGAAACGAATGACACGTCAGTCTTGTAAAGTGTTTCGAGCGATGAAGTTGCGCTGGAATTGCTCCTGTTGCAATTCGGCTGATTGAGCCTTTAACTTTGCATATGCCGGTTCCTACCTCCAGACACTACACCAACCTGATGTGCTATGCTAATGCAGTATCTCGCAAGATGGAATTGAAAGGACAGGTTGATTCGATTTTGCGAAGGCATTTGACACGGTTCCTCACATGCTGGTCGTAGAAAAAACGTTCCATCTTGGGTTTCCAGACTTGACCACGACATGGCTGCTGTCTCACCTTTCGGGCTGTTTAGCATACGTTTCTATCAATTCTGATCGCTCCTGGTTTCGTCATCCATAACCACACATTTCGATTTCGTTAACCACTCTCGATATAGCTTCATTGCGCGGGATTTGGCCGTCGTGTTTTGTTGATCACGCGGGTTCGGTGCCTTTGCTGAGTGTACCAGGAGGAACACTTGGCCTTCAGAGCCGCGTGTCGCGAATCTTAAGGTTCGGATTACGCTTGAAATAATCCAACACCTTTCGGGCCTTCACAGGGTCAGCTGCCTTCGATTTTCTACCACTTCCAGCTCGCCGCTTGGTCGTCTGGGACTTTACCACCCGAGAGACAGTTGTATGGGTGATTCCCAGTTGTATTCCGATCCATCTCATACTCGCAGTCGGATTTTCCAAAACAGCTGGGTAGGACAGTCAAAGGATTGTCCTTCACATGATTCAACAAAATAAAACAAAGATCAGCAGAAATTATTTATGACCTGATCAATATACATACAAACTCGATAAAATACGACCTTAACCGTTAGAAAAACAAATGGAGTAATCCTCTATGGCATTTCTGAATGAATCAATGTATGGTTTCTGAAAAAAAAATCTACGACCAACCTTTTATATGTTCTGGGACAAATTGCAGTGAGCATTCCTGGAAGTAATTTTTAAGAAGCTTCTGGAACATCCATTGAAAATTGTCAGATAATTCTTTGAAAATCTTTGGCAGAATTTGTGGAGGAATCGACTATATTGAAGAAAAATTCACGGGTACACAGTCTTGGACTTTAACTGTCCTATGTCTGAAATTTCGTTGGTTTATGAATGTTTATGAATTCGGAACCAATTTCTCTTAACGTATTTTATTTTATTAACGTAATGTACTCGTAAATTATTATGATATTTTTCTCCAGATGTATTATTATAATTATTTAATTTTATTTGAGTGGCTTTTCGCCTTGGTGAGTTCGTCAATTCCTCCAGATGTTTTTTCCACTGATTCTTTCGCCGTTTTCTCCAGTTCTTCACAAATTTTGGTTCCAGAGTTGGAAAAGAATGTTTTAACATTTTTCAAAGAAATCCTACAATAATTCTTCGCCGATTCTTTCCTTCATTCAAGACATTTGTATAAGGGTTATTCTAGAAATTTGTCCATTATTACTCTCCAAAATTGTTCAAAAATTCCTGCTCATTATTTGATGAAATCTTTTATAAACTTTTCCAAGAATTCCTCTGGGATTCGACATTAAGCTCCTTCAGAAATTTCGCTCGGCTGTTCTCCAGCAATTTATTGAAATACTAGTGGTCCCGGCAAACTTCGTCTTGCCATCAAGTAGGCTGTTGAAAAACACCATGGAACGCTCCGAAATTCGAATTTTTTTTTTTAGTAATACCGATACAAATATTTTATTGACTTTTGGCCCATCGACATTCGGACGATTGAGAGGGAGGGATAATAAAAAATAAGCAGTAAAATTGAAAAAAAAAAAATCAAAACTCATCGGATTTGTAAGGAAATTTTGTGGAAACCTTCAGATTGCAATAAATACTTTTTTAACTGCCTCCTCAAAATATTAAGGTGAAGATGAATCGAAGCCAAACTTCAAATTTTCAAAAGCACGGATCTGGAGAACCGAACACCTGAGCTGAAAACTTAATCTATTGGTCACCACCAGCGAGTGACCAATCGATTAAATTTTCAGCTTAAACTGATGTTTGGTTCTCCAGATCCGTGCTTTTGAAAATTTGAGGTATGGCTTCGATTTATCTTCACCTTAAATTGGGCCCGAACATTTTGAAAGGGGAGAGACAAAAAAGTCAAAGTCAAATTTGTATCGACTTAATCTTAGCAATTTATCAAGAAAATCCTAGGAAGAATTTCAACGAGAGGTCACACAAGTTTTATCAGAGGTTATGCAGAAGTTTTGCAAAATTTTGCTCAACAAACTCTGAACAATTTCCTTGATATTTCCCTGGGGACATCCCTGGATGAATAACTGTAACAATTTTTTGAAGACACCCTTGGAAAACTTTTCAAACAAATTTAGAAGAATTACTGAAGGAATTTTTCATTCTTGAAGTAGGGGAATATTGGAGGAAAACAAAGGAAAATCAATGGACAAACTCTCTGGGACTTCCTTGATGAAAATTTCGGAAATGATCTGTGGGTCGATTCCTGATGAAATCTCCGTAGTAATTTCTGTGGCTATGATCCATAGACAAATTCCAAATTGAATTTTTAAATGTAGGGTAGAAGTACCAATTATGGCTATAGCACCAATTATGGCAATAGTGAGAACAAAAAGAGATTTTTCTTATTGTTTCACTAGAATATAACGACTAATATACACAGAAATGATAAAACAATTTGTTTTTGATGGTAACTAAACCTTGAAAAGAACATTTGTGCAATAAGCTTCGAAAAATGAACATTTGAAAATTTTGTCTCACATTTATGCAAGGGTGGAACTGGCGGCTCTTTACTGCTACCCCAAAGTGTCGCTGGTACTAAAAAGTAAACAACCATACAAAATTCCGACCAAACAATGATGAAGACGTAATCAATTTTCCAGAAAACATCTATTTTGGGAATTAAGTCGAATTTGCTGATTAAATTGCCAACAGCGCACTGCAGTAGCACGTAGCAAATAACTGCTTGCAAACATTATCTTTCAAGCACATTGATTAACGTAGTTTTGCGAATTATATTTTTCACTTTTCCGCGCTAAGCCTTAAAACTGGTTCTGGACTTAGGTTGGCGGCTTTTCAATTTTACTCCCAGTTGACAGCCGCCCTCCACCCTTGCATTTATGTCATCTTCTTAGCAGTTTGCTAAGGGACACCCGTTACGAAATGTATGTTTTCATCCGGAAAAACTGCTTCAACCGTTGAATGTATGATGCCTATTGATAACAAATGAATAAATGTAGCTGGTGTGCAATCAAATCTTCTGTTTTAAGTTGGAAATCGTGTTATTCCACTATGTTGATAACTGGTACAAAGAGTGTATGAGAGCCCAATTATGGCAATACTCTGGAGGCGGTTTGTTTACATTTTTTGATCAGTGAAATAAAGGAAGTAAAGATATTTCACGGATTACTTCCACGACGGGACGGTTTGGTAAGGCATTATCTGCGTGTTTTGTACCCAATTACTAAGATTTTTCAATCACACGTTCGAAAACGTTCGCAAGCGGAAGATGCTACCCAAGTAACCATGGAGCATTATATCATTGCATATATAATGCAGCTGCATTGCCGTATGCCTACCATTAAAGTAGTTTAAAAGTGAAAAAGGGCCCTTTTACAGTTGCACTAATGCAAAAACGACGATAAAGCAATGAAGCAATTCATAAAGTAACATTAGTGCAGCAGTACAATTTATAAAGTGATATTATTGCATTGATACATTTGTAATGTAGAGTTAATGCTTTATTGCTTGACAACTCTTGAAATATGTGGAATAAAAGCAATGTTACATTAATGTTGTTGATATGCAGTAGAATACGTGCAATGTTATAATGCTTGTGGTTACTTGGGTAATTTCATGGTAGAGAAGGGTTTTCAGCGACACTCGATTTTTGAATTTTCCCTCTTATTTTCGTTAAAATCAGGCACTGGAAAGGTAATGTGAGATCATTAATGCTGTTTTGTACCATAATTTGCATTTACACTACATTTCGACTCCTTTTCGAAAATTAATTTTCTCCCATGAACCCATTGCAATAAATTGATTTAAAATCTATTTAACACAAAATTTCTGGAAAATTTTCTAAGCAATCACTTTATTACTTATTAGCGTTGCATTATCATTCGCTCTGGATGGCATTTGAGATCCTTTCGTGCAAATATTCGATAGTCCATAATTGGCACACTTTTATGTCGAATGCTAGGAACACTATTGCCATAATTGGTACAAAGACAAGGCTATTTAAAACCATTTTTTAAAAGCTTTAAGCCAATTTAGTGCCAAAACGGTTCAATTCATCTGATTCGCAAGGCCTCAAACTAGTAAATAACATCAAAAAGTCATGCATACGTTTTAGAAACGTGGTTAAAATCTGATTTGTATCCAAACAGTTGACCTATTGCATCCATAATTGGTACACCTACCCTATCCTAAACGAAATTCTAGGAAGAATTACTTAGAAAGATCGTAGAAATCACTAAACAACTAAAGAGATCTTCGAAGTAATATGTGAAAGAAAACTATAGTAAAACGAGCTGTAATACTAATCATAATGTCACAAGGAA
This sequence comes from Aedes aegypti, assembly GCF_002204515.2. Lineage (NCBI taxonomy): Eukaryota > Metazoa > Arthropoda > Insecta > Diptera > Culicidae > Aedes > Aedes aegypti. The sequence continues at coordinate 23,838,975 of NC_035107.1, forward strand.
TTCCAAAAAAATCTTAGAAATGTTTGTTCAAATGAGGAATTGAACTCTCATATAGTGGTTACTGCTAGGTTTATAGTTGTATTCAACCTGAAAAAAACTAGAAATATAAGAGAATTTCAATAGGGCAATAGATGGAGTGGTAGTAAAAACGAAATCCTGAAGCAAAGAAAGCTCCATGGAAGATGAAATAAAAACAAAAAGTAATCTGTTTATATTACGGTTGATTTCAAATCACTACTTTTTCGATTCAATTTCCTAATAGGGCGATTCAAAACTGAAAAGGCAATAGATGGCTCTTTTTCAATGGTAGTAAAAACGAAATCCGTGGTGCTTTGGAAGATAAACTAAACACAACAAGTTATGTATTCACTTTATACTTGATTTCTAATCACTACTTTTTGGACTCAGTTTCCTAATTGCAAGCAATTTACGTTTTTCATTATTTACGTTTTGATAGTTCTCCGACCACCATTCTTCCATGCGCTTGTGTTGAAAGTTTGAGGAATTTGAGAATCCAGGGTAGCGCGATTCGTGATCAAACGTCAACATCCCACTGCAAAATCGCTAGTGTTTGGAGGTGATTTTAACCTCCAAATTTCCAAATAACCTCCAAATCATCACCTCCAAGTTAGTTCTAATAACCTCCGTTATATGAAATATGGTGGCGCGTCGATCGTCGCAAGTTTATCGTTAAACAGTCAATCAGTGAGTGGCATACAAACATCAGTGTCGTGTTGTTGTCTGTAATTTTTGCCGCTGGCGCCAAATGTTAGCGTTTGAGAACAAAATAAACAGTCGTTACCCTATTATGAATTTTACGTGTACATTCTGACATCTCAGATTCTCAGATTTCCTTTGGAAATCCGGAATTCCTATACGAACTTTGTGTTTCCGATAGGGATGTCGGATTTTTAAAGATAATTCTGGAATTTTAAAAGCCTTTCTAGGAATATTGCGGAAATATTAGAAATCTGGTAAAAATTCTAGAATTCGGGTGGGAATGGGATTCCGGTTATTGATTATAGGAATTTCTTGGACTCTAAATCAATAACTCGTACCACGCATTTTCACAAAAGCACATTTATTATTTTATTTTTATTTTTTTTTCAACATCAATCAATCACCATTTTTTCTTTCATATCCCGCGTCAAAAAAAACACTACTATCCTCTAACTCGAGAAATTCCTACATTGATCTCTTGGAAACCTACAATTCCCATAAACAATATCTACATTCCAAATTCTAGTAATTCCAAGGATACTATCAGAAACCCCACCGAAGTAACGAAGAATATCACAGAATCACTTAGAACTTCCGGAATTCAACATGCAGTTAAGAAATCACACGGGGGGCATCAAAATTCTACCGCAATTTCACCAGAATCTCAGTATTGGAAACATGTGGTTCCTAATTTGATAGCTGTAATTCCTCTAGGAATTCTAGGATTTCACCAAGGGTAATTCCAATGATTCCTCCAGGAAAATCTCTAGAGTGGAAGATTGCCTACAAGAATGCCTCCGAACCGCTCCGTAGATTGCTCCGGCAATATTTTTAATGAGATTGATCCAAGAATTCCTCCATAGATTCTTCCAGGGATTTTCAGATTTCTTTTGAAATTCTCTAGGAGAATTGCTCGAAGGATACATCTAGAAAAATCTCTACAAGGATTCTTGCAGAGTTGCCACCAAAGATTTCTACAGGAATTCGTACAACTTCTTTAAATTTATTGAATATATTTCTCCAGATATTCCTCCAGGGATACTTGCAGGAATTTCCGCAGGTAGTACTCTTGAAATTAGTCCAGGAATTCCAGCAGGAATTTTCCAAGGATTATCCAAGTAATTACTTTACGAATTCCTCAAGAGTTTCCTCCATGGATTCTCCAAGAGGAATTACTCAAAGTAATCCTCCAGGGAATTATCCAGAATTTTTTTCTAGAGTAAACATTTGCCACCTCGACATTCACATTTTTCTACACGACCATCAAAATCCAAAGCAAACCATGACCGTTCAAAACAAAAAAATGTCACGGCTCTTCAAAACTGTAATCTTCTTCTTCCCAACGTTTTTTCAAACCCGAATGCGAAATGACTCGTTTATATGTATCACAACGGAATGATTGTGTTCTTGCTATTAGCGTTAATAGATTTCAGTTAGTTGAAAACACAAGCGAAATATTAGCGATCGAATTATTTAACATTTTTTTCAATCATTCACCTCGAGATAGCTGCCCGAAAACGATCATATTGGAGAGACAAAAACAGTCAAGCAGTGTGTGAACCGTTGGCAGCACAACGCCTGATGGTATTGATGCTGCTGCTGCTTTGTGTTTTGGTTGACTGGCAGAATCGATGAACTGTGGTAAAAAGTGGTCACAGTTCCCAAGGTCAGGAGTTTTATTTCGTCGCACCTCTTCAGCTGTTCCCAGCTGAAGACCACTGCGCACCGAACAAAACCCCAATTCTAACGAGTCCGCGAAAAGGATTTCATGGAGGAATCTCTAGAAAAATCCTAAGAGGAACTTCTGGGAGAATCTCTGGTTAAAAATCTGAAAGAAGGAATCTTCAGAAGAATACCCAGGAAAATGTCTTATGAAGCTGGAATTATTTTTGGAGGATTCCATGAAGAGAGTTTTGTGGAGTAATCCCTGAAGAAATTGCTAAAAAAATGCTTAAGAAATCTCAGGATCCTTGCAGAAATTTTCTCAGATGAATCCCTAAAAGAATGTTTCTAAAAAAATCTGTACGATTCTGAAGGATTACCTGGGTAAACTGTTGAAGAAATCCTCGGTGGCATCTTTGGATGCATACTTGGAGGAATTCCTGGAGAACTTCTTCACTGTAGAGACTATGCTGGAGGCATCCCTATAGAAACTCCTGAAATAATCGATGAAGAAATTGCCAAATTTTTGGAGAAACTCCTGTAAAAATCTCGCTGTAGAAAGTGTGTGGCACTGAATAAACATTGTTATGGATCTTGGCTTCTAAACCTGTTATGATGCGATCTAGTAGGCATGGAACAACTTCGACGACTCACTCCTATAGTAACATCAGAGTGAAATGTCAAGTTCTTCGTGGGGCTCCTGTTTGCCGACTTCGATTCCGAACTCCACATTTGGCGATCCTGCCAGAATTTAAAACTAATTTTCGTGTTCCTCGAGATCCTGGATTTGTAAGCAAACGGAGTGTCCACAGGAAAATGTGTTTGTTCCGACACCGCGTGTGAAAGTCAGTGTTTGTGGAGTGAATTTTCAGCCTGAGAAAGATTTGAAAAAAAGAAGGATTTCTGTAAGTAGGGAAAATTATTGTTTTCTGAGAACAGTTAACAAAATACTACGGCTGATTGAGGAGACAAGGTGAGAAAATTATTTAACCGCTGCACTACACTTTGAACCAGTAGTTCTTGCTCTAAACCAGCATCTTTTCAACAGTTTCAGTTGCGCAAGAGTGCTTTCGAAGCGTTTTCTTTTGTTGTGCTTGAGAAAAAAAGAAATCAAACAGATTGATTTGATTGAAATAGTCGAATATACATGTTGGACAAAAGTACATACACTATTTCAGAATAATTTAATCAATTAAAAATGATATTCATTTAAAAAAAAAACCCTAGGGCAAATTCACCTCAGATACAAAGTAAACATTCTGCCTAAAACGGGAACTTATTTTATAGCATTGGTTTATTGAAAAAAAAAGGTAAGCTTAATGCAAGGAGAATTCTAGAGCAGAATTATTTTTCCAAAGGAGTCGATTGGATATGCCGTGCAGAATTTGTAAAATAAATTTGATATGTTTCGTAGCATTTTGAAAATCTTTTGTAGCATGTGTGCTGTTTTTATCGTCGATTTTGTCTTAATATATTCATTTCAATTGCTATTTTAGAGATAACTTTCCGTTTTAAGGCCGGTTTGCTACTGACAAGAAAGGAATCGCCTATCTCGATGCGTGGAAAATTTCTCCCAAGAAATGGTCAAGAAAATCACTTGTTTCTGATCGCAGTACGCAGTTGAGAAGAAATGTCACTTCAAAGGGGGCTCTCTGTAGGAAATTTCTTGACCCTTTCAGTCAAGGAATTTCTTTACTTTTCTTGAGCGAAACAGCATACACCCGATTCTGTTTTTGCACGGATTTTTTTTACACGGCCGTGCAAAAAAAGTTTCCATACATTTTTTTCCGCCAAAACCTTATTTTTGCATGAAACGTCGAGAAATGGTGTTACTTTTTTTGCACGGTTTTTGAAATTTTGAACTGAAAACTTTTTTTGCACGGTACGCATCTCCCGTGCAAAAACAGAATCGGGTGTACTTAGCTTTACGGTTGAACAGAAAGCTACACTGAGGCAAAAATCTCGCATGATTTTCATAAGATCGCACTAATGAACGCGTTTTTTATTATTTTTTTGTTGGTTCATAAGACACTTGCGTATTTCATTCGACGAGATTGAGATTCATAAGACAAGTGTAATTTTTTCATAACAATCAATTGTCAATGTCATAAGAACGCTTATGAACCCCATTGCTCATCATTGTGAAGAACCACGTGAGGCAAATTTTCTCGGTACAGCCATTTCACTATCAGAAATTCAATATGGCTTCCGAAATGGACGTGTTTGCTGATTTGTCGCTGGCTGACTCCGTTTCTAATGCATCAAAGGGTAAATATTTTCTATTTATCATCAATTCCGCTGTAATTAACACTTTCTTTCGATCAGATTAAGGAATTGGATCCAAAGAATAATTTTTGAATGAAAATTCAAAACAATTTGTATGACGCGTAAGAAATCACAAACCCTCCCTCATCCATTAATCCGCCCCTAACGTAAACCTGCACCAATTCAGGCGTTCTTCACAACTTTTCTCAATAATGTTTCGCTGCTATAATATACTTCTTCGCGTTCAAAATAGGTTAGCCAACTAGAGAAAATCGAATTTTCATTCATTTTGTCGTATCACAAATCGATTCTAATGCTTACAGTAAAGTGCTTTAATCGAATTGCGATACGACAAAATGGATGAAAATTTGATTTTCCCAAGTTGGTTAACCTATTTTTCAACGCGGATTAGTATTATTCATTCATTGAAATTTATAATCTAAAGCTCAAATTACACAAGACAGTCTTATGGAACCAAGAATGGATCAGAACGTAATTCATAAGACTATCTATGGATTTTGTTATCAAGTCAATGCTGGTTCATAAGATCATCTTACGAAATTCCTTCGAGGTGTATTATGGAAACAACATCTGCCGAAAACCATACGATGGTCTTATGAATTTCAAAGATTTTTCTTGTGTCGTAATTCCATAAGCAAATCTTATGACAGTCTTACGTTTGCTTTCCTCAGTGTACCGCAGCTGTCATATTATTGATTTTTACGAATCGAAATACAATCGAATGCAATGATACTTTGGAAACCACACCGATGACTATTGATTTTGCTGTTTTATGCGCATCTTGTTATACTACTTTGTTGTGATTGAATGATTTAATTCAATTATGGAAAGATTCTCAAGCCTGCGATAGATTTATGCGGCTACTGCAGGACGGAATATGTCCGAAAGGTCCGCACAATTACAAATCCCTTCGTATTTACTATTTCGAAGGAAATTATTTGTTCACTTTTTGTAGTTATATTTCTATAAAATTGAAATGAATCGAATGAAAATTGAATGTTGGTGAGACTGAAAAATTGTTGTCTTTAACCCTTGCTTCTGTACATTGCGTATACAGTAATGTCTCACCTAACAGCTTGAATATAAAGCTGTCTGATTCGGAAAAAAAGTTGCATCGATTATCGGTAAGATCGAGCTGATTATTACCTAATGTACTTTTTAATTAGCACCATATATCATATGACTATTGTTTTGAGGCAAATAAAAGACTTTTTTACTAATAATACTACTATACACTGGCTGTTAAAATCTAATAATCCACAAAAAAAATAGTAATTTTATTTAAAAATAAATTAAGTTTGGAGGTTGCTATGAAAAAATGTTCTTAACGCGACTGATGGTTGCGATAAAAAAAATTTCCCTAATGGTGCTGGTGGTTGCAATACAAAAAAATATGCCCTTAACCCGACTGGTGGTTGCAACGAAAATAAGTTCTTAACGTGGCTGGTGGTCACAAATTTGTTCTTAGCAAGTTTTATTGATGCTGCTAGCGTGACTGGTGGTCGCATATTTGTTCTAAGCAATGGTGGTGTTCACTTGCTATCACGACTGGTGGTCGCAAATTTGTTTCTAGCAAGTGTTATTGGTGTTGCTAGCACGACTGGTGGTCGCATATGTGTTATAAGCAATGGTGGTGTTCACTTGCTACCTTGACTGGTGGTCACAAATGTGTTCTTAGCAAGTATTATTGATGTTGCTAGCGCGACTGGTGGTCACATATTTGTTCTAAGCAATGGTGGTGTTCACTTTCTATTACGACTGGTGGTCGCAAATTTGTTCTTAGCAAGTGTTATTGATGTTGCAAGTGCGACTGGTGGTCGCATATTTGTTCCTAGCAAAAGCGATACTCACATGCGTGCGCGACTGGCGGTCGTTAATGTAAGGATAAAAAAATGTAAGCCCAATGATGTATGGTATCTTACATCTATATGAATAAAAATGGAGTGGTGTTTATATGTCATGAAATAACTTGAGAACGGATCACGAATTGACGTGCTTTTTTTACTGTTGAATTCGACAAGGGATGCGACATGTTCATGCGAAGAGAAAGTTAGAGAAAGTCTTCAGGACACCGGGATAAGACTATTGTGTCATTTTGTATAGGGGATGGCATGGTGTTTTACTACAGCCTACTTGATGGCAAGACAAAAGTTTGCCGGGACCACTGGTATAGAATAAAATAGAACAAGGTATATACTAAACAAGTAACGTCAAACAAATTTTTGAGTGAGTATTCCGGATTGTATGTTTAGCAAGATGAAAGTCAAACGCAGATGCTAATCTGTTGAACACGCATTGCAGTCCATTGACAGCAATATTTTGTCCAAAATTAGTTCGTCTTAGATACTGTTGTGGCGTAGAATTCGCTTGCCGGATTTAATGAATGGAAAAGACATTCAGCCAATCAATATTTTGAACGCCGTTCTGATTCAGTGGGTACCATACAGCGGAAAAATATTCCGAAGTCGCATACACAAGTAAACAATTGAGAGACTTGAGACAATAAATAAAGGTGAAGTTTTTAGCTATGTGGAAGATATATCCTAAACTCTTAGGCTGTGAACCGTTTCAGCAGTTCGTTTAACTTTTAGTTAAAATTTGACAGCTCGATAGTTATTTCCCCTCCGGTTAGAAATAACCCTGCTCTGGAGCATGGTTAAACTTGACAGTTCGAAAGTTATTTTTTGCTCCCGTGAACTTGAGAATAACTAACCATCTGTCAACTTCGTTCTGAAATAACTACTCGACTGTCAAAGCTCAAATGGGTCGACTGCGATGTTCAATTTAACCATTTGAGGGGAACATAACTATCGAAATGTCAAATTTTAACTAAAAGTTAAACGAACTGCTGAAACGGTTCACAGCCTTAGAAGCATTCGCGATGACGTAGGACATTTGATTCTTGAATGCCTTTTTTATAGTCATGACGGTTTTCATGCATGGAAACCTTTGAATTATAGAATAGAGATGTTTTAAGATCCCAGACCAAGTTTCATTAAACATGTGGGATTAAACAAAATGTTGAGTCTTCAATCACTTCAAACATTTTCATTCCGGAGAAGAGGGAGGATGTGTGGCACTGAATAAACATTGTTATGGATCTTGGCTTCTAAACCTGTTATGATGGGCGACAATCAAAAGCCTATTAGAATAATGTAGCATTGAATCGCACATCAAACGATCTAGTAGGCATGGAACAACTTCGACGACTCACTCCTATAGTAACATCAGAGTGAAATGTCTAGTTCTTCGTGGGGCTCCCGTTTGCCGACTTCGATTCCGAACTCCACAGAAAGTATTTTGGAGGAATCTTCGGAGAAACCTCTGGAAAAATCTGTCGAGAATAATAATTCTTCCTCAGCCATATCGAAAATCCTTCACATAATATCTGTGCTACGAATAGTTTTTTTTAGATTTCTGTTCTAGAAAATTCTAGACATGGGGACCGCTTCGTTTTGGGTTAACTGAATATCTTAAAATTCTTCACCCAGCTCACATTGTCATATGTTATTTCTAGATCGCTCCAAATATAAGTGAATCTGAAGAGGTTTTAGTTAATATTAAATATCCACTTCTTCCCATTCCAGCAACGTGTGCAACTCGAAACCCCAGTGCCTGGAGCTGAGCCAACTGATACAAACACGCATCCCAGATGCCCAGGTAGCTTGCAAAATAGGCCGCCGTGGATCCTTCGAAGTTCAAATCAACGATACCCTGGTGCATTCTAAAATCAACTCCCTAGCTTTCCCGGACTACGAAGCAGTCGTGAGCAACGTGATAGCCGCCCGCGATGGTCGTCCGGTAACCAAGGTAAAGGAACAACCCATAACGGAGTGCGTTGTGCAGTAGAGGAGATTTCGGACCGAATCAAAGGTAGGCACAACCCCACACTTCAGAATAAAAACCAATGCTATTCACTTCGTCCCTCGATCACGCTGTTACAATACAGCCATTGTTCCGAACCGTCCCTGAGGGGGTTCACGTGCGACAGGTAGATCCCAAATCGCATCTTACCTTTGAACTCCCGACCAATCGTCCGCAGCGGTTCGGTCGTCTTCACCCCAGTTCCCTGATCGATGCAGATCATTTGACACCGAGAGCACGGTCCATCGACTGCAAACTCCAGGTAGCCTATGGTCACTCGCTTCCAGTCGCATTCCTCCATGGACACTGGCGTTTCGACGATCAAATTCCCTCGGAAACGATCGACCAGCGATTCCAGTGTCGGTTCCTCGTGCAGTTCGTCCCAATCCGGCACCTTATCGGCCAACCAGCGCACGGACGCCTGGTTGATGAGCAAGAACTGTGCCTGGTTAGCGAGAGCAATTTCCTGTTTCGATTGTTGAAACGTTCGCACTTCTTCGTCTGATTGTTTCAATAATCGTAGACCCGAAGTCTGCAGCGCTACGCTGATCCACTCGGCAACCTGATCGCCGCAATCGATCACTTGGACGTTGTCCTGGCAGACTTTGGTTTGGCAGAGCTTAATTCGCTGCGATTCTCCGAGGAGGTCCAACTCCAGGACGAAATCAGCCATGCTGGGGTGGGAAAGGGTCATTTCGTTGGTTTTGAGGTTGATCTGTGGTCGAATGAGGCACATCTCCGTAAGCTTCTTCTGTGTTAAGGCAACTCCGTTTTCATCGACGATGACGAACTCACGATCGTGCTTGAGCCCTCGACGACTGAGCGGCCATCGTGTGGTCACTTTGAAAGCCCCGCAGGACTTGATCGGAAAAAGGCAGATCATTTTGAGGCGAGGTTGGTCGTGCGATTTGTACTTGGAAACGATCTGCGTTCGCGTGAAGCCGTTCGTTAAGGTTTTCCTAATGTAGCACTTTTCGATCATTTCAATCAGGCAGTCGATGTCCCCTTTGCGGGTCATGTAGCCAAAAGAGATCCGGACGGATCCGGTGGGTTGACCGTCGATGAGATCGTTTGCGTCCCCGCAGACATGCCCGGCGTCGAACTGTTTGAGGACGTCTTCGTCCGATAGCTGGAGGTGTCTTTGGCAAGCACCCGGATTGCAGAAACAGCCGGTTCGCAGAAGGATGTTGTGAAGGCTTGCCATGTAGGAGACTTCGGCGAACCCCACGTAGGTTCCGTCTTCGTGCAGAAGGTTGAAGTTCACGATCCCACCTTGAAGACCCTGGTCTTCAAAGCCCGTATCGTGGTAGAGTTTCACAACCGTGTTTCCGTTGGAATGTTTAAGGGCCTTCAATCGCTGGTAGCAGTATCTTCCTAGGTGGAACGTTTGCTGAGATATTCGCTCGATGGTTCGAAGTCCAGCGGTGGAAGGAACCAATCGTTCAAGAGTTTCGAATCCCTGTAATAGCGCAATAATTGACGTGAAAGCGAGCGTTCCATCCTCGAAGCGTTCCACAAGATGATCGCGTTTAACGTGGAAGTTCCTACCGGCCATAGCGATCTTCACTGTTCCGCCGCCATAGTATTTCTTGCGCAATTGATCTGCCGCGGTGTGGTGTACTAATAAAGCTCCCAGACCCGTTGGATATCTACGAAGTAATTCGGCATTTTTAGTTGAACGCCCCTAAGAAATTGAGGACTTACCCGAAGATTTTGTAGAACGAAAGACAAACAAAGTCCGGTTGATACTTGGACAGGTCCAGAAAGCTCGTCGACACGAAACTTGCCGCATCCAAACATACTCGGAAACGCTCCTTGCCATATCCGGATATACCGTCCCGTTGAATCTTCCGTACCAACTCCAAGGGGTACTTCACGCCGTTGAAGTTACACTGCGCTGGGAAGACTATCAGTGAGGAATGCTCATTGTCGGACCGTTCACTCGAATCAAGCTCCTTCAGCAACTGTTCTCTTTCAACTGGATAGATTCTCTCAGTCCCTACGATTTCTCGCATGCCCAAGACCGACGTGTGACTATCCTTCAAGTAGACGAATGCTCCCTCGGGTGCAAACTCGAAGCTCTCGGCCAGCAGCTTCAAACTGGCCGTGGTGCCGGACGTGAAGATCAAGCTATACTCCGATGATCGGGTGTTGAAGTGACGCAACACCCGATAGCGAACCTGATCCAGCAGGTCTTCCGTCGTTCTGCTCGTGTGCGGGTTGCAGTACAGATTTTGAGCTAGACCTTCGCAAACCGATCGGATTTGCGAGTCCGCGTACAGAGTCGTTCCGGCGTGGTCCAGGTAGCATTTTTCTGTTCGTGAACATTTTCATTCGTTATTTTCATACTATTCCATTCGAAATCTTTCTCAAAAAGGCACAAAACCCCTTCATGTTTCCAAGAATCTGCTGCAAAGTATCACCTCTACAAGGCTTGTTTCTCCTAATTGAACATTGACTTACCTTTCAATCTACTGAACTCGTTTTCGATAGCTAACGCTTCTTCCACTGTATATTGGCTAGTGAAGTTCATCATTGCTTCCATATGTAACTGCAAGGACCTTGAAGAAATAGACATTTGAATTAGAAAATCCGCTGTTTTGCAACCTATACCTTCAAGCAGACTTCTAACCGCGCCTCGATTTCCTCCAGCTATTGCACTGATAAGATAATTCAAACCCTAGCGCAAAAACGATGACAAACAAATTGGGTATCTGGAAGTTGTCGTCGCCGTTGTCAAAAATGAAAACTCATCATAAAATTAGCTGGCAGTGCTTCTACGCGAAAGGCACTTGTTTACTTCAGATGACCGCCAAGGCTCTGACGGCATACAAACCTCGTTGTGCGACGATGGAGAGGAACTGAACTAATGATAGTGTCCACATGCTGATGGTGAGCCGGCAACAGAGTTGGCAAGAACATCAGCTAGCAACAGAGAGAAAATGATATGAGAGAGAAATTGAGAGACGGCCTTGAGAGAAGTAAAACATTAAAACAAAAACAGAATGGAATCAGAGATAAGCGGACGTGGAATAAGCATTCATAATCAATTGACTTATTATTTTATTTATAATCAATCTTAACAATAGAAGTAATAAACCATAGAAGAAGAATGTCGCTGGCGTCGCAGTAGGAACATCTTTTGCTGGTGGAGATAGACGGGGCTATAAATGTCAACGCGAAAATGTATGCAGTTTGACACTTATATACCCAACATGTTTCTGAGCGAGAACAAAGGAAACACCAGCGACATTATTCTTCTATGGTTTATTATTTATATTATCTTAACTCTTGTTCTTGGTCAATTAATGAAGAAATGATTGCCACCATAGGTATAATTATGTGGCGCCTCATTGGGCGTCAACACTGATCTAAACTGGTAACATTATCCGTCAAAGGCTATGATCACAGTTGCAGCACATCTTTTCATTGCACGAGAAACGACATGATCACCTTGGGTCTTTTTCAGCCCTAATTTTGTGTTGATCTACTTTTGATGATGTTGGGTGCGTACCATTGGTACTTCGCGTACCTGCAGGTGACTGATTGATTTCGCCGCCTCCAAAAACATGGCCATACGTAGTCCCTACTTCCAGCACAGTCTCCCGTATCGGTACAGCTGAAGATCACCCCAACAGACTGAATCGCAAATCGACCACGTTTGAATTGATGAAAGAAATTTCTCGGACATTATCGACGTCAGAACGTATCGCGGCGCAAACATCGATTCGGACCACTACCTTGTGACGGTTGAAGTGCGCCAAAGACTTTCCGTTATAAACAACACTCGGTACCGACGCCCGCCACGGTACAATCTGGAACGACTCAAGCTAACCGAAGTCGCAACTGATTACGCTCAAAGCATTGAAGCAGCGTTGCCGGAAGAGGGAGAGCTCACCAAAGCCCCTCTTGAGGACTGCTGGAGTATGTCGAAGCAGCCATTAACAACGCAGTGGAAGGTGCCATTGGGTTCGTGCAAGTAAATCGACGGAACGGTTGGTTCGACGAGGAATGTCAGACGGTTTTGGACGAGAAGAATACAGCGCAGACGATTACGTCAAAACGTGGAACGATACAAACAGAAGCGAAGACAGCAAACCCATCTGTTCCGGGATAAAAAGCGCTGCCTGGAAGAGTTGGAATGCGAAGAGATGGAGCAGTTGTATCGTTCTCAAGAAACGCGTAAGTTCTACAAGAAACTCAATGCATCCCGCGAAGGCTTTGTGCCGCGAGTCGAAATGTGCCGGGATAAGAACGGAGGTGTCTTGACGGACGAACGTGAGGTGATTGAAAGGTGGAAGCAGCACTAGGATGAACCCCTAAATGGCACAGAGAAGGAAGACCAAAACAGCAGGAGGAATGGGTTCATCAGTGACCAGAGTGACAAGTTAGAATGTGAGAACTATCGAGTGATCACCATTCTTAACGCAGCCTATAAAGTGCTTCCCCAGATCATCTTCCGCCGTTTATCGCCACTGGCAAGCAGATTTGTGGGAAATCTGCCACAAGTGTCGCGAATATCAAGTCCCTACGCACCACCTATTCATTTCGATTTCGAAGCGGCCTATGGAGCTATAGAAGATTATGAACGAGAATGGTTTTCCCGGGGAACTGATCAAGGCAACTATGGATAGTGTACAGTCAACAGTGCTGTGTGAAGATATCGGACCCGTTCGAAACACGCGAAGGACTCCGACAAGGCAATGGTCTTTCCTGCCTCCTGTTCAATATTGCGCTAGAAGGTGTTATAAAACGCGCGGGCTTCGACATGCGGGGCACGATCTTCAATAAATCCAGCCAGTTCATCTGTTTTGCTGACGACGTGGACATTGCTAGAAGAACGTTCCAGGTGGTTTCTGAACAGTATACCAGGCTGAAACGTGAAGCAGATCGGGTTGAATTGAAAGTAAATACGTCGAAGAGTTTTCATCCCAAATAGGGTCCTAAAGCCCTGTCCCAATTTTAGTGCCAAACGCTTAAGTTTAGGCCAAAAACACATGTTTACTCAATTTTCTAATGTTTTCCGTTGGTTTAAGCCCAAAAAAACATTTTTTTTAGATTTTGTCACATCCTTTGGCTTAAACTCAAATTTTGGTGTATTTTGTTTTCCGTGTCCCTTACAAAATGTCAGATATGAACAACCCCAGTGGTCGAACTAAACCCTGTGGTGTTTTTGTCGACTAAGCGAACGTCAAACATGATCAAAAGTGTCAAGGTTCATTTATGGACCAAATTTTTAAATTAAAGTTTAATCATGATATAGCCATTATTTGAGCGGGAAAAATTGCTAAAGTAGTTACAGTAAGATGCTTTTTGTGTTATAAAATAAAAACAAGATTTCATTAAAAATTTAAGAACCCAATTATGGTGTTTAAACACAGTTTTGAAAATGATTCCAAATCTTCACGAACATATACATCATCGATATCTCACTATCGAAAGAAGCTAGTTTCATCTATTTTTTCTCCAATAACGTCATATTTTTGAATTACAGACAGTTTACATTAATGCAGAAAAGGTTTGCGCTTCAGATATAAACACTTTCTACCAATTGACAAGTGCAAATGTTCGCGACAAGGCTTGTGAAGAATTTCACCAGGTCGTTGTCGTTTTAAAAGTTTTTTTGTTAAAGTTACTGAATTCTATGCAGTGCCGGATTTGGGCTTCGGGGGGCCTGGGTCAGATCTCTTGACGGGGGCCCTTGGTACAACATGAGAGGGAAACACTAAGCATAAGAAAATTTAGTATCCGAAAACCTCCACAAAATTGTTACTCAAATTTGACTAAAGTAAATCATCTGTTTAAAACACTTGAAAATTCGTACATAATACACAATGGGATTGAATTTTGACTGAATTGTTCTGAATAAAGTCCAAAATTAAAAAAAAAATCAAGTTGAAATCAAGACAATATAATTTATCGAGACAATTACAATAGCAAATATTATATAGATATTTTTCAATTTTGCCATTCAATGAACTTGGAAGACAGTCGTTATTGAGGCAATGAAAAAATCGATAAATTATTTCGTTTTATAATAGGGAACGTTTTTACAACGCTGCAAACATCTCTTGTCAGTGTGACTATTGTCGGCAGCCTCAATCTCTTCGGCAACTTTCCCATAACAACTGCTGGTGAATCACTTCGGCAGCTCCAAATCAGTCGCATTTTGTGGCGTGCTCATTTGAATTGATGACATCTCCGGCTATATCGTTTATTTAATCTCGGATATCTCGCCAGCGGGAAGCGGGCAAAACAAAGAATCATCTGAATGTTTCCACTGATGTGTTTTGATAGAAAAATACTGTGTATTTGGCGTTTGAAATTTGGTTGCCGATAATAGTCGAGTGGTGCCGAAGCCGTAAGTCTCCCTATAGAAATTTTCTGATTTCCTAAGTTTGGTCTTATCTCAAGTGGATTAAACTGGATTAAAATATGCTTGTAAATGCCAAATTTGGGTTTCGTAGTGGTAAAAGATCAAAGAGTTCTAGCGTTGCTTCCTAATATATTCAATTAGTTTTTGCAGACAAGGAGCAATTGCTTTCATTAAAGCACATGAGCTTCACACTCGGTCAACTAACAACTTCCAGAATAAGCTATACGAGCCTTGTTTTATAATGTTAATGTTCCAGGTATTAACAACAGTTTGAAAGACTATGTCTTTTTACATATGATGCTATAGCCTCTGGAAATAGCCCGCGATCGAAAATCTGGCTAAAGCCAGAGCATAATTACTTTGATAATCTATCCACTTGGGCTAGTAATTTAAATTCTGTCGATTCGATTCAAACTTATGCTAAATTTTAGGTTCTTAATGAAAATTGCTATATTTAAACAAAATTATGAAAATATTGATAAAAAATAGAAAAGTGTGGAATAATTAAGCGTCAAGATGCAGAAGTTTTTACTAATCGTAGTAGTCACACTAAACAAATAACACATCACAGTAGCCACACTTAAGGTGAAACAGTTTGGAGTCAATTCCTAAGATTGCACTAAAACTTCAAAGGCACAAATCTCGCGAAGAAAGCATCCAACAACAGTGAACTTTTTATTTGGGCTTTGTGCACTAGTAGAAAGCTTAAAATAAGAAGATCAGATATGTTTGGCAACTATTTCTCCAGTTTAGTGCCTTTGAAATCGTGAGTAGGGGCACAAGTCGGCCATTGTGACAGCCATCTTTGTATTCCAAGATGTTTCACCTTAACAATTCTTATAATTCTTGTCACAATAAAACGTTATTCATGTTCCAACCACTGTACGTGAAGTGAAGGTTGTTCTTTCTACGGCTCCTTGAATATCACCAATAGGTTATGGGCCCAGCCTAGAATGTTTCTAAACGTAGTACAAAAAGGAAAATTCATCGAAGCGTATTCTCGAAGATGGCACGAAACGGTGGAGGCGATTTAGCGGTTGCAGCAGTTCCAGGTCGAAGCCACAATCCATAGAGTCTGCCGTCAATTTAGCTGCTCCAGAGACGCAACAACTGGTCTACCTGGAGGTTCGCTGTGCAGACGTTTTTGGAGTTGGAAGACTTATGGGAAGCTGTGAAGCCTGCGGAAAATCCCGACGGAACATTCGTTCAAGTGGATGCATCAAAAGACCGAAGAGCTCGCTCTTGAACCAGGCCAGATTATTTTACTCTTGGACCCCGTGAACTACATTCATGTAAAGGACGTTACGACAGCCCGGGAGACGTGGTCGCGCCTGGAAGCGGCGTTCGAGGACTCCGGTTTAACAAGAAAAATACGACATCTCTCGGAAACTGCGAGTCTATGGAAGCCTTCGTGAATAGCATAATCGAAACGGCCCACCAGTTGCGGGGAATCGGTTTCGACATAAGCGATGAATGGATTGGAACGTTACTGCTTGCTGATTTGCCCGAAGAACATCGTCCAATGATAATGGCAATCGAAAACTCTGGACTCAAGATTGGTGCGGACGTGATCAAAACCAAGCTTCTGCAAGATGTGAGAACGTCCTCGTCAGCATCAAGTGGTGCGGCTTTCGCAGGCAAGCGACAGAACTGGCAGCAAAGACAAGGTGTCAATGTGAAATCAGCAATCAACGGCCCGAAATGCAGGAACTGCAAGAAGTTCGGACATATTGCCAAGAATTGTCCAACAAAGGTTTCGAAGACCGAAAATGGAAACGCTTGGTGCACCGTGCTATCAACCATTGCCGAAGATGATCAAAATTGGTACTTCGATTCTGGAGCTTCAAGTCATTTTACGAAAACGGAAGATTTTTTGGAGAATTCCTGTCAGTGCGGTGGAAAAGTTCTAGCAGCGAACAAAGGTTCCATGTCCGTTGTTGCCAAGGGAACAGTCAAGATTTACCCGGAGTGTTGTCCTGAAGATTCGCCCATTGAAATGCATGACGTCCAGGTAATTCCAGAGCTTTCAGTAAATTTGATTTCCGTGAACCAGATAGTAAAGCGAGGCCATACAGTTACGTTCAACGTGGATGGTGTGGAAGTTATCAACCCGGCGAGACAGGTAATCGCTACTGGTACGAGGTACAACGATTTGTTCAAGCTGGACCATCTGGGGTCGCGCAAAGCACTGGCGTGCTCTTCCTCGGAGAACCTGGACCTGTGGCATAGACGGATGGGGCATCTCAACATCAACAGTCTGCATCGTCTAAAAAATGGAATGGTCACTGGAATGCAAGTACCGGATACCCCTACGAAAAGAGTAGACATGAAGTGTAAAATCTGTGCGATGGGAAAACAAACGCGACTCCCGTTTCCGAAGTCTGGTTCAAGAGCGAGTGAAGTCCTAGAGCTGGTACACTCCGAGATTGGCGGACCGATGGAAGTCTCATCCCTGGGTGGCAGCCGATACTACCTAACGTTCACGGACGACAAATCACGCAGGATCTTCATTTACTTCTTGGAAGACAAGTCTGGAGAAAGTGTCTACAGGGCATTCGAAAATTTCCGAAGCATGGCTGAGAAGCAGACAGGTAAGAAGTCTAAAATTCTTCGCACAGATAACGGCAAGGAGTTCGTGAATAAGCATTTTGAAGATTATCTGCGGCGGCTAGGGATTCGTCATCAAACTTCGGCGGATTACACTCCGGAGCAGAACGGGCTCGCGGAGCGAGGGAATCGAACGATCGTAGAACGAGCAAGATGTATGCTGTAAGCAGATCTACCCAAAATATTCTGGGCCGAAACGGCAGCCACAACTGTATATTTAATGAATCGATCGCCAACCAAAGGACATGAGATGACCCTTGAAGAAGCTTGGAGTGGGAGGAAGCCAGACCTAGCCCATATACGTGTTTTCGGATCCCCTGTGATGGCGCACGTCCCGAAGCTAAAACGAAGGAAATGGGACGCAAAAGCTGTTGAATGTATACTAACTGGATTTGATGAAGACACGAAGGCCTATCGTCTGTGGGACACTCAATCAAGAAAGCTGATCAAGTCACGTGATGTCACTTTCCTAAGCGAACAAGCGAAGACGGTAACACAAGTCAAGCCTACCCCGGTGAGCAAACAGAAGACTATTAGCCTAGATTGGGACGATGTAGTTTCGTATGAACCAGAACCAATTCAAGAAGTTGCCAACGATGCACCGGGTCCCGCGAAAGCTGTTCGTGGAGAAATGATCAATGAAGCAATCATGACAAGCGATGAAAGTGATGAAGAGAGTGCTGATGAAGTTGTAGCGGCTCGATCATCTAGTGAGCATCAAGTTCCATGTTCAATAGAGCCACCAAATCTGAGACGAAGTGGAAGAGAGCGGTATCTGCCCGACAAGCTGCGAGATTTCTTTTTCCCAATCCGAGGACTGCCGTCAACCAGATTTCCAGAAGAAGTTGGTGAAACAGGTGAGCAACTCGCAGTCACCCGGAGATCGGAAGCCGTATTGGAAGAAATGCAGCAGTCACAACAAGGCTTAGTTACTCGAGACAAACCGTCTGGCGGTGATGATCCTCGTACTCCATCCGAAGCTCTACAAGGCCCGAAATCGCAGCATTGGAAGGAAGCAATGGATGATGAATTTCGCTCTCTGGTCGATAACGATACTTGGGAACTCGTGGAGCTGCCGCCGAACAGGAAAGCCATCGGATGTAAATGGCTGTTCAAGTCAAAACGAGATGAAAATGGAAATGTTGTGCGGCACAAAGCCAGACTAGTGGCGCAGGGATTTACCCAAAAATTTGGCGTGGACTTTGATGAAGTGTTTGCGCCAGTAGCCAAGCAGGTATCCTTGCGTATCCTGCTCACTATAGCAAGCCGACGTGGAATGATCGTCAAGCATGTAGATGTGAAGACTGCATATCTCCACGGGATACTGGATGAAACGATATACATGAAGCAGCCGGATATGTACCATACATGAGGAGCGAATGTTGTTTGTCGTCTCAAGAGAAGCATCTATGGACTCAAGCAATCAGCTCGTGTGTGGAATCAACGAATTGATGGCGTGTTCAAATCAATGCAGTTCGTACCATCCAAGGCAGACCCGTGTTTGTATGTAAGAAAGAAGGGAAACCGAGTAAGATTCATCCTGATCTACGTTAATGACGTCATTATTGCCACGCAAACTGAAGAGGAGTTCGAGCGGATTTTTGAAGTTCTGCAGAAGAACTTTACCATGACGAACCTGGGCGATGTGAAGCATTTTTTGGGCATCGACCTCAAACGCAAGTCAGGAAGTTACACGTTGTGTCAGCAGCAGTACATCCGAAAGCTAGCGGAACGATTCGGCCTACAAGATGCGAAACCATCGAAGATCCCGTTAGATCCTGCATACCTTTAGCAGAAGGAGGAGGAGGATTGCCAACTACCGAACAACAGTCAATACTTAAGTTAAATTGGAGGTCTGCTGTATGTATCCGTGAATTCTCGTCCTGATGTATCAGTAAGCGTGTCCATCCTGGCACAGAAATGTTCCTGCCCTACTCAACGAGATTGGCAAGAAGCAAAGAGGATTCTTCGATATCTGAACAGCACCAGCGATCATCGTTTACACCTTGGATCGACCTCAACTGGACTAGAAATGTTTGTGGACGCCGACTGGGCAAGTAACCATCGTCACCGAAAATCAAACTCTGGATACCTGGTGCGTTACGGAGGAGGTTTGATCAGCTGGGCATCGCGCAAACAGAGCTGTGTTGCGTTGTCCTCTACTGAAGCAGAATTCGTAGCGTTGACGGAAGGATGTCAGGAGCTCAGCTGGATAAAGAAGCTATTGAAAGATTTCGGCGAAGATGTCTCAAGCCCAGTACCCACATATGAGGACAATCAAAGCTGTAATTAGTTGAAGGAGACAAAATTGAGAAGAGAAACAAGCATATTGATACGAAGTTTTTCTACGTTAGAGAGCTGATTGAAGAAAAAGAGATAATGCTGAAATACTGCCCTACTGAGATGATGTTAGCGGACATATTAACGAAACCAAAAATCGTGAGAATCATCAAGACACTGAGAGAGAAGATCGGGATTCTGTCAGATCTTGACGAGGAGGAGTGTGGAAGAATTAAGCGTCGACTTGGTTTACAGCGGAACGTGCAGAATTTCGTCCGCGAAACACGTAGGATTGATAAAGTAAGTTTGTTAACTTTTCTGACTTGAGTCTGTTTGAATAAGTCTTTGAGACTTGATAAATATAAAAGGTTTATTTCCAAATCCTCCCTGTTAAGAAGAAATGAATCGATAAAAAATATGTCCAAAACGAAAAACGAATTCTGAACAAATCACCTAATAAATAAAAAATATAGGGCATGATAGGATGATTTTCGCATTTTTTATGTACCATACTGTACATTCTAACCAAAGACAAATTAAAGACCTCCATGTCCCTTGCAGTTACCCAAAATTTTATGGCTCATAAGTTAATCTAGAATGCCGTAAAAAGTGTACTGCGATCTGTCAAACTTGGGTACCTTTTGCACTACCGAGGGACCAAATGCAGTACTAGAAGTGGTCGGGGTTCTGCTAAACCGCACCAAGTGCCAAAAGCATTATTTTGAGATATTTAACTTTAAAGTTCACTCATCTGCGAGTAAATCGCAAATGACTCTTTTGAAAATTTCACCGTTCACAAATGACTAATAGGGTCCAATAAGTAACTCAAGATAGAATATTCAAAAAAATCATCAAATATTTTCCATTTAATTAGATTTGATTTCAAATCAATAGGTACTCAGTTCACTCTGGCTGAATAAAAATTGAAGAAAATGGTTTTCAGTTCGGTATGGCTGAATGTGTTTCATGATTTCCAGGAACACAGGAGAAAGAAAGAAATAAAAAGGGTTCATATCTTCGCCATGCATGTTGGAATGCTTGTCACAAATGTTTTTGCACTGTGAACGGAAAAGATTTGTAATTTTCCATAGAACTGGCCACAATGTAGTGGTATGAATTGGTACAAACCAATTCGTATTCTAACGTATTCTACCGACTTTCTCTTGATGGATTATCTATTTCAACAGAAGAGCTATTGAACCAAGTCCCTCACGCATTCAAAGATTGGAAAAAGACAATAATGATGTAGTTAAAGAATGTGCCGATCGAAGAAAACCATGAATTTGTTCTGCCAGAGCGTACCAAGTTACTCGCATTTAATACACTTTGGCTGAACAAGTTTACGATTATTAAATTTTATGTGAAGTGGATACCAAGAATGGCATGCGTTTCATCATTCCCGTTGTACATGAAACTGCTTGTGCTTTATTGTTCAAAAATAGTCATAAAAGCTGAAAGTTGATTGATTTTATATGACTCCCTGTTAGCGACAACGTAAAAAAAAATATTAATCGGGATTCGAACTCGTGTCCTTCGAGTGGTGATAAGGCGTGCTACCTCTCGGTCATTTAGAACTGTTGCATCGAGAGCGAATAACTCGAAACAAGCTGTGCGCGATCTGATCTAGGAGGCTTGAAGATGAAAACAGGTGAAAACGTTATTTTCTGAACAGCTAAAGCGCACCAAGTGCTTCTAAATTATTCAGACAACATCAAATTTAAATGTCTTGTTATTTCATCACGGCTCCTGCATGGACCCATCGACATCGGTCGGGGTTCTGCTAAACCGCACCAAGTGCCAAAATCTTTATTCCGAGATATTTTACTTTAAAGTCTTTTCCTGTCCTAGTTTATTGCGGATGATAATTTAATTTTTTTATCGCTCACATGTGATTAACAGTGTTCAATAAGTACACCGAGATTAAATATACTAGTAAACCATCAAAAATTAACGATGTGATTGGATTTATATTAAACAATATGAAGCACTCAGTTCACTCTGGCTGAACAAACATTGAAAAATATGGTTCTTGGTTCGGTATGGTTGGATGTGTTTCACAGTTTTCAACAAGACAAGTCAAATTGGAGACAAATGATGTTTATCATCACCGTGCATGTTGGAATCCATGTCACAAGTGTTTATGGGAAGGATTCGTATGTATTGAATCAAGATTCTCATGTGTTCATACATAGATCCTAATGATCGAAGAAAACCATGAATTCGCTCTGCCAAAGCGCATCAAGTTGCTCCCATTTGGTGCACCTTTGCTGATCAAGTTCACAGTTCAATGCGTGAAGTGTTCACCAGGAATCACTATCTTTTCAGATGTACATTGGCTGCTGTATGTATGTACATTGCTGATGTTTTTCTGCAATATAAAAATAATTACAGAATCTAAAAGTTGTTTGATTTCCATCACCATCGGATAGAACATCAGAAAAAAAAAAAGTTTCATCGTGATTCGAATTCTTGCCTTCTGAGTGGTAATCTAGTGTGCTACCACTAGGTCATCTTCACTTCTTGAAGGAATGGTGATAAACTTGAATCAAGTAATGTGCAGTTTGTCTGACGGGGTTTGATGGCGAAAATGCCATTTTCTGAACAACTAAAGCGCACCAAGTCCACCTGAGTTTCTCACACAGCATCAGATTAAATTAATTCGGTTTTTCATTACGGCTTCTGTGTGGTTTGAGAAACATGTTATATAACAAGGTAGTGCAAGTATGTATTGCATGTAAATGCCTTTACTCCATGTCTAAATGTGATTTTCAGATAAACAGTACTTAGTGCGGTGTGGCTGGATAAAATTTGAAAGAAAATAGATGAACGCCACCGGAGCTATATTTAATTTTATTTAATCAATTGCTGCCCAATTTCACTGGCCTCTGTTTCTATGAGTTGCTTGGAATGGATAAATTGTAACAATATAGAAGGATGTTGAAAAAATATAGCTTTATACCTGAAAAATGAATTCCCTCTGATGACGTGCGTTGGTTTATGGTTCGCTCTGGCTGAACAAAATTACAGTTTTACATGTCCATCCAAAGAAAATTTTTGATGTAATATTACAAGGGACTGTTAAAATTACTTGATATTTTTATGGTAGAATGGTAATGATTATTTGAGTTCTCTGGTGTAAAAAAGTCGATTAGGGTAAAAATGGCACTTGGTGCGGTTTAGCAGAACCCCGACCAAGTGGTACTCAATCTGAGCCCGAGTGCGACGGACCTGTTCTAACACTTCTCCTTAATTTATCCCCCAGGCAGAATGCCGAGCGAAAGCCCTTGTTTTCTAGCTTAACATCTCCCGTGTCCTTCATATATCGCATCACATGTTTCAGAAATATCCAATGTTATTCGATGAGCAGCTTTAAAATTGACTGAAACAGTAAATAGATCTGGACTCCCTATAAGGGTATGACGTATGCTGAAACTCATCTTCTTTCTCTACTTGAAGTCAGATTTACATCGGTAATAGATTCAATAGGCTAGGAGAAGTGGTTGAACTAAAATGAAGAAGGGATGAACTTAACGTTTAGCAAAAGTAGATTTTGTAAAGAAAACGATATAAGTTTTCTAAAAAAAAGTAAGTTTTCTTCTAGCCTATTACTCCATTGTTTCTGCAAATAAAAACGTTCTTTTATCTGGCTCCACAGCTAACAAATCAAAATGAACTCAATCCTATGAAAACTGGCGCATGAACATCTTCCAGAAGAAAGAAGGATCTTCTTCTTTCTTCTTTTCTGGCGTTAATCTTCCAATTAACTACAGTCCCCACTGGGACAGAGTCTTCTTCTCAGCTTAGTGTTCTTATGAGCACTTCCACAGTTATTAACTGAGAGCTTACTATGCCAATGACCATTTTTGCATGCGTATATCGTGTGGCAGGTACGAAGATACTCTATGCCATGGGAAGTCGAGAAAATTTCCAACCCGAAAAGATCCTCGATCGGTGGGATTCGAACCCACGACCCTCAGCTTGGTATTGCTGAATAGCTGCGCGTTTACCGCTACGACTATCTGAACCCCTCAAGAAAGAAGGGTACCAGAATGAAAATAAATTTACAAAATTAATTGAGAATTTCAATAATGTAATCACTTTTTTAATTTCAATTAAAATTATTATGCCTAATTCAAAGTATGTTGTATTTTAATCCATCGATTCGACACAACGAAATCAATTCACATTTTCCAACAAATAGATCGCCTCATTGTCTCCCCCGCAAATGACCTTCGAGCGGCACGAATCGAACGAATTGACCGCCTTCCGGATGCCACTCAGTAGCGACGTTACGCTAATCTTGCTCTTGGCCCTTTCCCCATTCAGCCACGGATTGTTGGTATCGGTTTCGACCGGTGTCGTTCCCAGCAGCGCACCGGTTGTGGCGGAAGGTCCCGTTGGAAGGGTGTTCTGATTCCACTGCCACAGTTCGCCACCCTCGGAGGCGGAGAAAAGTCGCGAAGGTTGCGTCCGGTGGAACGCCAGCTCACTGATGGCGTGGTCGTGCGCTTTCAGGTAGGACGCCGGAAACTGCGGCTGCCGGAGGTCCCACACGGTTATCGATCCCTCCTCGCTGCCGGCCAGAATCTAGAATGGAGACAGTGTTAGATAGTGTAGTGGAGACCGTTATTAGCAGAAAAATCTCCATCGTATCTGTGTTCACCAGTTGATTTCTATAGCTTAACTGCAAAATTTCAGACAATCGGTCGAGAAGGGTCAATAGATATATCCAGAATTTTTTTCTGAACAAATCATAGCGCTAAAAGCACAGAATCCACAAAATAAAACACTGTGCATCGTGGACTTACGATATGCCTTTGCGTCGGATGGTAGGTGATGCAGGTCACACAGTTGGATCGTTTCTCGTCCTCACAGGACACCGCAAAGCTTCCGACCGCTTTCTGGCCCTCGGCTCTGATGTCGAAGCACTTGATTATCCCCAACCGATTTCCGGTGAGTACTTCCTTCGGGTTCAGAAAGGCCACGCAGCTGATGGTACAACTGTCGGCGCTGGCAATGCTCCGAAGCACTTTGAGTCCCACGGTGGACACCACATTTAGGCGGCCGTCCTCTCCGACCGTGGCCACGTCCGTATCGTGGACCGATAATCCGGTACAAGGCGCCGCATTCAAACTGCTAAACGTATCGAATTTGTGCAGACTGTCGAATCGGTGCCGCTCCTGCAGATTGTCCTCGTCCTTCTCCCGGTCCAGGCTGATCAAACTGGCGAAGCCTTCGGTGCTGGACAGAATTACGGTGCGCTCGTCGACAAATTCCATCCCGCTGATGTCCCCGGTGAAGCAAACCTCGGCCGTGCACTTCGGCACGAATTCGTTCTCGTCGTCGGCATAATCATTGCGGAGCAATTTCCACACCTTCAAGTTGTTCACGTCCAGATCCCAGCTGCCGGTCAGGAACGAGCTAGATTCGTCGTACTGTTCCGGAATCCACCGGATGCGGGAAACCTTCTCCGAGATGAAGGTGCTGTTGACCTTGGTGCTTTCCGGGACCATGATTGCGTCGCCGTGCGGGGAAGTGATTTCACTTGCACAGAATTTTGGGTTTTGCACGGAATAATCACAAAACTATCGTAAAATTCACAAAATTTGTCTGCAAATGCGAAAACAGCCGGCGAAACGAGAATGCGCGTTTTGTTCTGTCATTCGAATTGTTTTGGCGTTACGAATCGACAACGAAAAAAGTTAAAAGGAACACGTTCGCAACAACATAAGCCAAGTACGGACCTGAAACGTAAATCACTCAAGTAAAATTTCTCCTTTTTACCCACACGGAGAAAATGAAGTACTCAAAAGTGAGTTCATTCCACTCAATTCGGGGGGTTCGTGCGTTAACCTAATTTTGAGTTGATGGGGTAGAAGTTGTTTTCATTTGCAGCCATGCGAAAAAATACCTACTAGCTAAGTTCTTTTCACTCAACCGGCAGATCAAACAACTCAACTTCCAGTACTGTGCCACTTACTCAAATTTGAGGTAACGCACAAAGGTTCGGTTTTTGGGTTGTTTTGCTCTTCGCTCTCTGACAACAATACAAGGAGCGAATGAAATAGGGAGAGAAAAATAACTCAAAAATAAGTTAAAAAATACTCAAATATGGGTTTTCCGTTTTCTCCGTGCAAGTAATTTTGACAGCTGATTCAGTATGAGCGAAATGTCACTTTTACTTACACGGAGAAGCGAAACAACTCAAAATTGAGTCTTTTTCACTCATCTTGACAGCTAAGTGGAATGATTCAAAATTGAGTTGTTTGTAAAGTACTTAATTCTGAGTCATTTCACTACTACATTGAATTCTCGCGTAACTTTTCAAAACGTCCTAAGTAACAAATGTAAACAAATCGAGATTATCATTGCCAATCATTTGCGTTGCACCACTTAGCAGCACACTAGAACACTCGTTCTGATATATTAACAATAAATTAATCTATTAAAAGCTTAACAAAATGACCAATGTTCAAAACTGCATCACTTTTAATCAATTGTTACATTGGACCTTTGATCAGAGAACCAACCACATGTCCTATGTAACATTTATGAATAAACACGATTCTAATGTTACATTGGACATTCCTGAATAAAGCTTTGGAATGGAGTTTAAAAGGTAGAATGATTTGTAGAAGCGTGTCTGAGACACTACTTAGATGTATAGAATGCCATAATAACTGCTTCTCAATCATTTCAGTCGATATTTTCAGAGTCGCACTGCCTCGCAAAATTGAAAACGCTCAAGTGAGAAAAAGGGAATGAGTTACACAAATCTGTATTTTGGTCATTTTGCCAAACCATGTTTTACCGTTTTGCTGGATTGGATCAGCTGCAACTTCTTTTTTCATATTATTAGTGCATTGCGTGCATATAGGGGAATGATATTGAGCACAAGATTGAGCATCATGATGTCATTGTATCAATCTGATTCAGATGCATGATCGATCAAGCATATAAATATGCTTCCCGGCAGCAACACGAGCAACGTACATGCGCGACTTGCTCACACATATTTTCAGAGCGATCAATCACCGAAGGCAGGAGAAGCTGTATGTATTTGTTAGGCGTGGGCTCCTTTCTCAAGTTCCTACAACAAGATGGACGGTGTCGTCATCGTCCTCATTCCCCACCGCAATTTCTTGTTTCAACCGACGGCTGGTGCTGATTGCAACTCAGCCGTCACCACCACCACGTCATGCAGTGGGAAACTCACACATGATCATGTGGGCGAAACCGTCATAAAAACGGGGGGAAAATTGAGGGAGAATCAGTGAGAGCAAAATGTCCTACATACAACTCAACGTTTCCCCTCCTTCTGTTGTTACATAGGACACATATACGGAGGGAAGAAGTGACGATTGTGGGATTGAGTGAATCAAAACAAAGCACAGCTGGTGTCTGCGATTAGCACACCGCAACAAAATGTCGATATTTCCAGAGTCGCTCTGCCTCGCAATATTGAATACGTTCAAATAAATAACAAAAAGAGAACGAGGTACACAAAACTGTGTTTTGGCACGGCAGCAACACGAGCAACGTGCATGCGCGACTTGCGCACATATATTTACAGAGCAATCATTCACCGAAGAGCGGAGAAGCTGTATGTATTTGTTTGGCATTGGTTTTCTACAACACAATCGACGGCGCCGTCATCGTCATCATTTCCCACCGCTATTTCTTGTTTGCGCCGACGGCTGGTGCCGAATGCAACACAGTCGTCACCACCCGTCGTGCAGTGGGTAACTCACACACGAACAAGTGTTGGCAAAACCAGCATTGAAACGGGGGGAAGATTGAGAGAAAAACAGCGAGAAAGCAAAAAGTCCCATGTACAGCTCAACGTTCCCCTCCTTGTGTTGTTACATAGGACACATAGACGGAGGGGTGGCATTGAATGAATCAAATTGTTGTTGTTTGTGAGGGACTTTAACCCGAAGGTCATTCGTCCCTTCTTCAAATGAATCAAAACAAAGCACAACTGGTGCCTGCGATTATCACACTGCAACAAAATGAGCAGTTCAACTTGAATGTTGAATCAGTTCAGTGCACGTGGATACAAAATGAAATAAAACATGCTTGCTGTGTGCTCAAATCAAAATGTCCGATGTTACTACAGTTAACTCTCCCTAACTCGATATTTCGTTTCTCGATATCGAGTTAGAGAACCATAGATAAAGTTGGTTTTCATGGCTACCTCGATGGTCCCTTGAATAGCATTTACACTGGTTTTGTGTTCTATAACTCGATACCTCCCTAACTCGATGGTCCCTTCAATATCGAGTTAGGGAGAGTTGACTGTATAACTGAAACAAAATGACCGAAGTGAATGTCCAATGTAACAATTGTTGATACAGAACGACCTATGTGATTTATCCTATGTACATATTTTTGGTCAAAACGTCCTATCTGATGTTTTTATAGATTTCAGTGTAATTTCCAAATAAATTGACAAAATTTCATTTCTTACGTTGAACTCTATTACACTGCTTCCCTCTACAAGCAACACAGTGGGGAAAAATTGTTTCATTTTGATACAGTTTCAAAATATATTTTCACAACCTTCAAGCTCGATTTACTCGAAATGTGTGAATTGTTAGATAGGCCGTTTTGAAAAGTTACGCGAGAATTGAGTGATTTTAACTATATTGCAATAACTCAAAAGTACCCAATACCGAGAGTTGTGTTGAAACTGTTTTTTTAAATAATGAAATAGGTAATTTCTTTGTTTTTAATTATTTCCAAAACATATACACAACTACACTAGCTACATGATATTTGATCTTAAATAAAACCATATAAAAATGTAACATTTTTATTTGATGAATGCTGGCACAGTTGTGCAAATCTGCTCCCGGTCTTCCGTTTCCGAGCAGTGCTCCCGTTGTTTTGGGTTTACCGGCAGGACATTCCTACGTCCACTACGACCATCGTTACGAGGCTGTAATGTTGGGAAATATTGAGGTTATATATCACATGGCTTAGGTAAAATGAAATAACAAACTTACCAATGATCACTCCATAATGATCCCTGAACAATCCTTACGTCCCAGGGTGGCAGCTAGGTTTTCATGCATCTGTTGAATATAGAAGATTAAGTGATTAAAATAGAAATTTAATTAGAAAACGTAAAAAATGACTTACCCGGAGCGCGCTTGCATTCAACCGACGACCAAACTTATTCTGACGCTCAACTAAAATTTTCATCCAAAACCAAGTACTGGATCAATACTTGCTTTTGGGTACTTTCTCAGATGGCGAAGCAAAGCAAAATAAAATTTGAACGCTTTCAGAGACAACAACTATCAAATAACTCAAAAATAAGTTGTTTCGAATGTACCTCCAGTTTGAGTTAAATGTATTTAAAAGTCAGTATAGAATAATATCCAAAACAGTAGTGTTGGAGAAGTACTTCATTTTGAGTACTTTTTATCTTAAATTTGAGTTGTTTCGGTTTTCCGTGTACGGAATAATTGAGCGGCACATTTTTCCGTTCGGAAAAGTGACAGCTCCCTTTGATTTGTAGGGCAGGCGTTACCGACGTTATGAAATCAGCTCTACTTCTCAGCTGCGTACAGCTCAAGTAATTTCGGTAGCGGAATCATTCCTTGACCGTTTCTTGTCCTATCCTTTTGCACAGTACTTATGATCAGCGTACCGGCCAATAACGTAAGCATTTATGTGTCGACACGCTGATTCCAATTAACACAAACTAAAGTGAATTTATTTGCCTCAAAATCATGAAAAATTGGATCTTGTTATAAGGGCCTATTCACAAATTTCATAATGCTAGAGGGGGTGGGTGGGTGTCCTCGTGATGTTACGGATCATACAAAATTTATAAAATATTCATACAAAAAGCCATTTTTGTCCAAATTTCGATACTTAAGCTAAGTATGCTGTTTCGCTCAAGAAAAGTAAAGAAATTCCTTGATTGAAAGGGTCAAGAAATTTCCTACAGAGAGCCCCCTTTGAAGTGACATTTCTTCTCAACTGCGTACTGCGATCAGAAAAATGTGATTTTCTTAACCATTTCTTGGGAGAAATTTTCCATGCATCTAAATAGGCGATTCCTTTTCTTGTCAGTAGATAACCGGCCTCCAAGGCCTCCAAAATTTCTCCCAAGAAATGGTCAAGAAAATCACATTTTTCTGATCGCAGTACGCAGTTGAGGAGAAATGTCACTTTAAAGGGGGCTCTCTGTAGGAAATTTCTTGACCCTCTCAATCAAGGAATTTCTTTACTTTTCTTGAGCGAAACAGCATACTTAGCTTTAAGCCTGATTTGCTACTGAAAAGGAATCGCTAAAGAAATTTCTCGCCGATTCCTTGCAGAAATTTTCTACAGCGACTCCCATTTGAACTGACAGTTCTTTTCAATTGCGTACTGCGATCAGAAAAAAGCGCATTCTTGATCGATTCCTTGCAGAAATTTCACATGCATCAAGATAGGCCGAGAAATTACTTGTCAGCAGCGAATCAGGCTTTAAGCTAGGCATGCTGTTCCGCTCAAGAAAAGTAAAAATGTCTGCCCAAGAAATGGTCAAGAAATTTCCTACAGTGATCTCCATTTGAATTGACATTTCTTTTCAACTGCGTACTGCGATCAGAAAAAAGCGCATCCTTGATCGATTCCTTGCAGAAATTTTCCATGCATCAAGATAGGCCGAGAAATTACTTGTCAGCAGCGAATCAGGCTTAAATCTCGAAGTGACCCCTTTTGTTGTTTTTATGCATTATGGAGATTTTCAGCCCTAATCTAGTTCTCCTCATATTCATAAAAAAGGGACCTTTCTTTATTGTTCTTTCAATAGCCTTTAAAATTGGTTCAAGCATAAATCAAGTTTGTGGTGTTCAATTTGAGGTTCACATTGATAAGTAATGAGGAAATATTTAAACTTGTTGAGGATTATGAAGACTTTTTTTAAATACATTACAGAACAAAAATTCTATCGAGTGTGAACCATAAATATTGCGTAGCAGCTATTTTTTTCAATTCAATCTCATTGAATCACAGAGTGCATTCCTACAAAATCCAGAAAAAAACTCAGTAAATCCTGAACAGGCTTTTCACACGATGTAAGGTGAGCTTTGAGAGGACTTTTTTATAAACTTTTTCTGATATCTGCCCAACTGGCAGTTTATTCAAAAAATATAAACTTGGGAAAAAATCTCATAGAATCCTGAACAACATTTCAGAGAATTTTATGCCAGTGAAGAAGAGACATGAGTTAAAAATAACGATTTTTCTCTAGTATGCACATATTTCTGATTAACAATAGTTTTTTCTTCCAACGTTTGATTTTCTTACTGGAGATGATTCAGCACTAAGCAATTTTAGATCACCTTACAATATAATTACTGACTATTATTCCAAGAATACATGCTGCTGAAGCTGTGATTCATACGTATAAACGGTATTCATAAAGGTAGCATTACAGTTGAAGTTGAAATAAAGTGACCCTCCAGAACCATATTATTGAAGTTATAATTTGTATCTTTAACTCTTCGTTGGTGGGGCCTTTCCCTACTCTAAATCCATCTTAACCATAGTCATACAAGAATGGTAGCTTTATTGCACCTTTTATATGCATAAACTACAGCTTTAGCAGCATGGTTACTTTACTTGGAAAGTTTTACGAAAATTTTAATCACATACAAACTTAGATCATGAAAACAAAATTGACTTAGGGGCGTCCAAAGTGAGGTTTGCCAAGGGCGCCGTGAAACCATGCTACAGCTCTGAGTGTACGATATATTACTTTTTCAATATTTTGCTCCTTCAATCTTTGAGAAGTTTAAACAATATTCACCGAATTATTAAATTTTATACTTTATCATGCTTATCCGCGATTTATTTTTTTCTGTGCTTATGCAGTAATCACGCTACGCTTGGGACTTATTCAAAATAAAGTGCTACCTTGTTCAGTTCGGTATCAACATTACATCGTGTTCAAGCAAGTTTCTCTTTTTGATGCAAGTGCCGTTACAATCTGATAGTTTCTTTCTTTGTTTGTGGATATCAAGTGAATCTCTTTGGAGGGAAAAGCAGCAATGTACTTTTCCGGGAGTAGATCATTCCTCGCCGACACAACACCGAGCTCACAACAAAAACAGCATCCTCAAAGGATATTCTTCCCAGAAAAGCTGCCACAGGAAACGGGAAGTTCGTTTGTCGCATTCATTACGGAATCTCGCCATCATTTTGTCAAACTTTTCCAGATCATTTTAAAATGGGCCTAATCCACTGCAGTCGTCGTTGGCGGAACAAAAAATGAACAGATTGGAGGAAGCATCAACTGTGGATAGCAAAAACGAAGAGAACTACATGATTTATATGATAATAAATTAGTTACATGCAAAAATGCACATTCTTTTATTTTGTCTGGCCTTTGTTTACTGTAATTAAAGAAAAATGGCTAATTGTATTCAAAGCACTGGATTTTCGAACTTAAAGCATCAAACGCATAATTTCCAAAAAATCATTCATCAAAATAAAATACGCTTATACTAGCCAAGATTAAAATCCTAAAATGCATTTCAATGAGTGTATAGACCGAATATGTTTTTAGAATGGTTTTTAAGCCATCTAGTATAATATTTCCTTAGCGTGTAAGATAAATTCATCAGCTGCAACTTTCTTCGAAGACCGTTTTCAAATCGGACGCCTCAGTAATTAGTTATTGATTTATATCCAATAGGGTCCTAAAGGCCCGTCCCAATTTTAATGCCAAACGCTTAAGTTTAGGCCAAAAACACATGTTTACTAAATTTTCAAATGTTTTTCTTTTGTTTAAGTCCAAAAAACATTTTTTTTAGATTTTGCCACACTTCTTGGCTTAAACTCAAATTTTGGGTGTAATTTGATTTCCGTGTCCCTTCCGAAATGTCAGATAGGAACCACCCCAGTGTTAAAACTAAAAGCCCTGTGGTGTTTTTGTCGATTAAGCGAACGTCAAACATGATCAAAAGTGTCAAGGTTCATTTATGGACCCAATTTTTAAATTAAAGTTTAAATATGATGTAGCCGTTATTTGAGCGGGAAAAATTGCTAAAGTAGTTGCGATAACATGCTCTTCCGTGTCATTAAATAAAAACAAGATTTCAATAAACATTTTAGGACCCAATTGGGTCCTAAAATGTTTAATGAAATCTTGTTTTTATTTAATGACACGAAAGAGCATGCTACTGTAACTATTTTAGCATTTTTTTCCCGCTCAAATAGCGGCTACATCATATTTAAACTTTATTTTAAAATTTGATTCATAAATGAACCTTGACACTTTTGATCGTGTTTGACGTTCGCTTAATCGACAAAAACACCACAAGGCTTTTAGTTTTAACACTGGGGTTGTTCCTATCTGACACTTCGGAAGGTACACGGAAAGCAAAATACACCCAAAATTTGAGTTTAAGCCAAGGATTGTGGCAAATCTAAAAAAAATGTTTTTTGGACTTAAACAAAAGAAAAACATTAAAAAAAAAATGAGTAAACATGTGTTTTTGGCATGAACTTAAGCGTTTGGCATTAAAATTGGGACAGGCCTTTAGGACCCTATTGCAAATTCTTCTTACAGTGCTCATTTATCTTCTGAAGCTAAGTATGCTGTTCCGCTCAAGAAAAGTAAAAATTTCTGCTCAAAAAATGGTCAAGAAATTTCCTGCAGTGAGCTCCATTTGAAATGACATTTCTTTTCAACTGCGTACTGCGATAAAAAAAATGCTTTTCTTGAGCATTTCTTGCAAGGAATAGAGTCCTAAAGGCATGTCCCAATTTTAGTGCCAAACGCTTAAGTTTAAGCCAAAAACACATGTTTACTCAATTGGGTCCTAAAATGTTTAATGAAATCTTGTTTTTATTTAATAACACGAAAAAGCATGTTACTGTAACTTCTTTAGCAATTTTTCCCGCTCAAATAATGGCTATATCATGTTTCAACTTTAAGCCTGATTTGCTGCTGAACAGGAATCGTTAAAGAAATTTCTCTACGATTCCTTGCAGAAATTTTCTACAGCGACTCCCAATGAGAATATATACTAAGGTGTGGAAGAAGAAGCAAAGGCTATGTATTAGTAAAGAGAAAAAACGTAAACAAAAATAACTACGTCACTAATTTACATGGCTTCTTATGGGAGCTCGCTCGCTTGTAGTAGTGAAACATTTTGCACCGTACACGGATATCACGCACACTAAATGTCTTATTCCTCACCTCGGTATATATTCTCATTGAGCGACTCCCGTTTGAACTGACATCTCTTTTCAACTGCATACTGCGATCAGAAAAAAGCGCTTCCTTGATCGATTCCTTGCAGGAATTTCCCATGCATCAAGATAGGCCAAGAAATTACTTGTCAGCAGCGAATCAGGCTTTAATTTAAAAATTTGGTCCATAAATGAACCTTGACAGTTTTGATCATGTTTGACGTTCGCTTAGTCGACAAAAACACCACAGGGGTTTTAGTTTTAACACTGGATTTGTTCCTATCTGACATTTCGTAAGGGACACGGAAAACAAAATACACCCAAAATTTGAGTTTAAACCAAAGGATGTGACAAAATCTAAAAAAATGTTTTTTGGGCTTAAACCAACGGAAAACATTAGAAAATTGAGTAAACATGTGTTTTTGGCCTAAACTTAAGCGTTTGGCACTAAAATTGGGACAGGGCTTTAGGACCCTATTTTTAAATGTTTTTCTTTTGTTTAAGTCCAAAAAAACATTTTTTTAGATTTGGTCACACTCCTTGGCTTAAACTCAAATTTTGGGTGCATTTTGCTTTCCGTGTGCCTTCCGAAATGTCAGATAGGAACAACTCCAGTGTTAAAACTAAAAGCCCTGTGGTGTTTTTGCCGATTAGGCGAACGTCAAACATGATCAAAAGTGTCAAGGTTCATTTATGGACCCAATTTTTAAAGTAAAGTTTAAATATGATGTAGCCGTTATTTGAGCGGAAAAAATTGCCAAAATAGTTGCAGTAACATGCTCTTTCGTGTCATTAAATAAAAACAAGATTTCATAAAACATTTTAGGACCCAACTTCCCACGCATTGAGATAGGCGATTACTTTTCTGTTGAAGTGCATACCACAGACAAACAGACGTAACACTTAGAACAAATCTGTATTAAAATCATAGTCACGAGGACATACACGCCCAATGCTAAAATCAGGGTGTTTGGCCGACGGGCCAACAGATGGCGGTAGTGTGTAAATGTCAAACACAAACAAAAACTATGCGAGCGCTGCGGGTGATGGATTGGCCACCTACTATATTTTTAAATCGACCGTTAAAAAGGTGGTCGATGCACAATGATGAGAGTGTGACGTCTGTTTGTCTGTGTGCATACTTCGCTTGAACGGGTAACATTGCTGCATCTGGCGCGAAAGATAGCACACACAAATCATGGCTACTATGTTTTACTGCATGTATCCATTGATGCATCACTACAGGTCATTTCCTGGTTGGGTCTGCTCTGCAACCGATTTATGAGCCTGACCTCTTCGAAATTCCCTTTCGCTTTGGCAGAAGATGCACCGAAGGGCCCGTTTTGGAAGGCCTGGTCGACAGATGCTGTCCAAAATACATAAAACACCCTAAGTATTTTTTTTTTATCAATTTTAAGTTGTTTCGTTTCTCCATGTAACGAAAAAGAGTATGGAACACGTTCGCAACTTAAGTTTACAACGTAAACATTCAGCGCCGGTCACACTATCCCCAAACGTCAAAATCAGGTGTTCGTGGAATGCACTTTCGGTGCATTTGGTGCATTTATTATCGAGTCAGCAAATCGTATAAGTAGTGTTTTGTTCAATTTCACAAGGAAAGTTAAATTAATTTTAGAACGGCAAGACAAGAACTGCTCTAAAATGGAGAGCTGGCTAAAGGATCGCCTCTCCAAGTGTCTGTGCTTCGAAGTCCCGGACGAAATGATCGGGTATGGATCTGGATGGAAAACATCATCGGAAGCGGTATTCCTCTCTCTTGTTACAGAAGATTGTGCAATTTCAGGTACATCATGACCATCCGGGGCAATCAGGAGCTGGACGAGTACTTCAAGAGTCTGCTGGATTCTGGGAATCCCGAGCACGTCTCGTTTCTGAACGAGTTCAAACAACGGCTAAGTAGGATTGATTGTATTTCAATTTAAAATGTTTAAGTGTGATTCGAACTTGACTTATTTGCAGGAAAGAGTCCTTCGGAAGGACGTGGCGGGAAAAACCAGAAATCCGGCAAACAGCAGCAGAATAAGTCGCAACCGCCTCAGCAACAGTCACAGCCACAACAGTCTCGCGGACCGAAACTTCCGGAACCGGTTGCAAAACAGGATGTCTTGCCGGTGGCTTCCTCGCAGATCCACCAGGGTGCAGTCAAGAAGAAAACGAAATACGTGAGCCTTTACGACCAGGAAGGCCGTGCCAATGTGGTCCTGATCAAGGGTCGGCACCTGTGCGATTGCCAGGCCTCCAAGCATAAGCTGATCAACAACTGTCTGCACTGCGGCCGGATCGTGTGCGAGCAGGAAGGAAGTGGCCCTTGTCTGTTCTGTGGCAGTTTGGTGTGCACCGACGAGGAGCAGAAGATGATCGACAGCTCGTCCAAGAAGGGGGACAACCTGAAGCGCTCCTTGATGGATCAGAACCGGCCCAAGGGATGGGAGGAGGCGGTGGCCACCCGGAATCGCCTGCTGGAGTACGACCGGAACAGCGAGAAGCGAACGACGGTGATCGACGATGAGTCGGATTACTTCCGGGCCAATTCCGTGTGGCTATCGGATGCCGAACGGAAGAAGATGGAGAAGTTGGAAGCGGAAATGAGGGAAAAGAAACATGCCAGCCGGATGAGCCGGAAGGTGACGATTGACTTTGCTGGGCGGCAGGTCGTGGAGGAGCCGCAGTTGGCTATTGAGGTGGAGGACGAGATTCTGAAGCAGATTGCCGAGTCGGTTGCTCCGGAGAAGGAGAATGCTGGGCCCAAGAGCGGATGGGATAGGAAGAAGGCCAGTGCCGATCGGTCGGATGATATTCATCCGGGAATCGTCGGGGAAGCGCCGATTGTGAGTATCCTGAATCCTTTGTACCTATGATTTCTGATTTTTTCTATGCTGCTGAATTAAATATTCATTCCAAAACAGCAAGAATATAAGAAAATCCATTTAAATATGGCGAAGCTAATACGATTTGAATTTGGGATCAATATGATCCCAAGACACAGACAACATAACTTTTTTTGGCACAGACAGAAGCCTTATCAGAATTGTACTATTGTATGACTCACGTTCTTTCAAATTCTAGTTCATCGATCTGGGCTCCGGACAAGCGCCTCTGAGACCACAAAACGGTCCTCGATTCGATGGTGTGTACAGCAAAGTGCAGGACAAGGAATTCCTGGAAATGTCCGACCTGCGGCACTGCCTTTCGATGCATCAACCGTGGGCTTCGCTGCTGGTGGCGGGAATCAAACGGCATGAAGGCCGAACTTGGTACTCGTCGCATCGGGGCCGGCTGTGGATTGCGGCCACGGCCAAACCCGTGGACATGGAAATGGTCAAACAGATGGAGAACTTCTACCGGGTGTTGTACAACGACGACAGCATTGAGTTCCCCTCGCAGTACCCGTCTGGGTGTTTGCTGGGATGCGTATCGGTGCAGGACGTTCTGCCGCAGGAGGAATACCGGAAGCAGTATCCGGAGGGGGAATCCGAGAGCCCGTTCGTGTTTGTCTGCACGGACCCACAGGAGCTGCCCATTCGATTCCCTGTTAAAGGGGAGCACAAGATTTGTAGGATATTCAGCTTAATCCTAATGAGTCACCTGGTTCTAATCGAAAAATACTTTTTCAGACAATTTGGACACGAAGATCCACCAGGCCGCGGTGAAGGCGCTGCAGCGACTTTCGAAATTGAAGGCAGAAGAATGAGTGTTACATTAAGAGAAGAAATCTATATGCAATAAACAAAGGCGTAGCTAAAACATTGGAACTAATCACAACAACACAAGAACTCCCATGCAGGGCTGTTAATGTCATGAATTTCACGTGACTTTAATACTGCTAATATCATCGCTCCTAGTGGAAAAAGTCATCTGAATGTTTTTCCCAGTGACCTTTTCCGAATTACTATCGGTTGTCAATATTTGCTGATGCGATATTTGGCATGCGAAAGTGCTATAAGCGTTTTAATTTTTCTAAAATTTTGACATTTAACAGCACTGCTCCCATGAATGGTTCCCGCATACCTATCGTGGTAATCTGCCCAACAGCGAGCGGTCGAGAGCACATCATGCGCCTGGGTCTCATATGGATGTCCTGAGTCTCTATTTTTAAATAGAATCTATCAGATAGGATTTGAACCTGCCGGACATGAAATGGATGTACATACATATATGGGTTATCGAGAAGATCTACACGAAATGTTGGGATTTGAATTCGAAACTTGTAACCTTCGGAGTTATTGGGTCTTCAAGTGGCTCAGTAGCTCAGTTAGCCGAAGCGCTCATCTAGCATACACGAGTATAATAATAATAATAGTTCATTTATTTATCTTTTGATAATTACAATTTACAAATAAAAATACAAATTATCTATATCTATTTTTAATCCAATTTGAACATTTCCTTTTAAATTCAGCGATACTTTGTGCATGTTTAATTTAATTTGGCAATTCATTAAAAATTCTTATTCCTCTATAGTATATTGATTTTTGTGTACTTGTCATAGTAAACGGCACAACACGTAGATCATAATTTCGTCTAGTTTGATGCGTATGAATATTTCGTCCTCGTTCAATAATATTTGTCAAGTATTCTGGCATTTGATTATTAGTTAATTTGAAAATAATTGTCAATACATTGAAAACAATGCGTTCTTTCACTGAAAGCCACTGCAAAGCTTCCAACATTCCTAATATGGGCGTGTATTTGCTGCAATTCAATATATACCGCATGAATTTGTTTTGTAACCTCTGCAACCTACTCAAATGCGTATCACTGGCTAAAAACAAAACTGAAGAGCAATAATCGATATGCGGCGCCACCAATGTTTTATACAAAAATATCTTACTCCAAAACGTCAATTGACTACCTAGTCTAACTAGCATGCCATATTTTCTTGCTACTTTTTTAATTACATTATTTATGTGCTCTTTGAACTTTAATTTATCATCAATATAAACCCCTAGGTATTTAAAAACATTCACTCTCTCAACTTCAATTCCTTCAATGTCCTTTTTTAGCTCAGTATAATTTAATTGTTTTTTGTTACTTATAATCATGCATTTAGTTTTTTCCACGTTCAATTTTAGCTTTTTAATTTTCAACCACTTGCTCAACAATTCCACGTCATCCCTCATTTTTCTAATTGCCGTTTTCTCGTTCTTCTCTGCAATGAATACAACGGTATCGTCTGCGAATAAATTTATGTCACAATGCTTTATAGCTTTCTTCATATCGTTGATGTATAAAATAAATAAAATCGGTCCTAAAACGCTTCCCTGAGGAACACCAAACGGCACTGATTTTAGAACTGAAGTAGAGTTTCTATACTGACAAATTTGTGTGCGTTTGGATAGATATGATTCGAACCATTTGAGAACCTGTCCTCCTATGCCATATTTTTTCAAAACTTTTAACATTTCTGGGCGTGATATAGTTTCGAATGCCCGTTTGAGGCCCAAAAATAAAACAATAATCGTTTTCTTTTCCTCTATCATTCGTTTCCATTTATACAAAAGTAAGTTCAAAGCAGATTCACACGAATGGTTCTGTCTAAATCCAGATTGTTCACTTATTAATATCTTTTGCTCATTCAAATACTCAAGTAATTGATCTTTAACTATAATTTCTAACACTTTCTCGTAAATTGGTAGCATATTTATAGGTCTAGGTTCTTCAGCTTTCGTTGTTCCAGACACTTTTGGTATTGGTACCACCGTTGATTGTTTCCAACTCCTAGAGAAATTTCCCTGTTCTAGAGACTCATTTATTGTTCCAAGCAAATATTCTCCGGTAACTTCTAATGAATCTTTTAGCACTTGTAAATTTACATTGTCGATGCCTGATGAACTACCAATTTTGTGAATAGATCTACACAACACATCATATGAAATACGATGGAACACATTCCATGTTTCAGCAAAATGATCGCTCTCATCTTCAAAGCAGTTCGGAACATCTTCAATACTGCTGTTAATTTGCTGAATGCTATCCACAAAAAAACTATTAAACCTTTCGCATATTTCATGATCGTTTTCTACAACCTCTCCATCAAATGTCAACCTGATTGGTGGTTTTTCTCTGCTCTTCCATAACGACTTGAGGGTTTTCCATAATTGCTTGCTATTTCCTGTATTTTGTTCAATTTTCCTTTGAGTGAATTCTGCTTTAGCTTTTCTGATAGAGTATGCATACTCATTTCTTAAAACTTTGTACTGACGCCAATCAGCTTCATCCCAACTAGTACTAGCTTTTCTATACGCATCGTCTCTTGCAAGTTGCAAACTTTTCAACTCTATTGACTGTTTAACGAGAAACTTGCGACGATCGACGCGCCACCATAGTTCATATAACGGAGGGTATTAGAACTAACTTGGAGGTGATGATTTCGCAATTTGGAGGTTAAAATCACCTCCAAACACTAGCGATTTTGCGGTGGGATGTTGACGTTTGATCACGAATTGTATACCATTTTTTTCTACTGTTGCATTTTATGCTTGTGATAACAACAAGCTTATTTATGTTCTCTTTCAACAAAGTGCTCAAAATATCTGCTTTTTCATCTAATTCTCTTTCACTATTGTCAGACATGCTTCTTCTCAACAGAGATATAAGTGCGGCTTTTGAATATTTTTTCCAACATTTGAAAGTTATATAATCTTCTACAGGTTCTGAACATTCATTAAATTGTATCTGAATAGTTTCATGATCGGAAATTTTATTTCCTTGATTAATCGTCACGTTCAATTCATCATCATTACAAAATACTAAATCGATGATAGTCTGTGATCTAATAGTAAGTACGACGCGTGATATCATTCACTTTTTGATTTAGATTAAAACACTGCATTAGATTTTGAAGTTTTCTTTTATCGGTGACGTTCTTCCAGTTGATATTGAAGTCTCCACCGATTAGATTTATTACTTTGTCATCAATTACTCTTTCAAGCCAAATTTGCTCCAAATGCAGTAAAAATTCTTGCTGATTTGCACTTGGTGAATGATACAATAAATTCCATCTTAAACCATGCGGAATAACTTTTTTCTCCCCCGACGAATATTTTTGACCCCATACAAACTTGTTCTTGTCTCACTTAGAACTTTCAAATGAGATATGAGTCATCTGTGTACATTCCGGGCCCAGATTTGCCCAATCTCCTTTTAGATCCCTTCGATTTCCAGTTCCGTTGGGATTTCAGAGGAAAATTATAGTATAAACCTTTGAGCGTCTGAATGTAAAAAAGTAAAAGAAAATCTAATTCAACCACCTTTGTGAGAATTTATTTTTATTTCTAAGAATTCCGGGGATACTACCAGGAAACCTATCGAAATAACGAGAATACCACAGAAATACTAAGAATCCCATATCCATCATCGGAGTTCAACATGCTGTTTTTTTTTTTTAATTCACAGAGGAAGCTGAAAATTCTACCGCTATTTCATCAAATTCTCAGTACTGGAATCTTGAAAATGTTAGGAACTTTATAATGTCACAAATGCTGTAATCTCAAGATTCCTTCATAGGATACAGATTTCTAGCTAAAATTCCAAAGTTCTCAAAAAAAAAATCCTTGTTGTCAAATTATTATAAAATTCACATGCACGTAAAGTGAATGGTACACTTCAAATCGTGTAAAGCTACATAACCTACATGAAATTGTGTTCATGATCGATTACGCGATGCATAGTGCGAATGTAGTAATATTCAAATATTCACATGATTTGTCGTGTGAATAAGCAACAAATAGGGTCCTAAAGCCCTGTCCCAATTTTAGTGCCAAACGCTTAAGTTTAGGCCAAAAACACATGTTTACTCAATTTTTTAATGTTTTTCGTTTGTTTAAGTCTTGGTGTACTAACAAGTGTACAGCATGCCTCGCCAAACAACAATCACATTCAAGAATAGATGAGGAATGATTGTTTCTTAACATTTTGAAATATTTCAATAAGTATTTTAGAAAAGCGCAGCAGAAGAATTTATAAATATATTGCGTTTTTTTTTTTAATTTTCCGTTCTGCGGTAGCCGCCAAGGTCTACCGCAGCTGTCAAAGTTCTACCGCAGGCTTGAAAATCATTGTATCATTGAACGAACCCAGCAAACCAGAGATCATATAAGGATGTTCATTTCAAATTGTATAAATGTACAATTTTCGTTGGAATTGGATATGATGCAAAACTAAATTGATTAAAATCGTTTATAAAGTCATGAATTTCATCTGATTTGAATTTGCATCTTATAGAATTCCAATTTAGTCTGACCAAATATGTAACTCTAAACTGTCATTCTATTATGATTCTAAGTTCACTTGGTATGACTCTATTATAATCATCAATGTGAGATTACATATGAGTTCATCTGATGTAGATATAAAATCATACATGGCACATCGTCGAACGCAACATAAACATAAATAGTGGAATTCATGAACAAATTGTCTTACCTATTAAAAGAATATCACTGTTCAACAGAAACACAATGTCATCACGTTGCATAAGTATTTTGGTACGATGTCTTTAAGGTGAAACAGCTTGGAATCAACTTTCAAGATTGCACTTAAACTTTAAAGGTACAAATCTCTCGAAGAAAGCCTCCAACAAGAGTGTACTTTTTATTTTGGCTTTGTGCACTAGCAGAAAGCCTAAAATAAGAAGATCAGAAACGTTTGCCAACTATTTCTCAAGTTGAGTGCCTTTAAAAACGCGAGTAGGGTCGGCCACTGTGACGGTCATCTTTGGATTCAGAGATGTTTCAACCTTAATAAATTGCTGCACTTCGTTTCAACTGCAAACGTTAATTCGATAAAACATGAAACCTTCAGTGTTGCACTGGCTCATTTGCAAAATGCAATTAAGTTCGGTTACATTCAAACATGATGCTCTACAGTGTTTCATTTATATTTGCTAAAAGACCATCTCCTGCAACAAAAACTGTACGGTACAGTGGTAGCGTATCTGGCTAGTGATATAAAGGTCAGAGGTTCGAGGCATGTCTCGTGATATTTTATTTATTTTTATTTTATTTGTTTGTAAAAATTAAGTCATATAAACTGCAATACACAATCATACATGAAATTACAGTGAACGCCAAATCAAATTGTCTGAAGTTGTATTGACCATTATAGATTCTCTAAAATGTACGTATATGGCCTCCAGATTTGTGCGAATAAAGGAAATTCGTGCATTTTATACAATCTGTTTTTACCGAATAAGTGTCCACTTTCTTCACTTGCAATCTCAGTTATGTGAACATATTTGTTGGCTGGGAAACCATCTAATCACATTATGCTAGCCCGCATAGCAAAATACAGTTTGCCTTACTTTGAGAACAATAAACATCTTATAACGGTTACTGTTAATGTATCAGAAATAGTTGCTTTTATGTATAACCATATGGACTTCAAAGCTGTTCACCATTTCAAACAGTAAGATCAACCCATACCTATCAGTAACAATATATGATACTGCTCTGATATTGTTAAATTATATGGTAATG
Source organism: Aedes aegypti (assembly GCF_002204515.2). Taxonomy (NCBI): domain Eukaryota; kingdom Metazoa; phylum Arthropoda; class Insecta; order Diptera; family Culicidae; genus Aedes; species Aedes aegypti. The sequence continues at coordinate 23,882,469 of NC_035107.1, forward strand.
GATTTTGTTTAAATTTGTGCAACACACTCACACATTTGCATTTGACAATATTGAACTACATTTTAACAGTTCAACAAATAGTTACATTTTGTTGGTATTTGTAGGCGAGGCGACACTTAATCTAGCGTTGAGCGTAGAAAAAAATCTCCGTCAGATTGCCGTCGAAGGAAAACTGTCAAGCTGTATTGTTTACTTCTTATTCCACTGTTAAAACTGTTCAAAGCTTGCAATTAATTTATAAAAGTCGAGTTAGAGTGAAATTAAGTTTACAGAACAGCAATGCACATAAAAAAGGACAACTTCGATGGACCCAGTAAGTACAAAGATATTTCGCCAATCTGTTGGATGTTTGGTTCAAACCCAATCCCCGTAGGAACTGCGCACCAAAATCGATACCGCTTGCCGGATGGAGGAGGAATAATTCCTATTTCACAATTTCACATTATTTTCACAACCTTCAAGCTCGATTTACTCGAAATGTGTGAATTGTTAGATAGGCCGTTTTGAAAAGTTACGCGAGAATTCATCAATCTGTGCAACGAAAAAGTAGCCAAGAAGCGGCATGAGATGACCGGCTCTACATGGACAACGGTTTGCTGATGTCATCAGCAACATCCAGAAGAACTTCCAGGAACTGCCCCGCTTTGAACACATTATGAACACCCTGGTCACTCAGCCGATCATTGGCGACGCTGTGTCCTCGCAGCTGACGTTCATCATCAAGGTTTCGGGAACGGTCATCTACCAGGACAATTCTACCAAACCCTTCCAGAAGACATTCACGGTTACAGCCCAGGGCGACAAGTGGAAGATTGCGAGTGATTGCAGCGCTGCTTCCGGTTGTTGGATGCTATCTTTTTAGGGAATCGATCAATACATGGATGCATTGGAAAGCGATATTCCGCGAGTTTCAGAAAGAATGAAAGAATATCCTTGAGGTGATATTTAACTTTAATTGAATCATCACAGGGCTGGTAGCGGGTCTGGTTTTCTATTTTAATTCGAGTCTTTAAAAAGTGCAAAATTAAGAGTTTGATTACGTGACTATTCATCTGATTCTTCAAGAATTTCTTCTCAAATTCCTCGAGAAAAAGCCTCAGGAATTTTCCTAGTGCTTGCATTATATTACATAACAGAATAGGATAGGGTAAAAATACAATAAAGCACCGTAATCCAATAATTATGCATACGTTATTTATTTCCCTTAGAAACATATGGTTCAAATGTATCAACACTGTTTGGCGTACATTGATTTTGCCGAAAAATTGACAGTATATCTACCTTTTGGAAAACTGTTGATGAGAAATTTTGTTCGAGAAAATCGACGTTTTCAAATGGTTACATAACTTAACCGCCTATTCCCCACATTGTGATTTTCCTATTTACCGTTTGTCGAATTGTTAAAAACGTTTCAGGTAAGGTGGATATATTGTTATTTTTCATTGTAACCAAAATCATTCAGATATTGTTGCAAATGGTTGTGAACCTTTCGGGAAACTGTACTGATATAGTTTTTGTTTATGCGGGAGTAGAGTCCAAAGCTTTGAAAAACAGCAGAAAACAACAGTCATTGGCGTGGTTTCCAAGGAATCATCGCAGCCATCGATGATGCTTTGTAAAAAACAGTAATGTGACTGCTGCGGTAGCTTTCTGTTCAACCGTAGAACCGAATTAAAGTTACCTCTAAAATTGCAATATCATACAGTGGCCCAATTTCATATTCGTACAGGATACTGTTTCCACATCAAGTTAGTAAAAAACTATTAAATGAAGTATCGAGCTACAAATACTTTATCCACATTGAAGGTAACAGGTGTCATCTATTGTTTGCCAATCACAAAATGTTTCCATTTACATTCATCTTTGGATTAATAGAAAAGTATGGATCAATGCACGAGTTCACCCGTTGACGTTTGAGCGGTGCCGTGTTATTTACGTGACCATGGCAACAAGTGAATTCGGCACCGCTCAAAAGTCAAATTAGTGAACTCGTGCATTGGTCCATTGAATTGGTGTCTAAAATTCACCCAATTCCATGTTCGATCACCTGCCAAAATTCATACGCACCACGTTCAAAACTAAATTTAGAAGCTCTATTTGATTACTGAAATGCTTTATTATGATGTTCAGATGTAGTGAAATACATTTGGACAATTTATTAGTGGACATATATGAAATTTAGGTAAAGTTATGAGAAATGCCAGTTTTCCAATGATTTTTGCTATTAAATCCTATAATTCGAACAATAACGTTTATTTTTGTCATTGGATCCAATCTATAGATTATACTCGTGAGCTCTGATAGAAATTTAGTTGAAATAGATATAGTTTATAGAAATCATAAAAAGTTTTTATCCCTTTTGAGTTCAGAAAATTGTTGTGCCGTAAGTTCAAAACTCTTCTAAAATTCTAAAATTTTCAATCAATGTAATCCAAATTTTCATTCTAAACAACAGGTAAATGTTAATTTTGAATTTGTCTGTAAACATAATTTAAACTACGAACTTCGTTTTACAATAAAGTACCCTAAACCTCGCTGTACATACCTCCACATAATTGATGTCATCGTAATATTCAATTATCTTTGAAATAATATTCAAATTATATTCAAAATAGCACCCTATTTTGCAATTTATTGATTTTATAAGAAAAATACAAAATAACTTGAATGAGCAGAGAGCATTGGTATACTATTTAATAGAATATATCCTGTTATTTTAATCATTTTAAAAAACGTTTGTGTTGCGGTTATGGCAATAATATTTATTCTTTAAATCTCTATAATCATGTTTGGTAGTAAAATGTAAATTAAAAATGATAATTACGCAATGTTTTGATAGGAACATTAACTATGGATTATGTATTAGGAGCCAAACATAAAGAAATTGACTAAAATTTTTGGTTTTGGATTTGTTATAAATGTTATACTACCTAAAATTCAAAAGTGTAAGTTGTCGATATCCACTCCTAGCTACTCTTAAACTGATTATAATTTTTTGAAACTTGTGCAATATTCGCAGTTATCATTCTTAACGAAGTGATGTTGAAAAAAATGCAATTTATTGTTCGACTTACCGAATATTTTAGCAAAAAACATGGGAAAACTGGTATTTTTCTTAAATTTACTTAAGTTTCAAATATGTCCGCTTTTAAATTTTCCAAATGTATTCTACTGCATCTGAACAACACAACGAAGAGCTTAAGTAATCATCTAGTCTATTAAAAATTAGTTTTGAATGCTGTATATTTCTTTTTTGTTAGGTGTACGAATATGGAATTGGGTCAATTATAGACACAATCTCAATACTTTTCCATTATTCCAAATATTTAAGCAAATGAATACAGTTTGTCATTGCCAAACAATAGATGACACCTATAACCTTCATTATTGATAAAGTATATCGAAGTCCATGCACCATTTAATAAATTTATGGTCTAATCCACCGGTGTACTAAATTTGCACGGTCTGAGAATTGTGACACTTGAGCGGGGCACGCTCCTGTCAGAGAAAATGATTATACTAGAGAAGCGCGGAGAGCATTTTGACCCTGTTTATAAACAATATTAGCAATAACCATCAATAATTGAGGTGATTCGAGCAATATTGTAGTGTGCGTGTCATCCCGGCAGTCGCTATGAGAAACCAATCTTATCGATGACGTCACTTTCGTGCCGCTTATCACTCACACACATCCATCGTCTCTTCTGCGTGACATCTTTCGCAGTCTCATTGAATTTGCTCGATTGGAACCACGTTTGACGGTTCGATTGGAACCTTTGGTTTCAGCATTCGCGCTTCTCTTATATAAACAAATTCTCTGGCTCCTGTATGGTCGCCACGTGATCTGGACCCGCTCTAGTGTCAAAATTCTTCGACCGAGCTGGTTTAGTACACCAGTGGATAAGACCATACCAACTTGATATGAAAACAGTGCCCGTACTAAAATGAGATTGAGTCACTGTATGTTCTAAAATCGTGTTAGGTCCAAAAATCTTAAACATCTTTATTATCTAAAAAATCTATGATCCGTGATCACAGATATCTGTAGGCTGGATTAGGAAAAAATCTGTGTAATTACAGATAAAGCTGTGTATTGTCTTCACTGGTTATGGTGGATGGCGAAACACAGTTTTTACGAGTCTAGGTAAAGGAAAGGTAGAATGAACTCCTCTTATTTCGGACATTTTCGCAGATGAGAAAAACCGAATCCGTAATGTTTCCTCAAACACTTTCAACTTCAGAATTTACTTTTTCTCTTTGAAAGCATGATGGTGACTGTCGTTCGACTCCACTCGACGTCCAACCGCAAGTAGTTCGCTGTGGGTTGATCACAGACAATTTAGAAATTTTGAACACGGAAGTCGACAGCAAAGCACATCGATTTCATCATATAGGCCTATTCACATGACGGTTCAAAACAGCTGATCGGGAAGCTCTTTGACAGTTCTTCTATGAAAATAACAGCCTCGTGTATGCACCGGTCCTCCACCGATGTAAACAAATGCATAGACGGACCTGTCACATGAAAAGGCCTATAGGCCGGTTTGCTACTGACATGAAAAGGAATCGCCTATCTTGATGCGTGGAAAATTTCTCCCAAGAAATGGTCAAGAAAATCACATTTTTCTGATCGCAGTACGCAGTTGAGAAGAAATGTCACTTCAAAGGGGGCTCTCTGTAGGAAATTTCTTGACCCTTTCAATCAAGGAATTTCTTTACTTATCTTGAGCGAAACAGCATACTTAGCTTAAGGTGAAACAGTTTGGAATCAATTTCTCAGATTGCACTAAAACTTCAAAGGCACAAATCTCGCGAAGAAAGCATCCAACAACAGTGAACTTTTTATTTGGGCTTTGTGCACTAGCAGAAAGCTTAAAATAAGAAGATCAGAAACTATTTCTCCGGTTGAGTGCCTAGGGGCACAAGTCGGCCATTGTGATAGCCATCTTTGTATTGCAAGATGTTTCACCTTAAGATTTGAATATTTGGCATCCCTAGTCCCTACCTGGGAGGGAGGCACCGATACTACACACGAAATATAGAACAATGTTTGTTTGAACTGCAAGATAACTCCAGCTTGCCAACAACAATCAAGGCAGGCTTGGGGAAAATCGCTAGTTTTCTTTTGTTGTGTACTTTCGATTTTTCCTGACAAACTTGGAAAAAGGGCCACAGTTTTCTATGCACCAAATATTAATTTTCATTGGAAAAAGTAAAACGATGCGTTTTTCAATGCTTTATATTCAATCCGATTGAAAGGTGCTCACGTAACATTACTTGCATTGTGTGCATGAATTGATTTTCATTCTATTTTTGTCACTTTTGATGAAATGTGAAAATGTGTTTTAATCAGTTACGCGCTTTTTCCATGTTAGTCCAATGTTTGAGATCTGGGCTCACAGTGACAGTTCGTGACAGCGGAATCCCGGCTCACTATGACGTACAGAAATTTTGTATTGGTTTCTCCCTCCCAGGTCCCTACACGGAGAAATATTTTTACCTAATTTTTGAGTTTACTGTGGTGAAGTATACATATCTATTCAAAATGATAATTGTTTTGGAATATTATATCTATATAGATGTCAGTAGCAATGATTACTGAGAAGACAGCACAGATGAATATTACCACGCAATAAGCATCATTCGCATATTCAAAGTTTACTCTTCAGGCTGCGTTCTGTGATTGAACGAAACGTTGCTTGGAGAGTTATTTGAATTTATGTAGACAGTTGATATAAAAGAAACCAACTGACTATTTAGAGCGAGAGCGAAGAGACAAAGAAACAAAGAGAATCGGAAATCCGACCAAGCAGCGATCCTTCAAAGAAAGCTGAAATCAGTTTATCGGTTATTATTGAGAGCAACGGACGTGTTGCGAAGGAAGGTTGAGCTTTCCGGATACGACATGGCGCAGTCAGTAGCTGAACCATAGTGCGTATTTCCAGGAAAACGAGAAGAAAGTTTACGAAGTTAAGTCACTAAAAATGAATAAAATTATCAGAGCTTGAAAATGAACGAAATGAGAAAACAGACTAAAAAAATAAATGAAGCTGAAAGCCGAGCGTGAAAGACGAAACTTGGGCCAAAAGAAATAAATGAGGCTGTGAAAAGAGCGCGACAAATAGAGCCAAAAAATAAAAGGGGCAGACAAAAAAATAAATGAAGTATAAGAGCAAAATAAAGATAAATAGAGCCAAAAAATAAATGGGGCTAACGCTGAACAACGTGGAAATGCAAAGAAAAAAGTGGAGCCAAAAAAAAATATATGGGGCTAACAAAGAGCGAGACAAAATAGAAATGAATGGAGTCAAAAAATGGAATGCAAGCTATGCGTGTAAAAGTAAAAAAATGGATTCAAAATTAATAAGCGACTCAAGGAATGAGAAAAGATACAAATTATTAAGATAACAAATAAAATTTCGGCACTCAAAATGTTTTGCAAACGAAAATCGATAAAAAAAATGCAATGAAAACAAAGTGAGTGATAATGGAAGAAAACAGATACGATGAGAATTGTATATTTTTTTAATCAAGATTGAAAAAATACGAATTCAGAATAAATAAATTTGGATTAGGCTCAGATTAGATTCGGATTGAAATTGAATTGAGTTTGGATTGGAATTTAAATGGATTGTATTATGATTGCATTTGGACTGAAATTTGATAAGTTTTACATATTGGATTTGGATAGAGTTTGATTTGAATTGGATTTGGATTGAATTCGGGTTGGATTCGGATTGGATTTGAATTATATTTGGATTGGATTCAGATTGCATTTTTATTGGATTTGGATTGGATTTGGATTGGATTGGATTGGATTGGATTTGGATTGGATTTGGATTGGATTTGGATTGGATTTGGATTGGATTTGGATTGGATTGGATTGGATTGGATTTGGATTGGATTTGGATTGGATTTGGATTGGATTTGGATTGGATTTGGATTGGATTTGGATTGGATTTGGATTGGATTTGGATTGGATTTGGATTGGATTTGGATTGGATTTGGATTGGATTTGGATTGGATTTGGATTGGATTTGGATTGGATTTGGATTGGATTTGGATTGGATTTGGATTGGATTTGGATTGGATTTGGATTGGATTTGGATTGGATTTGGATTGGATTTGGATTGGATTTGGATTGGATTTGGATTGGATTTGGATTGGATTTGGATTGGATTTGGATTGGATTTGGATTGGATTTGGATTGGATTTGGATTGGATTTGGATTGGATTTGGATTGGATTTGGATTGGATTTGGATTGGATTTGGATTGGATTTGGATTGGATTTGGATTGGATTTGGATTGGATTTGGATTGGATTTGGATTGGATTTGGATTGGATTTGGATTGGATTTGGATTGGATTTGGATTGGATTTGGATTGGATTTGGATTGGATTTGGATTGGATTTGGATTGGATTTGGATTGGATTTGGATTGGATTTGGATTGGATTTGGATTGGATTTGGATTGGATTTGGATTGGATTTGGATTGGATTTGGATTGGATTTGGATTGGATTTGGATTGGATTTGGATTGGATTGGATTGGATTGGATTTGGATTGGATTTGGATTGGATTTGGATTGGATTTGGATTGGATTTGGATTGGATTTGGATTGGATTTGGATTGGATTTGGATTGGATTTGGATTGGATTTGGATTGGATTTGGATTGGATTTGGATTGGATTTGGATTGGATTTGGATTGGATTTGGATTGGATTTGGATTGGATTTGGATTGGATTTGGATTGGATTTGGATTGGATTTGGATTGGATTTGGATTGGATTTGGATTGGATTTGGATTGGATTTGGATTGGATTTGGATTGGATTTGGATTGGATTTGTATTGGGTTTGGATTGGATTTGGATCGTATTTGGATTGGATTTGGATTAGATTTGGAATGGAATTTATTTGGATTCAGATTGCATTTAGATTGGATTTGGATTGGATTTGGATTGGATTTTGATTGGATTTGGATTGGATTTAAATTGGATTTCGATTCGATTAGAATTTAATTTTGTTGGATTGTATTTGCTTTGAAATTTGATTGGTTTTAAATTGAATTTGGATTGGATTTTAGATCGGATTTGGATTGGAATTGAATTGGATTTGATTAGGGTTGGATTTTGATTGGATTAAAATTTATTTTGTTGGATTGCATTGGAACCAAAATTTAATTGGTTTTAAATTAGATTTGGATTGAATTTGGATTGGATTTAAATTGGATTTCGATTCGATTAGAATTTAATTTGGTTGGATTGTATTTGCTTTGAAATTTGATTGGTTTTAAATTGTATCTGGATTGGATCTTAGATCGGATTTGGATTGGAATTGAATTGGATTGGATTAGGGTTGGATTTTGATTGGATTAAACATTTAATTTTGTTGGATTGTATTTAGGTTACATTGGAACCAAAATTTGATTGGTTTTAAATTAGGTTTGGATTGGATTGAAATTGAGTTGGTTTGATTGAATAAGGATTGGATTCAGATTGGAATTGGACTTGGATTAGATTTGAATTTAATTTGCTTGGATTGTATTTGGATTGCATATCGATTGGAATTTGATTGGTTTTAAATTGGATTTGGATTGGACAGGATTTGAATTGGATTTGGAATGGATTAGAATTTAACTTGGTTGGTTTGTATTTAGGTTGCATTTGAACTGAAATTTGATTGGTTTTAAATTGAATTAAGATTGGATTGGATTAGGATTGGAATTGTTTTGAATTTGGATTGGATTTGATTTGGATTGGATTTGGATTGGATTTGGATTGGATTTGGATTGGATTTGGATTGGATTTGGATTGGATTTGGATTGGATTTGGATTGGATTTGGATTGGATTTGGATTGGATTTGGATTGGATTTGGATTGGATTTGGATTGGATTTGGATTGGATTTGGATTGGATTTGGATTGGATTTGGATTGGATTTGGATTGGATTTGGATTGGATTTGGATTGGATTTGGATTGGATTTGGATTGGATTTGGATTGGATTTGGATTGGATTTGGATTGGATTTGGATTGGATTTGGATTGGATTTGGATTGGATTTGGATTGGATTTGGATTGGATTTGGATTGGATTTGGATTGGATTTGGATTGGATTTGGATTGGATTTGGATTGGATTTGGATTGGATTTGGATTGGATTTGGATTGGATTTGGATTGGATTTGGATTGGATTTGGATTGGATTTGGATTGGATTTGGATTGGATTTGGATTGGATTTGGATTGGATTTGGATTGGATTTGGATTGGATTTGGATTGGATTTGGATTGGATTTGGATTGGATTTGGATTGGATTTGGATTGGATTTGGATTGGATTTGGATTGGATTTGGATTGGATTTGGATTGGATTTGGATTGGATTTGGATTGGATTTGGATTGGATTTGGATTGGATTTGGATTGGATTTGGATTGGATTGGATTGGATTGGATTTGGATTGGATTTGGATTGGATTTGGATTGGATTTGGATTGGATTTGGATTGGATTTGGATTTGGATTGGATTTGGATTGGATTTGGATTGGATTTGGATTGGATTTGGATTGGATTTGGATTGGATTTGGATTGGATTTGGATTGGATTTGGATTGGATTTGGATTGGATTTGGATTGGATTTGGATTGGATTTGGATTGGATTTGGATTGGATTTGGATTGGATTTGGATTGGATTTGGATTGGATTTGGATTGGATTTGGATTGGATTTGGATTGGATTTGGATTGGATTTGGATTGGATTTGGATTGGATTTGGATTGGATTTGGATTGGATTTGGATTGGATTTGGATTGGATTTGGATTGGATTTGGATTGGATTTGGATTGGATTTGGATTGGATTTGGATTGGATTTGGATTGGATTTGGATTGGATTTGGATTGGATTTGGATTGGATTTGGATTGGATTTGGATTGGATTTGGATTGGATTTGGATTGGATTTGGATTGGATTTGGATTGGATTTGGATTGGATTTGGATTGGATTTGGATTGGATTTGGATTGGATTTGGATTGGATTTGGATTGGATTTGGATTGGATTTGGATTGGATTTGGATTGGATTTGGATTGGATTTGGATTGGATTTGGATTGGATTTGGATTGGATTTGGATTGGATTTGGATTGGATTTGGATTGGATTTGGATTGGATTTGGATTGGATTTGGATTGGATTTGGATTGGATTTGGATTGGATTTGGATTGGATTTGGATTGGATTTGGATTGGATTTGGATTGGATTTGGATTGGATTTGGATTGGATTTGGATTGGATTTGGATTGGATTTGGATTGGATTTGGATTGGATTTGGATTGGATTTGGATTGGATTTGGATTGGATTTGGATTGGATTTGGATTGGATTTGGATTGGATTTGGATTGGATTTGGATTGGATTTGGATTGGATTTGGATTGGATTTGGATTGGATTGGATTGGATTGGGTTTGGATTGGATTTGGATCGTATTTGGATTGGATTTGGATTAGATTTGGAATGGAATTTATTTGGATTCAGATTGCATTTAGATTGGATTTGGATTGGATTTGGATTGGATTTTGATTGGATTTGGATTGGATTTAAATTGGATTTCGATTCGATTAGAATTTAATTTTGTTGGATTGTATTTGCTTTGAAATTTGATTGGTTTTAAATTGAATTTGGATTGGATTTTAGATCGGATTTGGATTGGAATTGAATTGGATTTGATTAGGGTTGGATTTTGATTGGATTAAAATTTATTTTGTTGGATTGCATTGGAACCAAAATTTAATTGGTTTTAAATTAGATTTGGATTGAATTTGGATTGGATTTAAATTGGATTTCGATTCGATTAGAATTTAATTTGGTTGGATTGTATTTGCTTTGAAATTTGATTGGTTTTAAATTGTATCTGGATTGGATCTTAGATCGGATTTGGATTGGAATTGAATTGGATTGGATTAGGGTTGGATTTTGATTGGATTAAACATTTAATTTTGTTGGATTGTATTTAGGTTACATTGGAACCAAAATTTGATTGGTTTTAAATTAGGTTTGGATTGGATTGAAATTGAGTTGGTTTGATTGAATAAGGATTGGATTCAGATTGGAATTGGACTTGGATTAGATTTGAATTTAATTTGCTTGGATTGTATTTGGATTGCATATCGATTGGAATTTGATTGGTTTTAAATTGGATTTGGATTGGACAGGATTTGAATTGGATTTGGAATGGATTAGAATTTAACTTGGTTGGTTTGTATTTAGGTTGCATTTGAACTGAAATTTGATTGGTTTTAAATTGAATTAAGATTGGATTGGATTAGGATTGGAATTGTTTTGAATTTGGATTGGATTTGATTTGAATTGGATTTGGATTGAATTTGGATTGGATTTGGATTAAACTTGAATTTGATTTGGAATGGATTAGAATTTAAGTTGGTTGGATTGTACCTAGATTGCACATGGACCGAAATTTTATTGATTATAATTGGATTTTGGATTAGATTTTAATTGGAATTGGATTGAATTCAGATCAAATTTGGATAGGATTTGATTTGAATTCAGATCGAATTGGATTTGGATTCGAATTAAATTGGATTTGGATTGGATTGGGTTTGGATTGGATTCGGATTGGACTTGAATTGGATTTGAATTTAATTCGATTGAATTGTATTTAGGCATTTGGACTGAAATTTGGTTTTAAATTGCATTTGAATTGAGTTGGATTTTAATTGGAATAGGATTGAATTTGGATATGATTTGAATAGATTTTGATTTGGATTGAATTCGGATTGGATTGGATTTGGATTAGATTTGAAGTGGATTTGGATTTTATGCATGTTGCAAAAGTGCGAGTGAAAAACAAACGGATTATAATCTGCCTCGTTTATTGATATGTTTCAGAAGCTGGGGTATATACCTAATTTTCATGAAAATCATATTGATGAGAATCGCTCATGATTTATCAAATAATTGTCAGGAAAATTTTCTTAAGAGAGTAGAGGTGAGAGGGAATGTGGTGAAGTATACATATCTATTCAAAATGATAATTGTTTTGGAATATTATATCTATATAGATGTCAGTAGCAATGATTACTGAGAAGACAGCACAGATGAATATTACCACGCAATAAGCATCATTCGCATATTCAAAGTTTACTCTTCAGGCTGCGTTCTGTGATTGAACGAAACGTTGCTTGGAGAGTTATTTGAATTTATGTAGACAGTTGATATAAAAGAAACCAACTGACTATTTAGAGCGAGAGCGAAGAGACAAAGAAACAAAGAGAATCGGAAATCCGACCAAGCAGCGATCCTTCAAAGAAAGCTGAAATCAGTTTATCGGTTATTATTGAGAGCAACGGACGTGTTGCGAAGGAAGGTTGAGCTTTCCGGATACGACATTTACTTTACCCAAAATTAAGTATATCGATTATAGTTTCAACCCAAAATCTCTCGGTTTTCTCTTTTTCCCACACGAATGTTGTCAAAAATAGAGAGAGCTGCATCTACCCTATGGGGGTACTTTGGCCTAATAAGCCAAATTTGGGTAAATGCAACTTTTCTTATGTTTGGGTCGAAAGAACTCAATTTTGCGTTAAATCAACCCAAAATTGAGTATAGTTTTCTAATGGAATTAAAGCCAAACTACCTAGTGGGGACCTTGGAAATTTAGCCAAAATTGAGTTATTGGGCTCAACTACGGAATTGCGTTGAAACAACCCAAAATTGAGTTGAATTCCGTCTCCGTGTACCGTAACGAAAATCGCGCAAGCGTCCCCTGCGCATGGAACGCGCTATCGCGCTGTCACCCAAGTCATCCTCACCCAATGAGAATATATACTAAGGTGTGGAAGAAGAAGCAAAGGCTATGTATTAGTAAAGAGAAAAAACGTAAACAAAAATAACTACGTCACTAATTTACATGGCTTCTTATGGGAGCTCGCTCGCTTGTAGTAGTGAAACATTTTGCACCGTACACGGATATCACGCACACTAAATGTCTTCTTCCTCACCTCGGTATATATTCTCATTGATCCTCACCATTACCCAATGAGAATATATACCGAGGTGAGGAAGAAGACATTTAGTGTGCGTGATATCCGTGTACGGTGCAAAATGTTTCACTACTACAAGCGAGCGAGCTCCCATAAGAAGCCATGTAAATTAGTGACGTAGTTATTTTTGTTTACGTTTTTTCTCTTTACTAATACATAGCCTTTGCTTCTTCTTCCACACCTTAGTATATATTCTCATTGACCATTACCCATATCATCCGTCAGATCGACTGTCAGCCATCATGATGATAATGTTCGTGACGACGACGAAGAAGGTTCAACATTTTGCTCGCTTCTCTTTTCGTCGACGGGCGGACGACGGAGTTTTCGCTGCACAGCTCGGTCACTAACCACTCTTCTGTAATCCGGATTCGAATTGCCAGCCAGCTGGTTCCGGGAAAAAGTGTGAAAAACGTCCGCGGGGAACCGAGTGCGTGTGGAAAATCTTCCCCCCGTTCCGGAATAGTGATGTAGTGCGAAGAGGAAAAAAAAAGTGTGTTGAGGATTTTCCTCCTCTGGGTTGTGTTCTGCTATTTTTTTGCACCCTTTTTTTCTGGCTGGGTGTGAAGGAGAGGTGAAAATAAGAAAAGAAGAAGCACCAGAGAGTGAAGTTTGATTCGACGAAAAGAAGAAAAAACGCGAGTTTTCGGTGCCCTGCAGGCGGAAAGTGATTCTGAGGTGGAAGATTTTCTGGATTCCCAACTGCTTGCCCATTTTTGTCGGAATTCCAGAAAAGGAAACCAGAATACACGACGCATTGGGACGCTGCTATTTCCTTTTTCCGGAATTGTGTTGAGTTCCCCCTGTTTGAAAATGGAGTAAAAGCAAAAAGTTTGATGGAGCAAATCGAAAACGCAGACGGAGGGATGTTCTGAACTGGAGAAAGCTAGGAAGATTACTTACGGTGTTGTGAAGGGTAACCTGGTCCTAGCGCCCCCCCCATAATAAGAAGAAATAACGAGAAGAAAACGACGACGTCGACTTTGACGACGATAAAAAAAAGAGGCGAATCATTATTCTTTAGTTGAGTTGGGAGTGGAGGAAGAATTAGTGAAGAAAGAGCCAATCGAAGAATCGAGGGAAGAAGCTCCCGAAAGCAACAGAGCGGAGCCCCGTAAGCAAAGGGGAAGTGTCAGAAGAAAGGAAAGATTGTGTGGTTTCGTTTCCCATCCAGATCGGATTCTGTTCTGTTGTCAGGTGGTTGGGAAAGAATATTGGCCAGCAAACTACATTTAAGAGGGAGTTTGGGGTTGAACGGTAGGACGCAGCAGCACCAGCTGTTCCCCTTGGAGGCAAGGACGGGACACGATGCCGAAATGTGATGTCAAAACCAGATACATCCCAGCGACCTTCGCCTGGACACTGCTCTTGGGGACGACGTTCCTGTTTTTCTACTATCCGTGAGTAATTTTTTTTCTCTATATGGTTTGATCATTCTTTCTCAGCTGCGTATGACATTGACTTTGATGGCTTACGGGATTTCATGTTGGGGTATTCCTTGGAAGCTTCGAACGAGACAGGTGTTGAATGTAGAGCGATTGAACCTCGTTTTATAGTTTTATGGGCCTTTGAAGTGTGCTTAACAAACGATGGTGTAATTCCTCCATCAGTAAACTTTTTGAAAAGGTAATTTTGAACAGAATGATGGTCCACATCAACGATAATTCAAATTTTCCCAATGAACAGTTTGGATTCCGCCATGGACATTCGACCACTCATCAACTTTTACGTATAGCAAATTTGATTCGTTCCAACAAATATGAAGGCTTTTCTAATGGTCGTGCTAGATATAGAAAAAGTATTCGACAGTGTTTGACTTGAAGGCTTGATTGTAAAACTAAACTAGTTTCCAATGTTTAATATCCAAATAATTTACTTCGTTCGTTTCCTTGACCTGAGATATAGTTTGTAAACTGACAGGGTATCGTAACGTTAATAAATTACAATTACAATTACTAAAAAAACTTTAATTTCTCAACATACATTGTTAGAAATTCAAAGTTATCTGTCAAATCGTACACTTCAGGTTAATTATCAGAACTAAAGATCTGAAAGACTTACTGTAAGAGCTGGTGTTCCCCAAGGCAGCATTTTGGGACCAATATTATACAATATTTTCACATTTGACTTACCTGAGTTACCTCAGAGATGTCAAAAAATCCTTGTTTGTGGATGACACAGGCCTCTCCGTCAAAGGACGAAGCCTGCGTGTCATTTGTAGTCGATTGCAAAAAAGATTGGATATTTTTTCTTCATACTTGCAAAAATGGAAGATTTCTCCTATTGCTTCCAAAACTCAACTAATAATATTCCCACATAAACCAAAAGCTCTTTATTTGAAACCTTCAAGTAGACATGTTGTCACGATGAGAGGGGTTCCAATAAATTGGTCAGATGAAGTTAAGTATCTAGGGCTCATGCTAGATAAGAATTTAAGTTTCAAAGACTCTCCCTCCCTCTCGGTGATGGCTTTGGACTTAAGTTCAAATTTGGTGGGGTATCTATGGTACTTAGAATTGGGAATGATGTGAAAATTCAAGAAATCTAATCAATAATTTTATAAAATTAGCGTAAAACTGATCTGCGTGGCAGAATTCATTAGTTTGTTTTAGTTTGAAGAATATTGCATACAAATACAACAAATAGTAAATTTGCAAAGAAAGCTCTTAGGTCAGGGCGGCTCGCGGAGAAATCGAAGATTCTTCTCATATTTGGCCCGTTGACTATTTCAATTTAGTTTCAAGCTAATATTTGAAAATCTTAGCACGTCTAGTTTTTGAGATTGAAAATGCTAAATTGGCGAACGGATGTTGAAAATTCATCCGTCACGTTTCTATCGTCTCCCCAAATTATTAGACTCGGCTGGTGAAATAAGTCGGTTTATTCTGCACGCGTTCTACAGGGCAGTGCTTCGTTAAAGTCATGCAAGGAGTTAGAGTCTAAGGAGAAGGTGAAGATGCATCGAAGCCAAACCTCAGATTTTCGGAAGCAAGGATCTGGTGAGCCGGACAGTGGATCGGTCTGAGGGCTTGATCGATTGGGCACTCACTGGTGGTAACCAATCGTTCAAGTTTTCAGCTTGAACCGCTGTCTGGATCTCTAGATTTGTGCTCTTGAAAGTTTGAGTTTCGGATTTGTTTCATATTCACCATAAAAGTGGTGATTTTTGCGTCGTCACCGAAGTTATTTTTTCGTTTTAGTTTGCGTTCTGAGTACAAACGAGTTCAAGGTTTCGCGTCGCCGGAGAGATATTTTGTTTTTATGGAATGAACATGCTATTTAAAGTAGCTTCCAGCTGCTTCATCAAGGATGGAAGATCAATTTGGTGAGCTCGTTTCATGCTTTTATTTTTAATGTACAATACATAAAAAGAAACGCTTTTCTATCATGACAACGGTGGGAATGTTACTTTAATAAATTTATTTGTTTGTCGACATAGGCTTCATTAGGACATTAACATTAAAAACCCCATACCTTTTCTTTAACCTGATTTTTATCATTAAAAAAATTAAAAAAAAAAACTCTTGAGTTGTTCGACGCTAAAAGTGTCGACTTACCATTTGTTCACGTTGTCTCTAGATAAATGATTTTTTGAACTGAAGTTGCATGGTGAATCCTGATAATGCTTCTATGGCCCCTCCCCACTAACAAAACTCCTTCCCGTGACAACCATGAAGATGCAGAGGTGATCTCGGTCTCTAGTAGCAATGGACGTGGCCGGCGCCGTTATTGACTTTTTAATGTTTGGAGTTATTCGAAAGTGTACATTGAAGATGTAAAGCAATCACGGAGTAGCAACTACGAATTGAACAATCATCAATGCTAATGGGTATTGGCTGTTGAAAATGCAAAATTGGACTATTTCAGCCAACTTGCATGAAAGTTCAAAAAGGTTGAACCGGTCTCAGGGTGTCCATCAATCCGGGAAATCCGGGAAAAGCGGGAAAACCCGGGAATTACAAATGACCGGGAAAAATACGGGAAATACCCGGAAATTTGGAAGACACACCGGGAAAATTTGTATTTCAAACATAAAACTACCGGTTTGTTTAAATTTTAAAGCACTATGGGCGAAACTAAAAAACATCTCAGGAAGTGTACGACTGCCTGTCACTCGTACTTCGCATCGTGACTAATCTTTGGTGAGTTCGTATAGAGATAGTTAACGATTAAGATCTTTGCAAAATTTCTAGGAAGGTACTTAGGGATTCCTGGCAAGGTTCTTAGCGAGATACTTGTTAGATTTCCATTTAAATTCTGATTTTTTTTCAATGAGATCTTAGCTCGAATCGTAACGGAAATTGAATCGATAATAGACAGTTTCTTGAAAATTCCTTCTGAGAGATCACTAAAATGGTTATTAGTAGATTGCTAATGAGCTTTTCAGTGGATTCTAGAATTGCTTGAAATTCTTAGTAGATTCGTAGAGATTGTCGGGAAGCTAAGCGAAAAAAAATAACATATTTCTTGGGATATCTACTGAAATCATGGACAGAATGATTAAGAGTTGCGTTTGGTGGATTTCTGGAGATGTTTATGATACTGATTCTTGATAAAGCCTTGTCTGAATTACTAGTTTGACTAATCCTTAATCTATTGCAAAGTTTTGATGAGGCCTTTACGAGATTTTGTACGGATTTTTACAGATTTATATAAATTTCATGGTAGTCTTGACCAGATTTTTGATAAGTTTTTGACGAGATTCTTGATCAAACCTTTTAAAAAATGCTTGGAAGATGCAACCAATGTCAATGTCAAAAGTAATAGCCAGTTTCCAGAGGCGTGTCCACATTCAAAACCATGGGTAGGACAAACGTTGGAAAAATCTTTATGTCACGGGGGCCCAAAAAAAACCATTTTTTGGAATCCTAGACAGCAAACTAAAAGTGACTGCTTTCACTCTGATCATTAACACTAGACTGGAAAAGCTTCAAGGTCATTTGTAAGATCAAGGCTACCCAACGTACGGCACGCAGTCCGCATCAAGCCCGCAGGTTCATTTTACACGACCCACAAATAGTTTCAAGACTCTTCACATATCTGACTCGTTGAATATTCTATCTATTTATAATTAAAACATGTCAAGTCTCAAATCGCGATTTAGTTCCTAGCTTATAATTCAGTTTATAATTTTGTACATTAAATATTTGATTTAAAAGTGACTGAATGAACAACTCAAAATTATTGAATTTATTGATTCTTAGTACACTCTTTTGAAGTTCAGTAAACCATGCTTACAGTCATACACATATCAATCATCGGACAACAATTTATCTCCTAAGACTTTATTCATTATTTTATAGACAAATTTGGATTTCTATCAAAGTTGAAAACAAGTTTTTGCAGAAAGGCTTAGTTTACCAAACTCAAATTCACTTAACTATAAAACCAGATTTTTGGTAATGAAATTTACACAACCCTGTAATGGAATCCTGGCCATAGTTTTTCACAAAAAAAATCTTTGTTCAAAAATAATGGGCAGCATTCTTCAATACAATCCACCTTTTTGAAACAGAATCTTTATAAGCTATCCATAGGATCTTATAAAACGTAATCCGCAACTTATTCCTCGGTAGCTTTCGTAATGCTAACAGTATATGATTCTTGTGCAAGATTTTGACAGGATCATAGGTACAATTCTTACAGAACCATGCATAAGCCTGTTTAGAAAAATCGTCGCCAAGATCCAGAGCATGGTTCTGAACTTTAAAACAGATTTTTTACATACTAGCAGGTTAGGTGAAGCAAGTTTTTTTGGGGTATTTTTTTACTGAACTCTGAGCGTTTTTTTTTAATAAAATCCTAGACATCATTTTTACATAATCCAGAGCAGGATTAAAGGATTTTAAAGCATTCATGAGTATATTTACAATTTTCACAGAGTCCTGGAAAAAATTATAACTAAATTCTGGGAATGATTTTTATAGAACTCTTAGCATGATGCTTAAAATCATTTATATATTCTTTAATTTTTCCAAACTCCCCTTTTTTCCACTACTTGATTTGATAGATTGATCCATAGCACACACAAAAATGGCCCGCCACACAATTTTAGTTCGGAGATTTGGCCCACGGTTCAAAACGTTTAGGCAGACCTGGTTTAGATCAGCTGCATTAGTTATTTACTATTTGATCAACATTTATATCCTTTTTCAGACCAGTTCACTTAAGACAGATTTGACAAAAACTAGAAGATACTCTGAATCTCAACAGCCAGCGATATTGTTCTATAATTTCCTTTTTGAAACTTAAAAATACTGTGAAACTGTCTATATTTTTTTTCTTTGGATTCTTCGAAGAATTGTAAAATAAAGATTCCCTTACTGGAAGAAACTATCAATTTCTGGATAGCAGTGGTGCAAATTCGATACCACCGAAGCTAGAAACTTCCGGGCTAATTGTAAAATTACTTCTGAGAATTCTTGGTAAACGGTTTAGAAATTGTCTAAAATATACTATGAATCATGGGAATATGATTCTGAACGAATTGTTCAACATTTTCTTCCAATGGTGCCTTGATACACGATGCTACTGGCAAATGTGTTACCAGTTTTGATTCAATCTTTGAATTGTTCAAACGATTCTTTAGGAACTATTGAATGTTTTCTTCTGATACCTCTTCTCCATGCTCCATGCTTATTTCAGTTATTTGTCAAGAAATACTTCCTGGAATGCTCATGGTAATTAATCACTTCGTATTAAATCATAAGTAGGGTAAAACTTTGACTGTCCTACCAGGTACTCTTGTGTGTAGGACATGTCCTACAGACTTCCCGTGCCACTGTCAGTTTAAGAGGAGAACTGGCTTGGATGAGTTTTAACAGATCAAGATTTTATCCATAAACCAGCCATGGGGCAAGTCTAACGCATAACTCCTGCGGCATAAAGATACAAAAATGTCCAAAACGTTAAAAAGAGTTTTTTCAAACCGTTTTGAGCTCACAGTATTCGATAAATTTAATTAAAAATAATTCATAGATAAGTTAGATATAGTCCTTATTGTGTATAAAAAATAAAATAAAACAAATCGTAGGGTCATTTTGTCAACTTTTTTTTTTATTTTTTGGGCATCCGGGAAAAATTCGGGAATTGGATAATTGATTTTGAGTGGACACCCTGAAAATCACATTGAGGGCATTCAAGCCAAATGTAATAAATATGTAAAATGTCTCTATCCCCTTATTAACAGAAAATCCAAACTTTTTCTTAAGAACAAGCTTTTGATATTCAAACGAATTTTCAGGCCAGCCATGTTGTATGCTGTACCAATATGGACTAGCTGTTGTAATACCAGGAAAAAAGCTCTGCAGAGGATTCAAAATGAAATTTTGGAAAATGATTCTGAAGCTTTCACCCTATACCAATGAGTTACATAGAATATCCAATGTTGAAACATTGGAACAAATGTGAAACAAAATAATTATTAATTTTAGAAATAACTCGTTGCATTCTTCGGGTAATCCTTGTAGAGAATGTCTTAGTGTAACCTCTGGAGGAATCCTTGAAAGAATCTCTGGAAGAATTTTTGGAGAAATATCTTAAGAAATATCAGGATAAACCGCTTAAAGAATTCCTGGAATAATTTCTGGAAGAATTCCTAAACAAATCTGGGGGAATCCTTGTAGAAATTCCTGAAGGAATTTCAATGATGATTTTACTGTAGGAATGAAATCACTGGAGATATTTCAGCACAAACTTCTTGCGAAATCTTTATAGGAATCCCTGTACAAATTTTCTGGATTTTTTTTAATTACCTTCGGAGGAACCACTGGTAGAATCCCAGATGAAAGTGCTGAAGCGATTTCTAGTACCTCATCGGAACCGGCGTAAATAATCTGGTACCGTAATTCGGGGTAACATTGATCAGCGGGGCAACATTGATCGCAATGACCCTCCTCGTTAAAAGTTCAATTCAAAGTTTATCGATGAAATATTTTCAGTGCATGAATGGTGATTCGCTTTCTACTATTCATGAGCTAATAAACGTTAAGGTTTTTGCAGAAATTGAGTTGTGTTCAAGCGTAAATTTTTCAACTTTTTGAAACAATGATTTTCATGATTATGGATACACGCTCAAAGAATCATGTCGCACATGAGTTCTGGAAACGATATGAGCAGAATAAATGCAGTTATTACTAAAAATGACATCGCTGAACATG
The DNA here is from genome assembly GCF_002204515.2 of Aedes aegypti. Classification (NCBI taxonomy): domain Eukaryota; kingdom Metazoa; phylum Arthropoda; class Insecta; order Diptera; family Culicidae; genus Aedes; species Aedes aegypti. The sequence continues at coordinate 23,903,671 of NC_035107.1, forward strand.
ATTCCGTTGTTAAGCATAATTTACGAATAACTACACTGATAGGCAAAATAAAGTGGCCACCTTACCAGTTTTCGAATTTCTCTCATTGATTTGGTTCAAATTAAAGTTAACACACTTAAATCTTTTGTGATATTTTATTTTTGATGTTCTTTTAAAGTTGCACTTACGAAATTTTGATAAAAAAGAATTTTACTCAAAGAAAAAGAAAATCAATTTGTATTGAAAAAAAAGTAGTGACAAAAAAAGTGCCCACTTCCTTCTTGGCCCCAGAAAAGATGATTTAAGAAAAATAAAAAGCAATTTAATAGTTAATGTGTCCTCCTTTGGCCTTAAGGACTTGCTGGAGGCTCTTCGGCATGCTTTTCACCAGGTTTTGTAGGTGTTATGGTTCTAGTTCTTCCCAGGCGCTCTCCAAGGCTTCAAAATAATTATGTTTGTTGGTAACACCAGTTTTGTCAACCCTGGCATCGAGAATCGCCCACAAATTCTTGATGGGGTTGAGGTCTGGGCTTTGTGGAGGCCATTCCAGCGGTTTAATCCGACAAGACCGGAAGAAAGACTTGGTCTTCTTGGCAGTATGCTTCGGGTCGTTGTTCTAGAGAAATATGAATTTCTCTTCAAGGCCCGTCTGGATCAGCGAAACCTCCAGATTTTCCCGCAAGATGTTAATGTAGGAATCGGCCGTCATTATTCCGTCGATTTTCACGAGGCTTCCTACTCCACCCCATGAAAAACACCCCCAGACCATCACATTTCCTCCTCCATGCTTCACCGTTCCTTGGATGTGGCGCTCTGCACCACACACGAGCCCGCCGCTTTCGGTTAGACAGCTCGAGCTTCAGGAGCGCCACATCCAAGGAACGGTGACGCATGGAGGTGTGATGTGATGAAATGTGATGGTCTGGGGGTGTTTTTCATGGAGTGGAGTAGGAAGCCTCGTGAAAATCGATGGAATAATGACGGCCGATTCCTACATCAACATCTTGCGGGAAAATCTGGAGGTTTCGCTGATCCAGACGGGCCTTGAAGAGAAATTCATATTTCTCTAGAACAACGACCCGAAGCATACTGGAAAGTAGACCAAGTCTTTCTTCCGGTCTTGTCGGATTAAACCCCTGGAATGGCCTCCACAAAGCCCAGACCTCAACCCCATCGAGAATTTGTGGGCAATTCTCGATGCCAGGGTTGACAAAACTGGTGTTACCAACAAACATAATTATTTTGAGGCCTTGGAGCGCGCCTGGGAAGAACTAGAACCATAACACCTACAAAACCTGGTGAAAAGCATGCCGAAGCGCCTTCAGCAAGTCCTTAAGGCCAAAGGAGGACACATTAACTATTAAATTGCTTTAAATTTTTCTTAAATCATCTTTTCTGGGGCTAAGAAGGAAGTGGGCACTTTATTTTGTCACTACTTTTTTTTCAATACAAATTGATTTTCTTTTTCTTTGAGTAAAATTCTTTTTTTTATCAAAATTTCGTAAGTGCAACTTTGAAAGATTATCAAAAATTAAATATCACAAAAGATTTAGGTGAGTTAACTTTAATATGAACCGATTTGGTGACAGAAATTCGAAAACTGGTAAGGTGGGCACTTTATTTTGCCTATCAGTGTATAAATAATGCGGAAAATCCTCTGTAAATTGCCTACATTTAGGCGTATTTCACATTTCGAGGTGTTTTTAATTTTGAAATAACTGAAAATGTAAATGACTTGTAAAAGTTTGGCCTTCATATTTGGCTTCAGGGACCATGATTTTAGTAAGTAATGATATTTTCAATATTACCGAACGTTGTTTTCATGGGTGATCAATGTTACCCCATATCAACTAAATCAAAAAAGCACTTAAAACATTTGGTTAAACATGCTTTAAACTTTCAGATAACGAAATACAGTATATAGACACGAGCATCGGGTGCCAGTACTTGTTTTAAAAATATAAAACATGCAACATATGCATTTTCAAATGAAATTTTTAAGAAATATTCAAAAAAATGATCAATGTTACCCCGGATTACGGTAGCGATCGAAAGTTCTTCCTGGAGTAATTCCTGGAAAAATCCTTGTAAGAAAATCTGTAGAGATTATCTTGGAGGAATTTCTAGTTTAATCCCTGAATGATTTTTTGTAGGAATTCCTGGAGAATTCACTGGAAAAAATCCTGTAGATATTTCGGGAGGAATTCTTGAGGGAATTTCTGGAGATTATCTTTAAGGATCTTTTGGAGGATTTCTCAGGACCCCTTTTTGAACTGATTCCAAAATTGCGTTTGCGATCAAAAGTTTTAATTCGTCAGCGATAAAACGTCATTTTCTCATACATACTCAGATTTTTTTCACGAGCTCGGCTGTGTGAATCTCGGTTTCCCAATTTTAACCGAGACTCAGCTAACAAATTGTCCGGTTGCTTAGCAACGAAGCACGATTTACTGATACTCGGATTTTATTTGCTGAGATCCCAGGAAATTTATTTGCCGACTACTCGGCTGTGCGGATCTCGGTTAAAATTAGCCGAGATTCGGCATTCTAAATTAAGTGTGTAGGCTGGGGGTGCGGACTCGAATATTTACTTACTTACTTATTTGGCTTTACATCAATTATCTTGATAAAGCCTCGCCAACAATATTTCACCAATTTACTCGGTTCATGGCCGCTTCTCTCCATCCTCGACTGTGACCCACGCTCTCCAGGTCCTGGTGCACCTGGTTAATCCACCTAGCTCGCTGCGCCCCACGCCTTCTTGTTCCGACCGGATTCGTGGCGAACACCATCTTTACAAGGTTGTTGTCCGGCATTCTTACAACATGCCCTGCCCAGCGTATCCTTCCAGCTTTAGCTACCTTCACGATACTGGGTTCGCCGTAGAGTTGAGCGAGCTCGTGGTTCCACACGCCGTTCTCCTGCACGCCGCCGAAGATCGTCCTTAGCACTCGGCGTTCGAAAACCCCAAGAGCTTGCAAGTCCTCTTCGAGCATACTCCACTCCTCATGCCCATATAGTACTACCGGTCTTATGAGCGTTTTGTGCATCGTGCATTTGGTGCGGGGGTGCATCTTACTTGACCGCAGTTTCTTCTGGAGCCCATAGTAGGCACGACTTCCGCTGATGATGCGCCTTCGTATTTCCCGACTAACATTGTTGACAGCAATCAACAAGGATCCGAGGTAGACGAACTCGTCCATCACCTCGAAGGTATCCCCGTCTATCGTAACACTGCTTCCTAGGCGGGCCCTGTCGCGCTCAGTTCCGCCAACCAGCATGTACTTTGTTTTCGACGCATTTACCATTAGCCCGACTCTTGTTGCTTCGCGTTTCAGGCGGGTGAACAAATCTGCCACCGTTTCAAATTTTCTCCCAATAATATCCATGTCGTCCGCGAAGCAAACAAATTGTCCGGATCTCGTGAAAATCGTGCCTCGACTGTTAAGTCCGGCTCTCCGCATGACACCTTCAAGCGCAATATTGAGCAACAGGCACGAAAGTCCGTCGCCCTGTCGTAGTCCCCGCCGAGACTCGAACGAACTGGAGTGTTCGCCCGAGATCTTCACGCAGTTTTGCACACCGTCCATCGTTGCTCTGATCAATCTTGTGAGCTTCCCGGGAAAGCTGTTCTCGTCCATGATTTTCCATAGCTTTACGCGGTCGATACTGTCGTATGCCGCCTTGAAATCGATGAACAAATGGTGCGTAGGGACCTGGTACTCACGGCATTTCTGGAGGATTTGCCGCACGGAAAAGATCTGGTCCGTTGTCGAGCGGCCGTCGATGAAACCTGCTTGATAACTTCCCACGAACTCGTTTGCTATAGGTGATAGACGACGGAAGAGAATCTGGGATAGCACTTTGTAGGCGGCGTTTAGGATGGTAATTGCACGATTATTGTCGCTCTTTTTGTAGATAGGGCATATAACGCCTTGCTTCCACTCCTCCGGTAGTTGTTTCGTTTCCCAGATTCTGACTATCAGCCGATGCAGACAAGCGGCCAACCTGTCCGGGCCCATCTTGATGAGTTCGGCTCCGATACCATCCTTGCCAGCGGCCTTGTTGTTCTTGAGCTGTTGAATGGCATCCTTAACTTCCCCCATCGTGGGAGCTGGTTGGTTTCCGCTTTCCGCTGTGCTGACGTAGCCATCGCCTTCGTTGTCCTGACCTTCTGTGCCTGTGTTCTCTGTGTCATTCAGGTGTTCATCGTAGTGCTGCTTCCACCTTTCGATCACCTCGCGTCCGTCCGTCAAGATGCTCCCATCCTTATCCCGGCACATCTCAGCTCGCGGCACGAAGCCTTTGCGGGATGTGTTGAGCTTCTGATAGAACTTCCGCGTTTCTTGAGAACGGTACAGCAACTCCATCTCTTGGCAATCCACCTCTTCCAGGCGGCGCTTTTTGTCCCGGAATAGGCGGGTTTGCTGTTTCCGCTTCAGTCTGTATCGTTCCACGTTTTGCCGCGTACCATGCTGCAGCATTGCAGCCCGCGCTGCATTCTTCTCCTCTAAAACCTCCTGGCACTCCTCGTCGAACCAATCGTTTCTTGAGCTCCGTTCCACATATCCGACAATGCTTTCGGCAGCGTCGTTAATGGCTGCTTTGACTGTCCTCCAGCAATCCTCAAGAGGGGCCCTATCGAGCTCGCCCTCATCCGGTAACGCTGCCTCAAGATGCTGCGCGTACGCATTGGCGACATCCGGTTGTTTCAGCCGCTCGAGTTTGTACCGGGGCGGGCATCGGTACCGTACATCATTGATGACGGATAGTTTTGGGCGCAGTTTCACCATCACCAGGTAGTGGTCGGAGTCAATGTTAGCGCCACGATAGGTTCTGACGTCGGTTATGTCGGAGAAGTGCCATCCATCGATCAAAACGTGGTCGATTTGTGATTCTGTGTGCTAAGGTGATCTCCAGGTGTACCGATACGGGAGGCTGTGCTGAAACTAGGTGCTACGAATGGCCATATTCTTGGTGGCGGCAAAATCTATCAGTCGTAGGCCGTTCTCGTTCGTCTTATGGTCGGTCTGAACTCCTCCTCCTGGCCAACCTGAGCGTTCAAATCTCCTATGATGATCTTGACGTCGTGGCTTGGGCAGCGGTCGTACTCGCGTTCAAGCTGCGCGTAAAATGCGTCCTTGTCATCATCAGTGCTTCCGGAGTGTGGGCTATGCACGTTGATTATGCTGAAGTTAAAAAATCGGCCTTTGATTCGTAACTTGCACATTCGTTCATTGATCGGCCACCACCCGATCACGCGCCTTTGCATATCACCCATCACTATGAAAGCTGTTCGCAGCTCGCGTGTGTTGCCGCAGCTCTGGTAGATGGTATGATTACCTCTAAACGTTCGCATCAATGCTCCTGTCCAGCACACCTCCTGCAGCGCTACGATGTCGAAACCGCGGGTCTTCAGTACATCGGAGAGTATGCGAGTACTTCCAATGAAGTTGAGAGATTTGCAGTTCCACGTACCGAGTTTCCAATCGCTAGTCCATTTTCGTCGCTGTGGTCTGTGCCGATTGTTCCGGTCCGTATTCTCTCGTTGACGTTCCTGTGCTGATGTGTTTTACGGTTGGCTTGCAGGGCCTGACACCAACCCCTTAGATTTCTGGAGGACCATTCCCCCTAAATGTTCGGAGGTCCATAGTGCGCAGTTTAGCTTGGAGTCCATCTCTGGCACTCGGACGATGATCAGCCGCCCCTGACATGGGGAACAGACGCTGTTGTGAGCCGCTCCTAACATGGAGTACAGACGCTCCAGGTTTGCAAAAGTAAACCCCCCCTTCCCTGTCAGCATACGACCAAAGTTCCCACCGGGGATTGGTTACCCGATCTTCCCCAAGGTTATTCGTACCCCGGCCAGTACCACGAGGAGGTAGGGATAGGAGTTGCTGGGCAAGAGGCTAAGGACCGCACAAAGGGGTCTATTTTATTTTATTCCTGCAGGTACGCGAGGAACCAATGGTACGCCATGCCCAGCCATTTACCGCGCCAAGTTGGAGAGTTTATAAGATTTAATACATTCTTATATCGACTTCTCCAGCTGCATGCTTGACGGAAACTCTGCGAAGTAAATATATATAACTCAGAATTCACGACACAAATCCTGAAACGATCTAGAACTCTATCATGTTTGACGTTTGCTTAGTTGACTAAAACACCACAAGGGTTTTAGTTTTAACACTGGGGTTGTTCCTATCTGACATTTCGGCAGGGACACGAAAAATAAAATTTGAGTTTGAGCCAATGGGTGTGACAAAATCTAAAAAAAAACATAATAAATGTTTTTTGGGCTTAAACAAACGAAAAACATTTAAAAATTGACGAAACATGTGTTTTTGTCCGAAATTTAAGCTTTTGGCACTAAGGGCCGAGAAAAGCATTGCAGGTTGATAGTCGAATAATTGGTTTCGTGTGCTTTTTAAACTTTGTTCGTTGTGGAGCCAAAGAATAATCAGTTTTTTGTAACGGTGTCTTTAGTCTGTGTCCTTCCTTGCAGATTAAGCGTATGATGAATGGCCGCATACGCTTAATCTACAAGAAAGGGCACAGACTAAAGACACCGTTTATTACGTAACGCTAAAATTGGAAATTTTTGACCCCCTCCTCCAACCGTAACGCTTTTTGTATGAATTTTTTAAAATTTTTGTATGAGCCGTAACGCTTGAGCCTACTCCCCCCTCCCCCTAGAGCGTTACGTAATTTGTGGATGCCGCCTTACAAAAACCTGATTATTCTTTGGCATAACCATAAGCCGGTGAGCATTTCTTCGTCATCCCATACTTTCAGAAGTACTCGGTGGATCAGCTGGTACAGTTGCTCACTTCTGGGCTTGACAAGCTCGACCGGGACCTCGTATTACCCAGTAGTCTTACAGTTCTTCAGATCGCTGATAGACTTTTCAACCACTCATATGGTCGATGGGTCCACAGCTTGGTCGACATCATCAACGTGTATCTTGTTTCTCGCTGCATTTCCATTTTCAACGTTCAATAACTGCTGAAAATGCTCCTTCTACCTGCCAGTTAGTTCCGTTTTATCAGTCGGCAAATTCCCTTCTCGCTCATTTCACATGGCGGACACTGGTACGCTATTGTGCAGCGCGCCATTGCGTTGTATAAAATCTCCGCATATCGTTCCGGCTCATGCAATCTTGAGGCTCGACTACCACTCTTTCTTCGTGTTTCCTTTTTTCTGCGGTGGATTCACTTTTATTAGGACTCGCTGCCCTGTACCACTCTCTGTACTGTCGGGCATACGGCTTCTGGCGACATTCTTCACCTCTGTCACTCTCTGTAATTCTTCATCGAACGCGTTGTTTCGTCTATGTCGGTAAAGGAATAAAGACTTTCCGTTCTAATGACAGGTCTAGAAAAGTCTTCCATCCCGATCTGCGCATTTGACATCTTTTTTGGAAACTCTGTACTGCCACGCCTACTTGTCCCATGTTCTAGGTAAAACTTATGGACCGCGGGACAAATATGCGTAGAACGGTAGTGTAGGCATTATCTAGGCTCTCAAAGAACTCATCCTTCATGTAATCGTGCTTATTGTTCGTTGGCGCGTATATGCTTATTAGGCTGTAGTTGAAGAATGTGCTCTTCATTCTCAACACACAGTTACTGTCGCTTACCGGTTTCCACCGAATAACTCGCTTCATCTGCTTCCCAGTGACTATAACCCTTTCGGGACGAACCAGCACAATTGTGCTGTTCGGCACCCATGACATTGAATGATTCTTTTAGCCAATAAATCATTGTTTTACTAAACTTTTTTGTTTTCGATCAATGAATTATCTTTGATACTTGTAATTAAGCACAAAATCTTTTGTTTACACCGTGTTTAGAAAACACCAGCTCGGAGTAAACAAAATGTAAACAAACACCGTAAGAATTACAAAAGTTTTATCCATCGCAACTTTTCAACTATTCGTTTTTGTTAGGTATGCACAGATACGAATCGAGAGTGAAAGAGTCATTCTTTGAAATGGTGAAGACCGAATGAGAAATAATTCACACAGCAAAGATTTCTGGACGGACAAAGTGGGACCAGCACAATTGTGCTGGTGCCGGCACTTACCCGGTCGATGTTCGTTGTGGACTACCAATTTTCATTTTCAGTATTTTGATCAAGTTTAGTGGCTGTATCTGGTTGTAATGATCACAAAAGTGCATAATATTGTATTATAACATAAATGAGTGATTACATACGAATCATTAAAATTATGTACCGTACAAAAACTATGTAACAGAAACTCATAGCTTTGGTTTAAAACCTTTTATTTTTTATACGTTCGTATTTGAAAAAGATTGGGAATCACATGTTTTAAATCTTCTATAACAAAGTTAAAGAAACAGTATAATTTTTGGGGAACGTTAAAAAATTACGTCAATCATTTAGGGGAGTGGAGGTGTATGAAAGTGTGACAGTGCATGCACTAAGGGCTTGGTTAAAAGCGTGATAGTGAGCAATGAAAGAATTTAGATAGACTTAAAAGTAATGAACGTAATATTTGAATGTCCCGATGCTTTGAAAATTTGTCAATAGCATGTTGACGCGATAATCCATTTTGTTGTTCTACAACCAGCATTCAATATATGCTATAATATGTATGAAGTTGGACAACTGGAGCTGAAAACCTTCACTTACTATTTGCTTCTGAACTGCAGAGTCTTTTAAATGGCATACTATTGATATAAGCAGCCCATGCTAGTCTTCTTCTTCTTGGCATTACGTCCTCACTGGGACAAAGCCTGCTTCTCAGCTTAGTGTTCAATGAGCACTTCCACAGTTATTAACTGAGAGCTTTCTTTGCCAAAGTTGCCATTTTCGCATTCGTAGACCGTGTGGCAGGTACGACCAAACTTCATGCCCAGGGAAGTCAAGGAAATTTCCATTACGAAAAGATCCTGGACCGACCGGGAATCGCCTTCAGCATGGCTTTGCTTTGTACCCGCGGACTCTAACCACTCGGCTAAGGAAGGCCCCTGCTGGTATTACTCGCAAAAATGTTGTTTAAGATGTTGATGTATGAAATGCGCATTAAACTGGGAAACTTTAAACTTTTGCAGTACTGTGAAACACTCAACTAAACTATCAAGTAATGTATGAAGCTCTAGAGCAGTGGTTCTCAACCTTTTCGGAGCCGCGACCCCCTTTGAACCTTTACAAACATCTAGAGGACCCCTAGAGATGGATGTTCTTAAAACCAATCTTTATGGAAAAACCAAATCTCTCAAAATGATTTATCTTTCCGGTCGTCACGCGGTTGACCATCGCCAGAAGCACCACGTTATTGCTGAGAACGAAAAGAGAGTTTTTTTCAACTGTGTTTTACAAAATACACAATACGAATATTGATGTGTTATCTGATGTACTGAGCAGGCACTCCTACAAATCATGCCTGTAATCCACAACAGATCTTAAGAAATCGTCAATGCAAGAATCCTGCTGTTATCCTTCGGAGGAGTCCATTTTGAATTGAGTCAGGAATCTACCTAGTATGTTTCCAATAATACGACAACGATCTTCCATAAAGGTTCATGACAAAATTCAACAATTCATGCAAGGCAAGTAGGAACAACAGAAAGCCGCATTTATGTACGGTTCAGAATAAAGGAAAGAACTTTGGTATTTTCCGAATCTACTTTGACAGGGGAAAATTCATCAGGAGGAACATCAAATTTTGTGACCAAAAAGAAACCTCGCAGTTAGAGTTTCCAAATTTCCCGGGATTTGATTTCCCGGGAAACGGGAAATAAAATTACCATTTCCCGGGAATTCCCGGGATCCCGGGAAATTATAAAAAGCGTGAAAATGAAGCAAATTTAGTTAAATTTTCTTTTCAAATTATTCGTATTTCGTGTAGGGTCGGTGTTTCCTTAGTAGACAGTCCCCTATAGTCGGCCGTTTTGCTATAAATCGTTGCAAAATATTTTTTTGACATGAAGCTCAGGAACTATTTATTTAAGTACCTACCATTGACACACTATTCGATTTTGTTAAAAAAAAAATGATCGAAATTCCCTGGCCACGATCACAGGGTTTGACGGTGCCAAAGTAGAAGGTGCACCATAATAATACCCGTCTGTGAAACATATCACCTTCCCAATACTTTGGCACACCTCTAACGGTTCATGATTTATCATGAAACGGCTGCATTCAGGCGGAGGATCTGTTAATATGTTTCGGCATATTATCAGGTCCTCTTCGAACGGAGGGACCGCCAGGGCTCATTAGTTACTTATACACCAGTGCTGGTTGTTGATGGTTCAGTTCGTTTACCACGAGCTGTAGCATCCTTTGTACTAATCAGTAATGGTTGTTAAGTTTCGAAGCTAACGTGTGATCAATCGTTTTATAATGCAACATAAGAATGTGTTTGGGTGTTTGGTGGAACTGCGCGTAACACTCGTTGTTATTCAATTTAGTGATTGTGAGGGTGCTAATAGTGATTTCATAATAAAATCTATAGTGAAGAAAATTTGAAAATGAAATTGAAAGTGATTCTGATAGTTTTGTTAAAAATATTATAATGATGATGTATATTGATGTGAACTCTACTAATTTAATAAAGGCCATAATACATTTTGCAACCATTTCTCTGAACATAAACATTATTGCCTAGTATTTCAAACATGCATGATAAAAGTGTTAATAATGACAGCGAGTGCATAGTTCTAAATTGTAGTTTGAATAGTAATGACTCTACAGCAACAAAAATAATGAAACATTTAAATTGAATATCTTTTAATTACTTAGTAATGCTAACAGATGGTAAATGGTAATAACAATGAATTTATATGAAAATGGTGTGATGTGAAAGGTGATATAATTGAAAGTATATCTGAAGTGTATTACGAAAGTTTATGAGTGATAATCGGTGATACACGTGATAGTGTCGAAAATAAAAGTGACGATAGTGAGTGATGAAATTAAATGGGGAATGAGGACCTTTTAATAAAACTATTTCGTTCTTCACTTTAACCACTCTAGTAGCATTTCAGGCCTTATCATAGTTTGATAGTAGTCTGAACTACTAGACTGCAAAACTACGGCAAGGGCTGATTGCTGCTAGCGTACACAGTGACCATTTGAGCAACATTGCTTAGGAACGTCTGTGTGATGAACGCAATAGAGGCTTATAAAAGCAAATGCTGGGAAGGAGCTTAGGGCAGATTAAGAGTGCCAGTACTACCCCTATCGCTACCGACAAAAAAAAAAAAAAAAAAAAAAAAAAAAAAAAAAAAAAAAAAAAAAAAAAAAAAAAAAAAAAAAAAAAAAAATGATCGAAATATAGTTTGCTTATTATTTAAGCTCCCTTGTATCTATAGCAAACCTATTGTTCCTATAGTATCAATACCAACAGAAACTCTTTTTTCATAAAACAAAATAATTAAATTAATTAGGACTTTTTCTTATATTAATTGAAAGCTTTTGATCCACACTTTCAAGGAAAAATATAATAGTTTTGTAAAAAATACGGTTTTGATTTGTATTTAACCTTGTACTATAGGTACATGTGCTCCTATAGTAGCACAAGTGACAATAAATACAAAAATTTGAGTTTTCGTTTGTTTTATTATTATTTTTTCACAAGACTGAGATAAATAGCTTTCGGTTGACGTAAAAATAATGCCACTGGCTTTATATTTCAATTTTACTCGAATATTTGTTCTTAGTTATGCGGCTTCAAAATTCAATATGTACATGGTACATCGACCCTATATGTATTTTATACCAGTAAATTTATTGGTTATTTCTAAATAAATTGTTCATGTGTCTCTAAAAAATGTTAGCACCATTTCAACGCTGGGCAACAAAGTTTATATCATTAAGCAAAAATCCACGTGGAGTTTATTCTTGATAAATCGTTTAGAATAAAATCCAACTAGAGTCTATATATTGAAAATTGTGGCTGTTACATACATGAAACCTTTATAAGTCTACTCAATTCATAGAAAAAGTCACTCGAAAATTCCTTTGTTTTATAAAGCATTTTTTTTCGTCAAAAACGATGTCCATTTTATGAACAACTATTTCATTACAAAAAACAAAAACAATCAGCCCCGAAATATAACTAGCGACGTAGTGAGTTCATTGGTTAGAATTATGTGAAAAGTAAATTGTGCGATAGTTTTTGTTTAGAAATATATAGTGAATTCTTTTTTTTTCATAAACCTCCCTGGGAAATATGGAAATCCCGGGAAATACGGGAATCCCGGGAAACAAAAAATCATTTCCCGGGAAACGGGAATCCCGGGTAATCTCAATTCCCGGGAAATGTTCCCGGGAATGGAAACTCTACTCGCAGTGAATCAGAAGTGCAAAGAATTAAATACATCACATGCAAACATTTCTAATCCCGCTAATAACTCGTCAAAAATATTCCCAGCAGTTAACTACAGATTTTGTTGGTTGCTTAGAAGCCTGATTGATGCTGATTCATAAATTGTGGGTGATTCAATTGCGTGGGGTCACTGTATCTGCCGTTGGGAGAATTAACAAAAAAAAAAATGTCATGGAATCTCCGAAAACCTTGGATCTTATCAACGAGCTGGTATAATCTACCAAGGATTTTGCCACAAATATTTCAGAAATTTCCTATTTAATTCATTGTTTTTAATTTTCAAGATCTCACTGGATATAATTTGATTATAATAATTATAGCTTATGGCTTAGCGGACCCCCTGAAAGCTCCTTACGGCCCCCTAGGGGTTCACGGACCACCGGTTGAGAGCCCCTGCTCTAGAGTCTAGATTATTCGCTCATATTAAAAAATATCGTTTCGTTCCTTTTACCTTAAAAAGTATATTGTCCAAATCTTGAATTTTGAGACTTAGATAAGCTGATTTAAAATTAAAATCTGGACTTCATTGCTGTGCGTATAGTGTTGCAGAGTAACTAGCTGTATCGATCAAAGAAGTTTAGGTTCAACTCCCGCTGCAGTATTTTTTCGTCAGAAACGTATTACGATTGTGCCATTTGGCGTTGCATGTTAGTCCGTTGATTCGTGTGATGCACCCTTTAAAGGCCATAATCGTACATAATGCTTTCCAGGCAATTTTCCACGGTAGAATTGACAGCTAAAAGTGTCCATGCAACCGAAACGTAAAGGAAACCAAAACTTACAAGTATGGTCGAGCTTTACATTTTCCTTTGTAATCCGACGGTCACAACGGTTGCGAAACTTTAATAACTCATGGCAAACCAAAAAGCCTGCTGATCACAGCTATCTTATGAATTGTCTTATTAGAAGCATTATCAGTATATTCATTTTCAAAATGCTAGTTTCCAAATACTGAAATGCATTCGAATACAAATTTTTATGTAATTTTTCAAATAGCTGGAATATATGTATGTAACAATTTCATAAATCAAATTCATGCTAAAATATGGTTATTAACCTGATTCTGACAATCCTTTTTGAACGTGTTTTTAAATTCCCTCTAATATGTGAGCTATCCGTCAAAGTTCTTTCAGTCCTACACTGCTAAAAACTAACATAACAATGATGTAAGTTCCATTTTTAGGAAATATACCTGTCACACGATTAACACATGCCAAATTGGTCGATTGACAAAGAGAGCTGTCAGTTTATAACTGTGGAAGTGCTCATGAGAAGTTAAGAAGCAGGCTTCTGTAACGTCAGAGAAGAAAAAGAAGAAGAAATTTGATGGTAATTATTTGCACTTAAAAATGCGTCATTCTTGTTAATTAACGTCCAAGCTGTCGGGCACATATGACGTAAATTTACATGAAATTTTAGGGATGCTGCTTACGCACACTGAATATTTTAACGTTTCCATTTAAGTTCTAGGAATAAAATGAATGATTCCAGTTATTTAAAATAAATCAGCTCCATGTTACCAACCTTTACAAAAACATACAAAGCACCATTTGAAGGAGGGCTATACGATTTCGAGTGAAAGAGGTTGCAGGGCGTCTCTAAAAAATAACTTAATTTTCGAAACTAGTACACGACTCTGATAATGACTTTATAGTGGAGGTCGAATTATGCGTATCTGTCAAAGGATACAAACTCTAGTGGAATTAAATGGTACAGTACTAAATTCGGTTTTCATTTATTTAGTGGTTGGTGGTTTATAATTATTTTCAATTTTGATTTTTTGTTCCATAATTATTTTTGAAAAAAATCCCACATAATTTTTGAGGTTGTAAACAAACATAGCAAAACCAAGACGGTTTGATTGAGACAATTAATTTTCAAGTTATTCACACATGTATATTTACCCATTTTTATATTACGTGGACTAGTTTTTGAATGATCTCGATAAACGACATCGTCACGTTATGATTTGAATCTTAGAGAAAATATGAAGTATTTTTATCTGTCGTACACTGTTTTCGTTCCATTCATAAAAAGATCATATAAATTTAAGTATATATTTAAAAAAAAAATTTATGTACATTAAAAAAAATAATTTCTGAATTTTTGGGTCACCCTATCCCACGAAAGAGCACCCTAATGACGAAATAAAAAAATACGGGTCCAAATTTTTTTAAAAAGGCATGACTGGAACAATTTTCTAGAAAAATAAAAAAAAATATTTTTTTTTTCGAACATCGACCGCCTTGGGGACGGACCAGCACAATTGTGCTGGTCTGAATTTGACCCTAAAAAGTTCATGGAGTGTTAGAATAGCCAAAATAAAGAATGTTTTGTTCTACGAGATGATGAGTTTATAAGGTAAATTTTGAAATAATCACTTAAACATAGTCCGTCCCGAAAGGGATAAAGCCAACTGCACGTACTGCTCTGTCACCGCCATTGTAGTAGATGTGGCACTTGGATGAAGTGTTGGCGATGAGACCTACCGCTCGAAATCACGTTATCCGGTTTTGGGCCAGCGTATTTCCTGCCACATTTCACGCCGACATTCCGCAGTTCACGAGCCAGGAGCCAAACTCGCGCGGGTTCATGCAATGTTCTCACGTTCTAAGATCCGACTTTCCAATCGTTGTCCTTCTTTCGTTGGCCGGTCTGTTGTCGTAAAATCTATCCGTTTGCTCTACTTTTGCCGTTCTCGATTGGTGAAGAGTCTTCATTAAGCCACCTAACCAGGGTTGTGCTACCTACTTTGTGCTAGAGCGGCTGCCTTCTCGGTGCTGACACGATACAATATTGTCCGTTTGTTCTTCTCATGATGACCACGGTCATTGCCGCCATCACAACCTTCCAGCTTTATCAGGACTTCGGGCCTGTAGCTCTGGTTCTCAATAGTTCAAAGTTTTTTCGGACATGCTACTATAGTGAGTCGTCATGATATTCGGTCGTACATGCGTATCTAGTCTCAACGTTGAAAATCCCCTTGTCTGAGGGAGTCCAATCCCTTTTCAATGATCGAATATATGCAATTCAGCTTTGCTCACATGGAAAAAACCAAAATGCCTTTAAGGCGAAGTAGGCCGTCATTGAAATTTGTACACGTCGTTGATGATTGTTGCTAATTCACCTCACGATTTTGAATCAAAGAAAATCAGTTGGTTTTGCACTGACACAGCTGAAAAAAATATCAGCATACTTTATGCATGTTAGCGCGTACAGTGATACTTTTGCAAGTCAATATAAACTATCAAGACTGATTTTTATCACTTTGAAATGCAAGCTGAAAAGTCATCATTGCTGCCAAAACGAATGACGGGCTACTTAGCCTTAATGAAACCGTTTTGCCATAAAATTCTTCGGAGATTTACCCAACAATTTGACTTACAATTTCCCACGACCACTCTCACTGCCAGCAATTCCGTTTCATTAGCAATCCATCAAAGGCAAAACCACACATGCCGCCTTCCGCACCCCCTTCTTCGTACACGTGTAATCCAGCTTATTGATTGATCGCATAACACACTCTGTCCAGCAGGCTGTGGGTTTCTGTCTGTTGGCCATTCTCTGCTCTGTTGTGGTGTGCTTAAATTCCAAAAGCCATTTGTTTACTATCTTTACTGGTAGTAGTGGTTGTTGTTTTCCGATGACGATGAGGACAGTGTGGTCATGTTGAGGTGCTCCAAAAGCTTCGCTCACATAAGTTATCGCCTTTCCGCTCACTGACCAAACCAACGGAACAACCAACGGCAATACCGCCAGAGCAGACCACCATCTGCTCTAGAGGAGGCAATATTGCAAAGCATGTTGTGCAAAACCCTGGCCTTCATCAGCTCCAGAGCATACCTTAACTATAAACTAACCACAACTCCGGACAACGAAACTAAACAACAACGATCGGTTGATGTGGCCGTGGCGATGGCCGCCTATCAAAGGAAAAAAGGAAAACGCAAAGCGGAAAAACTAAAAAAGCAACAAATTAAAAATTCTATTTTCTTTCGCGTCGTATCGCGCTTGACTGCGCTCCCCGGTCCGCCTTTAGTGCTAGGGCCGACCATTTCTCGATTACTTTTTCAAATCGACGTAAGTAACTTAAAAGTTCAAAACCTATCTTCTAAAAATGTTTTAAAATAAATTCCCTTTTACAATTTCATTGACCATATCATATTCATTGGGTATATCCTATAAGTTTTGCTCGAATTCAATTTCCTACAAAGGTTACGCCGTTTTGTTTAATTGCTTAAACGTTTCAAAACATGAAACCTAGTAGGTTCCTAGTAGAACGTGTAGAATTTTATCTGCGAAATTTGATTAATCCATAATCTAAGTTTGTTCACTTTTCAAAGATAAGTCTGTTTGAACACTTATCCGAGATTTGTTTGAGAGTGGAGCAACTTGCTAGTCGGTGGTCCCTCAGACGATTCGTCCGAGGTGCAACGAGAACGAGAGGCGGATCACGTTTTTGGATCGCGCGATGAAAGTTTTTCCTTGATTGCGTTCATATTGCGTCGGTGCCCTTACTTCGATGGTTGGTGTTGCCGTGGTTGGTGGATTTGATGTCACATGAATAACCATATTCCACCGGCTACCACCTACCAAGGAAATGAACAGTAAGACGATATTTGAGGAATAGCCTGCTGGAAGGGAAACTTGTCTCGTTTGATTTGTGTGCGGCTGGTACTAAACACGCAATACACTTGTCTTCTAGATTTTTCTTGAAATTGAGCCTAGCTCACAATGAATTTCGACGGTGGAGGTTTGCTTCCAGTAATCTTCTGTATTATTTTGTTTGTTAAGAAAAGGTGTTTTGTTATGATTTGATTAGTTAGAGAAATTTGATTCGACACTTTATTTTGCAATAAGTAGATTTCAAGTAAGATATAGATCCGAGTGAATTTCAATATTGACAAAGATCCGCCATAAAGATGTGGAAAAAACCCGGTAAATTGCAGAACCCACTGGGAAAAATATCTATTTCGAACATAAGAAAACCATGTTTTATTTTTTATTTTGCTAGGAATAGCACCACTGTTTCACAACGTCCACTTCGCATCATGACTACTTTTAGCAAATTGTTATAGAGAAAGTGATTTCTATGATTTTTTACCCCATCTCTTCTGCTCTTAGAAGATTTTTCTTGATTGATAAAAAGCTGAACTCTCGCATAACAATTCTAAAGGGTCAATGATCAAATTGTAAACAAATCGGGTTTTAATACCATTCGATAGCATCTTTCAACACTTACAAACTATGCATACATTGTCAACATAATCATACAACTTACCGTTAACAACTCGATTTTCAAAATGGCCAATAACCGCTTTTTTCTCAATCATTCCAATGATTGCCTCCTACTAGAAACGGCCAATGATCGGTTCTCTCTCCCTCAAACATCAAGAGGGTCTACAACCGGAAAATCTCGCAACATGTCATTGTCCTTAGAATTGTAAGAGGCCAATGAATCTCTCTTGATCATCCGTTGAAAACCAAAAGAGCCTAGCCTTGGGGCAAGGCACGTAACAAGATTCAAGTTGGCCTATAAAAAAAACCAATGCCTGATTGAAAATCAAAACTGCGCCAAGCATTGAAACTTTTTTTTCCACAATTTTGTTAGTCAGTTTGTTTAGTTACAAATTTCGAGTTTTTGATTTCGAAAGATCATAGCTTTATTTTTGAAATTCCTGTTATACTGAGATGGTCTTTGTGTGAATCCGATTTCAATAAGAATGCTGAAAGGCATGACCATCATGAAGATAGCTGATGAGAATCCTGAGTGGATTCTTTCGAAAATCCTAGAAGGCTTCTGATGAAATCCTGGGCAAGCTTCTGATACAAATCCTGAACAGTTTCTGGTGACAATACTGATGAAAGTCCCGGCAGGATTCTGATGACAATCTTGGAAATGGGCATCTTGGAAGAATTTGTTTGAGAAGCGTGGAATTTCAGATGAAATCTCTGTAATGATAGTGTGAAGAACCCACTGAACTGGTTGCACGGTTTAGCTCAATTGCTTGTCTAGATCGATACGATATCATTGGATAACTGGGAAGCTAGGGTATGTATAGGTGGAAGCTATAATCAAAACAAACCTTAGAAGGAAAACAATAGTGTGGATTATTTCGAAGTTGAAGTTAAAACTATATTTTTCTGAAATAAAATAAAATTATACTGTTCTATTGAAAATAGTGGAATAATACGGTAGTTACAGTGTATCTAGTAGTGGAATAGGAGCTGACTGGTAAAATAGGTGAATTTATTGATCGTTCATTATAACATAACGGTTTTGCTAGCAGGTTGTGCACCGACAAGGTCCCAGTTAATACGCTGCGTAATTATTGTATTTAGAATTACCATCTAATTGAAAAGAGTGAGTAGGTGCATTAATCTAATAAAAAAAACTAATTTACCTATTCTATAGACTAGTACCGTAACGAACCGTGGTAGACGGCTGATCGAATTCTCATTGCAAGAGGAACAACAGGAGAAACTATCTTGTAAGTCAGAACAAAATTTGTAATAATGTACTTATTATATGACCTTATTAAAATTGCAGTTTTGAGCTGCTTGTAAGCCTCAAAAATGAGCGTGAATTTCACGATGACGGCCTGTGTAGCCTGTACCATGACTTCCGACACTGATGGAGGGATGGTTGGTTGTGATGGATGCAACAACTGGTACCACTACCGGTGTGTTGGTGTGGACGGTTCGGACATCCAAAACCAAGAAAAGTGGTTCTGCCCGACGGAAGCCTGTCAGAAGGCCGAAGAAGCCCTAGCGAAGAAGTCGGAAGAGAACCGGAAGAAAGGAGCCAAAGGTAAGAAGTCTCGTGCTGTAGATGATGCTTCCGACAAGTCTAGCGCCAAGTCGGATCATCAATCGAGCTCGTTGTTCGAAAAGAAGCTGAAAGCCTTGGAAAAGGAGCAACGAGTGAAAGAAAGGGAGATAGAAGAAGAACGCCAACTCTGGGAAAAACGTATGGTTATGGAGCGGATCCTGAAGGAGAAAAGGCTACAAATGGAGACCGAGATGCGTCAGCGCGAAATGAAGCAGGAGGAAGAGCTGCTGAAAAAGGCGTTGCGAGAAAAACAAGAGCATTTGGATCGAATGGAGCGCATGCGGAAAGATTACCACGCGAAAATGGCAGATGTGGAGGAGAAGTTGAAAGCTCGGACGGTGATAGCGAAGAACCAACCAGCTCAGAAGAAGAGGAATGCAATGAAGATTGCGAAGAAGAATCCGAGGAGGAATCGGAAATAGACGAGAAAGTAGCGAGAAAGAAGAATGAAAAACAGGCAAACAGGAAAGTGGTGTCACACGGGCTGGGGCGACAAACCGCAGCACCCACAAAAGCACAAATCGCGGCGCGTAATGGAATATGTAGGAAGCTGCCAATGTTTTCTGGTAAACCTGAAGAGTGGCCACTCTTCATAGGCAGTTACGAGGCGTCGAACAAAGCATGTGGGTATACTGACATCGAGAACCTCGTAAGGCTTCAGGAATGCATTAAAGGACCAGCTCTAGAAAGTGTACGTGGCCAGCTGTTGCTGCCAAAGTCGGTGCCGAAGGTGATCGAGAAGCTGCGACAGCTATACGGACGACCGGAACAACTTCTGCAGTTTCATCTTGAAAAAGTAAACCGGCTGGAGTCCCCGAAGGCTGAAAGGTTGGAAACGTTTATTCCCTTCGGAAACGCTGTCGAACAACTCTGCGACCACCTTGAAGCTACTGACATGAAACAGCATCTCGTCAATCCTTTGCTTCTTCAAAATCTGCTGGATAAGCTACCGTCATCCGATAAAAGAGAGTGGGTCCGTTTTAAAAATAATAAACGGAAGGTGAATTTGAGAACGTTTTCCGACTTTTTGTCGCGAATCGTATCGGAAGCTTGCGAAGCCAACGCGTGCAGTGCGATTAAATTGAACGAAATTAGAACTGTTAAGTCCGGCAGAGTAGGCACGAAAGAGAAAAGCGCAGTCTACACCCACAGTACACCAGAACATTCAATGGACACCACACCCCTTGGGAATCCTCCCAGCGGAAGTGTTAAGCCCTGCAAAGCATGCAAGCGCACTGACCATCGTTTGCGGTTTTGCCAGGACTTTAGAGCTATGTCTTTCGCCGATCGGATAAAAATCGTGGAAAGGGAAAAAGTTTGTAAAATCTGCCTAAACGAACATGGAAAAGCACCATGCAAGTTTAAAATTCGTTGCGACATTGAAGAATGTGACGAACGTCATCATCCGCTCCTACATCCAGTTGGAACTAGGGTTGTAATGAACACACATTTTCAATTACAAGGTGCAATCCTGTTCCGAATGGTTCCGGTGAAATTATACTGTGGAAATCGTATGGTGAAGACACTGGCGTTTTTGGACGAAGGAGCGTCAATAACTTTAGTGGAGCGGTCATTGACAGACAAATTGGGCGCTGTAGGAGTTCACGAGCCGCTAACAATCACCTGGACAGCAGACGTCACACGGGATGAAAGAAGCTCAACGAAAATGAACCTCTGGATATCTGGAAATGAAGAAAAGTTTCTTTTGAAAGCAGTGCAGACAGTAAAGCAACTGCTGTTGCCACGACAGTCTGTAGATATTGAAGAAATGAGTGCAGCGTATCCATTCCTTCGCGAAGTACCATTTTCATCATATCCAAGTCAGCGACCAGGTATGCTGATTGGCCTGAATAACCTGCATGCTATCGCTCCAATGGAAGCCAAAATTGGTCAGCAAGGAGAACCTATCGCTGTGAAATCCAAACTCGGTTGGGCGGTGTACGGGCCGACGAAGAAGCCTCGAGAAGGAAATTTTCTGGGATAACATCACAAAGTTTCCAATGAAGATCTACACGATATATTGCGAGATCACTACGCACTGGAGGAGTCCGTAGTGGCCGTATCACAAGAGTCAAAGGAAGAGAAACGGGCTCGGGAGATTATGGAGCAAACGACCGTCCGAGTCGGTGACCGCTTTGAGACCGGTATGCTGTGGCGAACTGATGTACCTAAATTCCCAAACAGCTACCCAATGGCGGTGCGTCGGATGAAGCAGTTAGAGCAACGTTTGATGAAGACGCCGGACTTAATGGACAATGTACGCAAGCAGATCATGGAGTACCAACAAAAGGGTTATGCGCATCTAGCGACGCAAGAAGAGTTAGCTAAATTCGACCCGGCTTCTTCATGGTTTCTTCCTATCAACGTTGTATTGAATGCAAAGAAACCCGGGAAAGTGCGACTGGTATGGGACGCAGCAGCAACAGTAAATGGAGTCTCACTGAACTCCCAGTTGTTGACAGGTCCAGATTTGCTCACTCCGTTAACAAGCGTAATCAATCGTTTCCGTGAGCGTCCAATCGGATTCGGAGGCGATATACGTGAAATGTATCACCAGATACTCATACGGGAAGCCGACAAAAGCGCTCAATTATTCGTTTTCCGTAATAGTCCAGATGAACATCCCAGCGTATACGTCATGGACGTAGCTACGTTCGGATCGAAATGCTCCCCGAGTCAAGCGCAATATGTAAAAAACCGAAATGCTCATGAGTTTGCGGAACGGTTTCCTGAAGCCGCCGATGCGATAGAAAAGAAACACTACGTCGATGATTATTTTGATAGTGTAGACACGGTCGAAGAAGCCATCGACAGAGCGAAAGAGGTTCGATTCGTTCATTCGAAAGGCGGTTTCGAAATAAGAAACTGGGTGGCTAACTCCGACACATTTCTCGTTGAACTGGGCGAAGAGAAGGCGTCGCAAGCGGTGCATTTCAACCGTGACAAGGAAAGCGGAACTGAAAGGGTGCTTGGAATCGTCTGGGACCCAAAGTATGATCAATTTTCGTTTTCGATGGAGCATCGACATGATGTGAAACCGTATCTTCTAGAAGGTGTTCGCCCGACAAAGAGAATTGTTCTTAGTAGTGTCATGGGGTTTTTCGACCCACTAGGTTTGCTCACGCCATTTACAATCCATGGAAAATTAATAGTCCAAGAACTGTGGCGTACTGGTTGCGAGTGGGATGAAGAGATAGATGATGATTCCCTTGCTAAATGGGATCGATGGACTGGATTATTGCCGAGAGTTTCGGAAATTCGCATTCCGCGTTGTTATTTCGATGGCAGCCGTTCAACGTCAATCGAGTGCTTGGAGCTTCATGTGTTCACTGATGCCAGCATCCACGCGTATGGTTGCGCGGCATACTTCCGAGCAGTAATTGGTGGAATAGTCAAATGTTCGCTGGTTATGTCTCGCTCCAAGGTGTCTCCACTCAAACTTCAGACTATTCCTCGCCTTGAACTAATGGCAGCTGTGCTAGGAGCAAGGATGATGCACACTGTGAAGTCCAATCATTCGCTACCCATAACAAGACAGGTTTTGTGGAGCGATTCTCAGACGGTGTTGAGTTGGATACGGTCGGATCAGCATAAATATAAACAATTTGTCGCCTTTCGAATAGGAGAAATAGTTGAACTAACGCAAGCAAGTGACTGGAGGTATGTTCCATCGGATAAAAACATCGCAGACGTTGTAACTAAATGGGGATCAGGGCCACCTTTGGCATCTGATAGCCAGTGGTTTAAAGGACCTATTTTCCTGTATGAGCCGGAGAATATGTGGCCAGAACAAGTAAAAACGGAAGTTATCGTTCCGGAGGAAATAAAAGCGTGCATGTTGTTTCACAGCGCGGCGTTTTCGAGTCCTCTCATTAACGTTCAAGTTACTTCACGATGGCGAAGGATAGTTCGAATTGCGGCTAGCGTCGTACGCTTTGTGGAAAACTGTCGCAGGAAAAGGAGCGGCGAACCAATTCTTGTGTCGAAGGCTTGCAACTCAATGGTGCGATACATAAAAGGAAACCCAAAGCGAATAGTCCAGCCTCTGTGTCAAAAGGAGCTACAAGCAGGCGAAAGTGTTCTACTAAAGCAAGCCCAACATGATAGCTTTCCGGAGGAGATCAAGGTGTTAGAAGCTAGACGAGATTTTAGCTCAACGGTGTATATTGACAAATCGAGCTGGCTCTACCCATTATGTCCGATTCTTGATGCTGACGGAGTGGTCAGAATGGATGGTAGATTATCTTTATCAGAAGCAGTTCATTTCGACCAAAAGTTCCCGATAATTCTACCCAGGCGCCACGAGGTAACACTTAAGATCATACAGAGCTATCATGAAAAGTTTGGGCATGCAAATCGGGAGACAGTGTTTAACGAACTTCGGCAACGATTCTATATTCCCAAGCTACGGTCGGTGGTAACGTCAGTCGCAAAAGGGTGTTCATGGTGTCGTGTCAATAGGTGTCAACCACAAATCTCGTTGATGGCTCCGCTTCCAGTTCAACGTGTTACTCCGCAACTACGCCCCTTCTGCTCAGTTGGGGTCGACTATCTTGGTCCAATTGAAGTAACAGTTGGTCGACGGAAAGAGAAGAGATGGATTGCCTTGTTCACCTGCTTAGCAGTAAGGGCAATTCACCTAGATGTAGTACATAGCTTGACTACAGAAGCATGCCTTATGGCGATCAGACGATTCATCTGTAGACGTGGATCACCGGACGAGTTTTTCTCGGATAATGGGACGAATTTTAAAGGCGCAAGCAATGAGATGACAAGGGCGATAAAGGAAATCAAGACTGAATGTGCAGAAAGCATCGTTAGTCCAGCGATCAAGTGGCACTTCATTCCGCCGAGTACTCCTCACATGGGCGGTGTATGGGAGAGAATGGTTAAATCGGTAAAAGCGGCGATGAAGGCGATAGACGATGGTAGGAAGCTAACCGATGAAGTGCTCTTGACAACGTTATCCGAGGCCGAGGACATGCTAAACGCACGTCCGCTCACATATCTTTCGCAAGAATCCGGCGTAGAAGCAATTACGCCAAATCATTTTTTGCGTGGATTCGTCAAAGAAGCAGATCTCAATGTTGAACACTTTGGGAATACAGAAGCGCTGCGAAATTTATACAAACGGTCACAGTATCTGGCTGACAGGATATGGCAGAGATGGTGCAAAGAGTATTTGCCCAGTATCAATCGGCGGACGAAGTGGCATGATGAACAAAGGATTCTGAAAGTGGGGGATCTGGTATTCGTTGTTGAAGGAGATCAACGGAAGAACTGTATTCGTGGAGTTGTCGAAGACGTCATCAGAGGTGCTGATGGGAACATACGACAAGCGATGGTTCGGACGGTGAAAGGTGTTTTCAGGAGAGCCGTAGCAAACCTGGCAGTGGTTGAAATTCCTGGTAAAACCGGAACCGATGAAACGGAACCGGAGTTACGGGCTGGGGTGTGAAGAACCCACTGAACTGGTTGCACGGTTTAGCTCAATTGCTTGTCTAGATCGATACGATATCATTGGATAACTGGGAAGCTAGGGTATGTATAGGTGGAAGCTATAATCAAAACAAAACTTAGAAGGAAAACAATAGTGTGGATTATTTCGAAGTTGAAGTTAAAACTATATTTTTCTGAAATAAAATAAAATTATACTGTTCTGTTGAAAATAGTGGAATAATACGGTAGTTACAGTGTATCTAGTAGTGGAATAGGAGCTGACTGGTAAAATAGGTGAATTTATTGATCGTTCATTATAACATAACGGTTTTGCTAGCAGGTTGTGCACCGACAAGGTCCCAGTTA
Source organism: Aedes aegypti (assembly GCF_002204515.2). Classification (NCBI taxonomy): domain Eukaryota; kingdom Metazoa; phylum Arthropoda; class Insecta; order Diptera; family Culicidae; genus Aedes; species Aedes aegypti. Next base: position 23,928,642 of record NC_035107.1, read on the forward strand.
ATACGCTGCGTAATTATTGTATTTAGAATTACCATCTAATTGAAAAGAGTGAGTAGGTGCATTAATCTAATAAAAAAAACTAATTTACCTATTCTATAGACTAGTACCCATTTACCTATTCTATAGACAGGGGCCCAGATAGCCGTAGCGGTAAACGCGCAGCTATTCAGCAAGACCAAGCTGAGGGTCGTGGGTTCGAATCCCACCAGTCGAGGATCTTTTCGGGTTGGAAATTTTCTCGACTTCCCAGGGCATAGAGTATCTTCGTACCTGCCACACGATATACGCATGCAAAAATGGTCATTGGCATAGTAAGCTCTCAGTTAATAACTGTGGAAGTGCTCATAAGAACACTAAGCTGAGAATCAGGCTTTATCCCAGTGGGGACGTAACGCCAGAAAGAAGAAGAAGAATAGACTAGTACCGTAACGAACCGTGGTAGACGGCTGATCGAATTCTCATTGCAAGAGGAACAACAGGAGAAACTATCTTGTAAGTCAGAACAAAATTTGTAATAATGTACTTATATGACCTTATTAAAATTGCAGTTTTGAGCTGCTTGTAAGCTGCTACGAGACGTTAGTGTATTCCGCCGAATTCCGAACAGATAGAATCGTGTAAAGATTTAATGTGATTACTGGAAGAATTATGAAAATCCAGGAGGAAATCGAAAAAGATTTCTGATATGAATCCAAGAAGTGTGCTTACTAGAAAACTGTTAAGATTTGGGTATAAAACATGCAAGGAGTCTGGTGAGAATGTTTATCCTGGATGGATTCGGGTGAGAATCTTGAAAGTATTGTGGAGAAAAATTAAAAAAGGTCTCATGAAAGGATTCATATGAGAATCCTGTGAAGAGTGGATATACTGATGAAAATGTTGAAACGATTCTGATGAGTATCCTGGAAGAAATCTGATGACAATCCTGCAACGATTCTGATTAGATTACAGGAACGATTCTGATAAGAATTTTGCATCGATGCCAATAAAATCCTAATGCGAATCGTGAGAGGTTGTCACCTGCTACAAGATAGCATGCGACAGTCATTTATACGTTTTCCTTGGAATGGGTATTATCCCACCAGAGCAAAAAGTATATTGGGGCTCTCTACTTTCAATGTATAGCATTACACTCGACAACAGAACCACAGAACCCATCTTCAGGATCGGTTGCCGAACATTAGTAATTGATTGTGTGCTGCATGAGTGTCCAAGTACACAAATGCAATGCCCGAGCGGTGGGATCACATATAGATCACTACTAGGCCGGTCTCACAAACCTGATCAATTAATCTCACCAGTACCAGTTGCGATGCTCGGGTGTACTAAAGTACTCATTGAGTACCTGAACACCACTCACTTGCCGAATAAGCCTAAGATCGTGAAGTGGTGAATATAGATCGGAATGAGAGCTAAGCTCTTACCCAAATGCCCACAAGAACTCCAGTCAGTTCTGACTAACCTATTCTGCACACAAGAACAAGTGCATGGTGCAACAAACTAAAAGAAAGGGCGTTTAAAAAGTATTGATCCTAATTGGGTTGTTTAATTTGTTAATCAGAACTTAGCATGTGGAGCATGGAGTAGGCGTGAAGTGCTCAAAGTGAGATCGGTGAGGAGAAAATTATTGGTGCCATTTATCTGTGCCTAAAACCAACCTTGATCCCATCCTAGGCGTATTAGTAAATACCAACGATTGTGTCTTCGCGGAACTTTGTTACTAAACCTGAGGTTCAGTACAATAATCGAATAAATCTGAAATACTCTACCTTAGCTTCCGATAGTTTCGTCTTTACGAAACAGTGGATTCTTCATTTTTGACATGTTCTTTCAAATTATGGAAAATTAAGACATCCCACGGTATGTTCTGGACATGAAACAAAAATATCCCCAAAGAAACCATGGCGGAACCTGTGGCAGGTGCCCTGGTGTGGCCAACTCAGAAGATGTCGCATATTTTGGACAAAAAAAAGGGAATGTCCCCAAGGAGACCTTAGGAAAACTTTGGAGGTGCTTCTAATGGTGATTCGGAGTGGTCAAATGTGTTCGTACCGAGTATGTTCTTTCTCTATTGGCGAGTTCTCTTGAATTCATGAAGATTGAGACGTTGCACGGCATCTTTTGGACATAGAACGGAAAAATCTCGAAAAAGGCCCTCGTGGAACCTGAGCCAAGATATCTGGAGTGGTCACATCTGTTCGTATCGAGTTTATTCCTCCATTTTTTGACGAGTTCCTTCGAATTCATGAAGGTCGCCATTGTACGGTATGTTTTGGGCATGAAAAGGAAATGTAACCGAAGGGGCCCTGATGGAATCAGCAACGGTGTTCCGGAACGGTCCACTAATTCAAAATATGTTTAAATAATGAATATCATACGTTTAACATAAAAACTTCGGTTTTGTAAGTGCAAATAATAAAATATAATAACATTTCCCAAATTTGGCACCGTCGTGATCCCAGTACAACCCCGAATATCTTCGGCATGGTTTTGAATTCAGCATTGACCATTTCTGACAAATAACTGGTACCTTTTTAGAGTCAACTGAGAGCGGTTTGAAAAATGGAATGAAAATTGACTAAATGACAGTTGGTTGAAAATGCCTTGTTGGGGGTCGGGGACGTATAGGTTTATATAAGTTTCAGAAGAAAAGCATGTTTCACAGAGTGCACACATATATCAAACTTTAAAATGAGAAGCAAAAATTATAATGTCCGAATGTGTCCAATTCAGGTTTTAGACTATGACAGTTCCACTGTAACACGATTATCGTTTGAATCTTGTTCTCAGTTATATTGTACCTTACTTCACATCAAAAGATATCGAAGCAAGGAGTACCATGAAGTAGTCCATTTACTGAGACTGATTCTTCTATTGCTGTGAGAAACCTGCCAAGGCTTCGCGGAGCGCGATCTGAAAGTGGTACACTTAACAATCAGATACTGAATAGGTGAGATCGTTCACCTTTATCTTTATCAGAAACATTTTTTTTGCGTAGTCGCCGAAGTTTTTTTTCTCGTTTTATTTTGCACGCATTCTGTGTGTAATCGAGTTCAGATTTTCATGACGCCTGAGAGCTCAAATATGGATGGAAAATCAATTTGGTGAAATAGTTTCATGGTTTTATTTTAAATGTACAATATATTATGAAACGTATTTTTATCATGACAACAGTTCGTCACTGTTAGTGTCGACATAGACTCTTGCACATTAACTTCAAAAGCCTCATACCTTTCCTTTTACCTGATTTTTATCATTATAAAAAATAACCTTTGAATGGTTCGACGCAAAAAATGTCGACTTACCGTAGGTGATTTTTTGAACTGAAGTTGCATGAATCCCATCACTTACCAAGGTGAATCCTGATCATGCAGCTATGATCCCTCCCCACCGTAAGGACGTGGCCGATGCCGTTATTGACTTTATTATGTTTGGAGTTCTCGAAAGTGTACATTGAAGATGTAAAACTACTTCCAAGCTACATCTGTTGGTTCCTTGTGCAACTTCGATTATTCTAGTCAATTACGGAATAGCAACTACGAATTGTACGGTCATCAATGCTTATGCTTTATTTTAAATACAGGTGATCATTCTATGTCCAGTTCAAGAAACCCGGCTTAGGTTCCAGAAGACGGATTTTTATCTTAATAAAACACTCATTACACTGTTCGACAAAACAGTCGATATGAATGCACAGAGACCGGACACCCCGGGCTTGAAAGTATAAAAATAAACAAAAATAATGGCGTTTTCAGAAGGTTCGTGTCTGCCCCAGGTCATTTTTAAAATATACTTGAACTTTTTGCATTTTTTATTTAAAAATCTAATCTAATCAATAAACCGACACAGTGTTTTATATTCAGGACAGGGGAATTCATGTGCCATATAATGTTTTCAACTTTAAATACAATATGAAGAGTTGTAATAAGATTTGCAGGGAACCCTCCCCCCTTTTTTGTACCCTCCCCATTTTTAAAGTATCGCAAATGATGGAATATTTGATATACAGGGGGTTGTCAAAATAACTGGGACAGGCAAAAATTGGGCCAACTTTGGAATGCTGTAACTTTGACAAAAATTGACCGATTTCAATTCTTTAAGAAGTAATGGACGGGTCAACTAATCTAGTTTTGAGGTGCATCCACGGAGATGAACTATGACCACCGGATACCGGTGATAATCCGGATTTCCGGAAGCATGTCTTATGCAGTAAAATTATGACGTGTTTTTAGCAAAGGTCTCGGCTAAAAAATCAAAATTTTACTACACATGAAGATAGAAGATCTAATTTTGAAGCGATTGGTGCGCCAAGTATTAATATTGGTCCAGAAACAAGCAATATATGGCCATTTCCCCGGAATCGGTGCCGGTAGTGGATCCGAATTGGGATCAAACAATTTATTCACTCAAAATATGTCGCGCAATATTGTTTTCTCCCTAGCTTATCATAAAATACCCTATTATAAGTTGAAAATGAGTCTTGTACAGATTTGGCCACTCATGGCGCCGCCCAGTGCGCCGGGGGAACCTTGCATAGGGGACATTTCGATTTTGACACCAAAGCATATCATGCGACGGCTCATTCTTCATGTCTTGTCGTAAATAGGGCAACTGTAGACTCAAAATGGATAGTTTACTACAGTGACTACTTCCGGGACCACCGGATGTTCAAGAGGGAACCTATAATTAGGGACAATTGATATTGAACTTCAATACATATCGTGCGACAGTTCATTTTTCATGTCTCGTGCTAAATAGGGCTATTGTAGACCTAAAATGGATAATTGACTACAGTGGCCAATTTTGGGACTACCGGAATTTCCCGGAGGAACTTGTCATTGGGGACATTTCTGTTTTTACACCAAAACATATCATGCGACGGCTCTTTCTTCATGACTTGTCGTAAATAAAATAACTAGACTCAAAATGGGAATTTAATTGAATTGGCCACTTTTGGGACTACCGGGTGTCCCCTAGGGAACCTATGATTAGGGACAATTGGAATTGAGCTCCAATACTCATCGTGCAACGGCTCATTATTCATGTTTAGTCATGAATAGGTCAACTTTAGACCGAAAATGGATATTTAACTAGAATGGCCACTTTGGGGACCTCCTATAGTTCCCTAAGGAACCTATCACTTTTGGGACCACCGGAATTTCCCGGAGAAATCTGTCATTGAAGACATCACAGCCTCCCTCAGGGATATCCGGTGGTCACAAAAGTGGCCACTGTAGTCAAATATCCACTTAAGGTCTACAATAGCCCTATTTAGCACGAGACATGAAAAATGAACTGTCGCACGATATGTATTGGAGTTCAATATCAATTGTCCCTAATTATAGGTTCCCTCTGGAACATCCGGTGGTCCCGGAAGTAGTCACTGTAGTAAACTATCCATTTTGAGTCTACAGTTGCCCTATTTACGACAAGACATGAAGAATGAGCCGTCGCATGATATGCTTTGGTGTCAAAATCGAAATGTCCCCTATGCAAGGTTCCCCCGGCGCACTGGGCGGCGCCATGAGTGGCCAAATCTGTACAAGACTCATTTTCAACTTATAATAGGGTATTTTATGATAAGCTAGGGAGAAAACAATATTGCGCGACATATTTTGAGTGAATAAATTGTTTGATCCCAATTCGGATCCACTACCGGCACCGATTCCGGGGAAATGGCCATATATTGGTTGTTTCTGGACCAATATTAATACTTGGCGCACCAATCGCTTCAGAATTAGATCTTCTATCTTCATGTGTAGTAAAATTTTGTTTTTTTTAGCCGAGACCTTTGCTAAAAACACGTCATAATTTTACTGCATAAGACATGCTTCCGGAAATCCGGATTATCACCGGTATCCGGTGGTCATAGTTCATCTCCGTGGATGCACCTCAAAACTAGATTAGTTGACCCGTCCATTACTTCTTAAAGAATTGAAATCGGTCAATTTTTGTCAAAGTTACAGCATTCCAAAGTTGGCCCAATTTTTGCCTGTCCCAGTTATTTTGACAACCCCCTGTATATCAAATATTCCATCATTTGCGATACTTTAAAAATGGGGAGGGTACAAAAAAGGGGGGAGGGTTCCCTGCAAATCTTATTACAACTCTTCATATTGTATTTAAAGTTGAAAACATTATATGGCACATGAATTCCCCTGTCCTGAATATAAAACACTGTGTCGGTTTATTGATTAGATTAGATTTTTAAATAAAAAATGCAAAAAGTTCAAGTATATTTTAAAAATGACCTGGGGCAGACACGAACCTTCTGAAAACGCCATTATTTTTGTTTATTTTTATACTTTCAAGCCCGGGGTGTCCGGTCTCTGTGCATTCATATCGACTTTTTTTGTCGAACTGTGTTATACAAAACATCAAATAACACCGTTTCAGCCTATTAGAACTTATGAGGTTGAAATTTTCTGAACGTGGTGCCATTTCGGGTTTTGCTCAGTAACTCCGATATTTAGTTCCAGAAGAATACCAATTGATAGTTTTAAGAAAGAATTATCTTGTGTGTGTGTGTGTAATCCAACTAACACCCACTGTCCGGCAGTGATATTATGGAAAAAATCTTTCTGCAATGCTAAGCGTTTATGCTTTGCAGAAAGCTTTAGTCCAGGAGTTAGAAGGTGATAGCTCTATTGCAGATCTCAGTAACCCATTTCAGAATGGCTGGAGAGACACGTCCATTCAGAAGTCACTGTCACTAACAATAAGCCCCGCATGTATGCATTACCGTTATCAAATGGATAATGATAATGCAAACACTCTTCCAGTTCAAAAGATGTTGTCTTTAGAACCGGCGCGTATTTAGTTTGTTTTGCAAGCATAATACTCAGAACAATCTCACCGAAAACCATCTAAGGCGGCGTTGCCATCACCATGGAAACCTTCGACCCAACCTTTGGCTGTGGGGTTGGCCTTTCTTCCCCCTTCACGTCGCGCATCCGTTCATCGCTACACCATGTCACTTTTTTCACAGTTTCGTATTGCAAGATATTTTTCATTTGATCTTATGTTTACGCACATCAATTCCTAAATCACTATTTTATGTACGTTCTTTATTGGTGCCATTGCACAGAGCACTAATTGTAACGTTCAATTTCCGGGGCGTTCGGCGTCTCACTTTCACATTCCCGGACACACGAAAGTCACACTTTTCTTGCAATCATTGGCCACTGATTAAATTCCTCACCGGCAAAATGAAAAAAAAAAATGAATCAACTGAAAATTCGCGCAATATGCACTGTAATTCACACAATCTCGCATCTCACATCCACATGCACTCTGTCCAATTTCTAATGCTCTTATCGTCACATCACACAATCAACACTTTTCTTCCATATTTTTGCCGGGTGGCATAGCACCATCAGCCATTTGAAACGTTTTCGAAATTTCCGCGACCCGAGATGAAACGTGACAGCGAATTTGAAAAGCAGCCACACGCACGCCGTTTTAAGAAAGAATTATCTTGTTGTACAAAAATACAAATTCAAAGGATATTCTCATCATTATTTAAGATAAAACTGTTTTTAAAACTGTTTTGTAAATCTAACGCAAGCTAAATAAAAGTATTCAGGATACGGTCGAATATTATACAACTGGAACTTAGGTTTAGTAACAAAGTTTCATCTTTTGATTTCAGTAGATCAATGCTTTATTATTGAAATTCCTGTAACACAGAGTGGGTCCTTGTGGGAATCCTTAGACAATTTTAATAAGAATCCTGAAAGGATACTGAAGAAAGCTGATGAGAATCCTGAATGGATTCTGATAAGAATCCTATAAGGCATGTAATGAAAGCTCTAGAAGGTTTCTAATCCTGGAAGGATTATGTTGCGAATATTCATCCTAGGAAGATTCTGATGAGAATCCTGGAAGGAATCATTCTGATAAGAATCCTGGAACGATTCTGTTGGATATCCTGATAAGAAACATTGAAGAATTCTGAAGAAAAATTTGGAAGGGTTTTGATGAGCACCATGAAAGGATTCATATGAGAATCCTGTAGAGATTATGATGAGAATTCTGGAAAGATTCCGATTAGTATCTTGGAAGGGTTCTGATGAGAATTCTGGGAAGATTTTTGATGCCTTACCTGCGGGGTTCCTTTCAAGCATCATGAGAGGATGCTGATGAGAATCCTGAGAAGATTCTGATGAGAACATTGAGAGGATTCTGATGAGAGTCTTGAGAGGATTTAGATGAGAATCCTGAGAGTACACAGAAAAAATAAATCCGTTTTCGTATCCGCGAACATCAGCCATGAACTCGTCAACAAGCAGAAATACACCGTGAACTAGATCATGTTTATGTGCGTTGCCTAGTTCCGAGATCGTTCATGTAAACATTATGGTGATTCAGGGTGTCTTTTTGACAGTTCACGTTTTCCAGAACCCTTTTTTGAGCGTGTATTCCGATGAGAAAGATGATAAGATTCTGATGAGAATATGATGTGAATCCTGCGATGATTCTGATGAGAATCTTGCAAAAATTTTGATTTTAATCATGAATAGATGCTAACGAGAATTCTGGGAATAATCCTCAAAGGATACAGAGATGAGTATTTTGTGAAATCAAAATTTCAAAAATAAGTCATTTGAACTTTGTTACTTAACCTGAATTCCAGCACAATGATCGAATACATCCAAAATACTCAAATTTAGCTTCCTATAGTTTTACTTTTACGATATAGTAGGATTTTATATTTCTCGGGATGAGAATTTTCTTCAAGTCTATTCTGTGCCATTTCCTATATTCTTAACTGTACGAATTTAAATTCCTAAGCCAAATACCGAGGCTACTGAAAAAAACCAAAATTGCCTCTATACGTCCACAATGTCCCAACTTTACCTCTAAACTAAACGCTTCAATTTCTTCTTCTTCTTCTTCTTCTTGGCATTTACGTCCTCACTGGGACAGAGCCTGCTTCTCAGCTCAGTGTTCTTATGAGCATTTCCACAGTTATTAACTGAGAGCTTTCTTTGCCAAAGTTGCCATTTTCGTATTCGTATATCGTGTGGCAAGTACGATGATACTGTATGCCCAGGGAAGTCAAGGAAATTTACATTACGAAAAGATCCTGGACCGACCGAAACGGAATCGCAAAAAAGTGGTTTTTCATTTTTGATGATTGCTGATGATTGAATGATGGATTCTTGAGCCTCAAACTTTGGTTCATAACACGTATATAAGGTCAGTGTTCATGACTTCTGACTTTTTTTATAGTTAAAAAATGTTTTAAAAAGTTAATTATTATAAAACCTACAAATGCGTGGGTCTCATTTAACGTGTAATACAAAAATGGGTACCGTAAAATGGGGTGTTAAGGACTCGTGGGGTTTTAAGGGATTGAACTTCTCAATCAAGTTCGACAAATCACAGAAACCTCGAAAATCGATATATAAGTCATCTAAAATGCTCGATTTGTTCAGAGGATTGTGAACTACATTATGTAATAGGAGCTGTCTATTAAGGCCTTTTGGTGCGTCATCACAAAATGGCTTCTTCCAAAATCATTAACATATTGTTATGATAGTATTGGTATTTGCAACATCGATGAAATATAACTGCTTATCACCTGATTTAATGGATTATATATGCGAAGAAAAATACTTCAGGTGGTATTTCAATATTTAATCAACATTTTCAGGTACAGCATTATCAATTTAGCGACAATATACATGAGATTTATATTCTCAAAAAAAATCTCCGATTTTATGCCGCATATCATTGCCTCACACAACTACACTTGTAAATAGAAGGTGCTTACCTTTTCCATTGTAATTCTGCAGCAAACATTTGTGTTTTGGATTTCATATTGCGTTCACTACACTTCCACTAAACAAATCTTTCATTCACTTCAATTAAAAGAACACATTTCAAACGGGAATCAAATATTTATAAAGTTTCATCAACCGCAACACTCAAAACTATTATGGCGGTGGTTTTCACTTGCTGCGAATCGACGCCGCCACCGCACACTGAGACATGCCTGTGTTTATAGTCTAAAATATCCAACTTTATTTCTGTTGTATTAATTTTCAGTGCGGATAGGTTGGGCAAAGCATAGAAACTTGCAATTCATACGTTGTTTGTTTTTCGATTCTCTCAAATTACAAAAACCATCTCTACGAAGCATAAAATCATACCAAGAGTTTATCAATTTGGACCACCCAAAATAATTGAAAAGCTCCACAGTGCGATGCGTCGGGACGCGTCTATCGTGTGTGCACAATCATCGCGATCGTTGAGCGCAGTGATGTCAGAGTTGCTATCTGTAAAATCATAGCATTTAATGTGAATTGATCACAAAAATCATTAAAATTTAATTAATTCAGTGATCTTGTGATGGAAAACTATTTGCAAAATGATAAGTTATTATGATATGCAGCAAATGTTCCGAAAACAAGCATATAACAATTGCTAGAAAAATCTGTCACCAATCACCTGGCAACACCGTCATCCCTTGCAAACATAAACCGTACCGATGCATAACAAAAATATGCGATAAATCTAATTAAAAACAGAGAAATTTCGTTGCCCTTCATTAAATTGTAATGTATTCTTTTGATATGTACGATTGAAGAGTTGATTTTGATTTCCAATACTTGTCAATCTACTAAATTTCCCATGTGTTTACATAAAACTATGCTTAACACAAATGTTATATTTTTTGTTTGTTTGTTTTGAAAATATACATGGAAAGGCGACACTACTACTATTACATCAATAATGATTCTAATGATTCTTTGACTTACGCGCCGCTTCACCTTAATATGAAGTATTGTGGTTTCTAGAATTTGAAAACCTTACAAAACATTTTTGTTCGAATTTTATGGGCTAAATACATTTATCTACAAAACCATGAAATATATTTGAGAAAAATTCGTGAGTTAGGTACAAGATAAGGAAATTTAATTGAGATCATAGTACAGACAAAAACTTCATAAAATTATGGGTTTCAATTTTCAGAAACTTTTATGAAAAAAGTCTCGTTTTGAAAATAAGTGGGGTGTTAAGGAATTATCTATTCTAACTTTTCTAAGTAACTAAACTCATCAAATTTATGCCGTAATACATTTCAATATAGTTTTGAGTTGTTCCGTCAAGTTGAAGTACAATGTAAAGTTAAGGGATCTATTTAGTAAGTGACTAAATATCTCCAAAAATGACTTATTTCAAAATTTGGTAAAATTGGTAGGAAAATCTAAGTAAAAACTGATTAATGTGAATATGGTTTTCTTATAATAATATTTTCATAAGTTGTTCCATCACATTGGAGAAAAGTTTGCATATAGGAATGATTATCTTATTTGAAATTGTTTTGGAGCTATTACTTCTTTTAAGTTTTAAGATTTATTGGCGTAATTTCGGTCCACGGGTTACATTAATAAACAATCGTTTTGATTAAAGCCGATGTTTCGAGCATTTATTTGCTCATCTTCAGGGCAAACTACAATTTACAAAAATACATTTGTTTGGTCAAGTCCGAAACATTAATTAATACTACTTACATCATTGATTTGTTTTTAAGTCAAGTGGGTTTGGACAAACATTGATTGAACGGCTAACAACATTACACTGCAATTATAAATAAATTTCGGACATAATAACTTAAGTCACATAATTTTAATTTGAACGGAGCACAAACTTACACAGCTTTCATCGAGCACATCTAAACAGGTTTGACCTAAATTACGCCAATAAATCTCAAAATCAGTCTAGACGGCGATATTCCATTAAATTCTTTTAAGTATTACCTAGGTGCTAGATAAACAATTATAGTATAAGGTTATTTCCGAGCTTTTTTTGGAAAATATATAGTGTGCGGTATAGTGTGAGCGATTTCGCTCTGTACTGGAAACTTTTCGTTAGGATTTTCCCGATCATGCCACTGGGTGTTACATCCAAATCCGTTTTTTGGTGTGATTCTTTATTTAAAAGGCAAATTGGACACTTACCCTATTCACACTTAAAGCTTGTTGAAATTATCCATCTTTTGACAAGTCATGACAAGATTGCTCTGACTGTTCTAGAATACGAATACTGCATATAAGTATAAAAATCTTTTCAAGACAATTGTGCGATGCACTGATAGCTTGCTTGAAAATAGAATCAATAGGTATGAGAGATTTAGCAGTTAAAATAAAATGATAAGCGTTTTCAGGAGTTCCAACTTGAATTATATTTAAGTAATATCATCTTTAGATTTAACAAGACCTTTAGAGTTGAAGGGACACATCAACGATGTTGACCAAAATAATATTTTTTTGCTGTTGGCAAAATATAGTTTTATATACAAAGCTCAAATTCCTTAACACCCCATTTTGCATTTCCGTCAAAAATCACACATTTTCATTATCATCTCAGAAATCTGCCATAGGATCGTCTTCATTGTAATTGGCTTTTGATATACACGCCGGGAGAATGGTAGGACTGTATTTTGTTCAATTATTGGCATACTAGAAGTTGCTCGAATTTTAAGTGGAATTTTTTTTTTCATCCCTTAACACCCCATTTTACGGTACATTTTATATTTTTCCACAACCAACCTGTCACGAAAGAAGAGCCTGGTAGTATTTAAATACACCCGATTCTGTTTTGGCACGGATTTGCACGGAAGTTCCCATACATTTTTTCCGCCAAAACCCCACCCTGCTGGGTGTAGCGGGTGGCTATAATAAATATGCATCGATCAATTAGACTTAAACAACAGAGCGAAATAACTCCAGGTCTTACTTATTGATTTACTCGATAAATTTATCGAAGTAAGATTAACTTTTAGTTGTAGGTGACTTCTGGGATTGCTATGGGAACATAGCTTGATCTTTAGAAAAATCATAAATTATCAAATGCAACTTTTTAATGCAACTCAAAGCTCAACTAATGCTTCACCTAGATATAGAAAAGGTAATTAGATAATAAGGAAATATAATCATTTAGCATAGGATTTAAGATTTAGAATAACTAATAATTCACTGCATGTGCTTCACTACACTCATCATTCTCTATCCATTTTGTCTAAACAAGAGAGCTGTTTTCTGACACTTAGTTTCGTCTGTTGTAGAAACGGCTGCCGTTATTAGACGGCAAGGTTGCCAAATGAGGGGCGGCGTCGCCAACAACCATAAAGTCTTCCGATGGCCATTAGATATGATATGACACAGTATTGAAATCAACATTTGATTTGGGTTGGTTCTCCAAGATCCCATACTAAGACTTTTGATCTTCTGTATCTGAACATGTCAAATATCCAAGTGATTGTTGAGATTAAAAAATGTTACTCTTGAACTCGCAAGACTTGATACATATATCCATATATCTATATCCATATACTTCCACATAAATACCGACATATATTGAAATTTTATCAAGAATCGCTGGTTGAATAAATAATTTGGGTGGACATTTCCGGCCGTGTATCCGGATCGGTCTCCACAGCCAAATCTTTGTGAATGCATTAGAAGGTGCGAAAAATTCCCTACACAAAACTGTTGAAATTTTGAGAATAATTCTCAATTATTGACCAATTGAGTCAAAATATATGAGCAAAAGAGTGTTAAAAAGTCGTCCACGCTTTTTAAGGGTTAAACTAGTACTTAAACCTGGATTGAAAGCATTAAAACTGCATTACAAAGATAACAGTGATTCATTGAATTTTTGGGGGAATATAAACAAAACCTACGCAAAGATCTTTACTCTTCGCGATTGTTTGACAAGCAACAATTGTTTAGGATTTTTATGTTATTACTTTACCATTGGGTTGAACAAGGACAACGAAATGTATTAATAAATTTGTAAGAAATTTATAAAGTACATAGTAACTCACCAATACTAACGGTTTTATATTTTGTTCAGGTTTGTGTAAGAACGTCAAACTAATTTCTCTAATGGCATACCCTGGGTGTCATTGAACGTTTCGCTTTATCTGTCCGGTAAACACAAACTGTTTAGATTAAAACACGAAGGTCGGTCGCATCGATTGCCCGGATACACACATCCACTATTTGCTAGATTCCACCGACATGATATCCCGAGAACTATCATTTTTACGACCTATTCAGCGTGTTGTGGTTGTGTGTCATGCAAACAAGCCCTTGCCTTCGCGGACAGGACTGGACACTTGACACACGCCGTATTGAATTAATCATCGAAAAGTGTCGTATGCGCTGTTAAAATAGTTTGCCCGACACAAATCGCTTCATGGAAACTCGGTTAACCCCGTTTTTTTTTCAAGTCTGTTGGCTACTTCCTGCTGTAGGTCAGTCAATATAATGTGACCAAACGACGATTATTGAAGGAACAACCGAACCGAAGCACAATGTCGTCATCGCCATCGGGCGATCCGTTGTTCAAGTGCAACGACTTAGCTATAGCTATATACCTAACTCTCTCGACTCCGTCGATGGATGATGATAAGAGGTCAAGTCTTACGAATTTCAGCTCAAGTGCCACAAAGCCACAACCGAACGAAGACGCACTATGGGGGATTTGGACAATATAGCTGGCCAAAAGTATTTCGAGGCGTTTTCGCATTATTTATGTGCTGCTAGTAGCGGAACATTTCTTAAATGGTATTTTGATGCATTATCAGGGTGACCACCGAACCGGGGAAAGACTAGAATTCTAAAAGATCATCGATAAAATAATTTTAAACGAATTTCGGACAAATAACTTGACGGTCTGGTGTCTGGGTTCGATTCCCGGTCGGTCCAAGATCTTTTCGTAATGGAAATTTGCTTGACTCCCCTGGGCATAGAGTATCATCGTACCTGTCACACGACATACGAATGCAAAAATGGCAACTTTGGCATAGAAAGCTCTCAGTTAATAACTGTGGAAGTGCTCATAAGAACACTAAGCTGAGAAGCAGGCTCTGTCTCAGTGAGGACGTACTGCCAAGAAGAAGAAGAAGAACTTTCAAACATCAATGGTAATTTCTACTATGCTACAGCAACTTTCTTAACAATGTTTCACTTTTCTCTTAGCAATATGAAGAAATATGTTTTTGAATTTATGTTCTCTCACTATAAGGGCTAATCGTTTTTGAACTTTTCTTCAACTTATTTGACTAGACGTTTTGAATAAAAGTTTACTAACTCATTGCAGATTGACAAAGACAGAACATTATTTTAAAATGTAAGCAAATTTTATAAATCACTTTTGGCCAGCTACATTAATTAAACATCCCTTTGTGCGACGTTAAGTGGAACGACCAAGATTACGGCAGCAATCAATCCAATCAGGACGGACCGCGACCAAAGCCAGCAGGAAAGGCAGAATCAATTTTTTTTTCGGGAAATGATGGCGCGTTCGAGTGTACCTGCTGTATCGCGTAGTCACTACTAAACAATAAACGCGGACACGTCGAGCAAAGGTTAAACAAAACGCGAGCTTATCTAGCTTCCCCGTTTGGGCGGTTTTGTTGTCTTTTTTTCTATGAGGGGGCTAATGTTTGTGCGAGGATTATTGCATGCTTTTTGCGAGAGCGTCAAGTCTTTCCGACGCGGATTTCGTAAGTTTGCGACTTTATCTACGGGTGGGATTTGGGTTTAGGCTACAAACCATGTTCCATGGCTTTTAGCAGTGCCATAAAATGAGGAGATAAATGGAACTTGACTGTGCGGTTTTTTTGGGATACAGAAGGTGACTCATGAATTTTGGTTGTTGATAACCGTGAATTGATATCGAATTGTTCACAAAAAAGTATGCAAATATTGTCGAAAAAACAATTTCCCTCTGAATGAGCTATCGATTTGAAGCAAATACGGCCGCAGGTTTATCTATTGGTGTTATCAAAACAGTTCAGTCACACCCGGCTTATCGCCGCGAGAAAAGCCGGTATGTGAATCATCCAATCAACGTGAGGTGGGGCATTTACCTATTCGTCACATCAGATAATAGAAACCATACGAGTATGATGAATACTCGTGGTTGTGGATGTCGTTTTTCCTGCAAAAAAGGCAATACCTACCAGGGTACTTGGGTGGCTACAGTGTAGCTTTATCTTTGTAGGATTCGGACAAGCATTTAGAGTTCCCAGGCCCTTCTTCACTGCATGTAGCCAACGAGCTCGTGGCATTCCAAGGAGCCTAGAATCTTTATTTAATTTCTTGCTGAAGATTATTTTTGGATCATTTTCCTCCAACATTCGCGCTTTATGATCAGCCGACTGAAGCCTGTCGTATTTTAAAGGCTTAGTTACATTACATTCGAGCAATTTGTGAGTCTGCATCTTTTTATTTTTATTTCCTATCAAGATTTTTACATTCCATAACTTTACGATTTCACGTTTCATTTCACAAGAAACATAATTGTCAGTATTCCAAGATACCTAAATTTGTGTCCCATCCTTATTAAACACTTTCAGCATCAACCCAACTAGGTTTGACTCTTTCTCTACCTGTAACCGTGTACCTCATTTCGGTACACAGTCTCCCTAGGCATGGGACGAAAGTATTGTATACTAGTCTGCGTTCTATTCTAATAAGATCGATATATCGTCCACAAAGCTTAGGGACAAATGCAATCATGTGCCATTCTGCTGCACGTCAATTGTTCCCTCGAGTGCAATAATAAACAGTCTTAGAATAGGGAACCGTTTCAAAGGAATGGAATAAGCTTGGAAAGCGTCTGACTTCAACGGAGGTTTGTTAGCAAGTGAACAGTCATGAAAAATAACAAACTCTTAGTTACTAGGATCGGGGGCGTAGCCAGGGATATCTTGACTGTTTAGCTACTTAGATTATACTCCCTCTCAATCAGATAATCCAATCTTCATCTTCAACCGGCTGAACTCCAGGGCCTTTGTAAAAATATCCGCCAATTGATTTTGCGTCTTGATGGGTTCAATCTTAAACATCGCGGAAGCTACATGATCAAGCACAAAATGATGCTTGACATCTATATGTTTGGTGCGTTTTGTCTCCAGGTTCTTCGCCATACAAATGCAACTACGGTTGTCCTCGTACAGGTTAACAGGTTTGATGGATTCTTGAAGGTCTTCAAGCATTCCTTGCAGCCACAAGGATTCTGCAACCGCTGCACTAAGCGCGATGTACTCTGCCTCGCTTGCCGAAGTTGCAACCGTGGTTTGCTTCTCACTGCACCAGGTCACCGTGGAACCAAATACATGAAACAGGTAATCGCTTACCGATTTCCGGTCTTCAGTATCTGACGCCCAGTCGGCGTCAACGTATCCAACCAATGGACTACTAGTTGGGTTACGCTTGAACTGCAACATCAGCTTCTTTGTTCCTTGCAAGTAACGGACAATTCGTTTCAGGGGTTGCCAATGCTCGACGGTCGGCTGTTGCTGGAAACGCCCCAGGTAGCCTTGTTTCGCAACTACGCCATCCGGGACTTCCATGAAGATGGTTTCCTTCAAGCGACCGAGGAGAAACGCGGTACGAACATTCATTTAGTGGAAGTAGTATCGCCGATGTACGCCAACTGCCAATACGGTGCGGATGGTTGCCAGGTGAGCCACCGGGCATACGTCTCTTCGTAGTCGTGACCTTGCTGCTGGAGATACCCCTTCGCCACCAGTCGGGCTTTGTAGCGAACCGGTCTACCGTTTTCGTCCTCCTTCAGTCGAAACACCCACTTGGATTTGAGCGGTTTCACGTCCTTGGGTCACGTCACAAGTTGCCAGACATTGTTCTTGTTCAACGACTCCAACTCGTTTGCCACAGCACGCATCCAATCGTCTTTGTCATCTCGGCGGGCGATTTCACCAAACGTTTTGGATACATCCAGGACAATGGGACAGCACCATCGCTTGTCCTTCGGACTCGTGGTGTTCTGGTTGCGATGGGATCGCCGATACTGTTGCCTCGTCCATCTCATCACCGGAATCATCTAGCTGGTCTAGCAGATCTTGCTGGTCTGGTTCTTCAAACTCTCTTGCCACTTTTGGTTCTTGCGTAACGGGTTCGGCTTCGGCTTCATCATCCCCCTCTTTTACGTAGGAACATTGGACTACCAACGGTGAATCTGTTTTGGCTTCATTGTCCACTTCATACGGAAAACGACCTTCATCGAACTTCACGTCACGAGCCACGATGATCTTCCGATGAGTTCGATTCCAGAGCCGATAGCCATTCGGCGCGTAGCCGACCATCACCCCTTCAAAACTTTTTGCGTCCAGCTTCTTTCGTTGCTGACCAGGTATCCAAGCGAAGGCTCTGCATCCGAAAATTCGAAGCTTCTCCAGATTGGGTTTCACTCCTAGCCACAGTTCCGCGGGGGTCTTCTGGACCGACAGGAATGCCGTCCGGTTCATTAGGTACACACCAGTCAAAGCAGCTTCACACCACATCTTATTCGGTAATCTGGAATCTAGAAGCATAGCACGTACCTTTCGATGAGCGTTAGATTGAACCGCTCGGCCACCCCATTTTGTTGCGGGGAATATGCAACCGTCGTCTCGATTTGAATTCCTTTTCTCTTGTACCATTTCTTCTGCTCATTGGATCCATACTCCGTGCCTTGATCCACCGTCAGCTTCGCAATTTTCTTATCAGAAGCCGCAGTCACCATTGCTTCATATTCTCGGAACCGCTCGAAAACTTGGCTCTTTTTCTTCATCAGATAAATCACCAAAAAATGGCTGTAGTCATCGATGAAAGATACGAAATAGCGTGAGCCATCCCACGCCGGGGGGTCGATAGGTCCACATACGTCCGAGTGGATTCTCTCCAGAACCCGAGTTGTACGTTGACGAGTTCCGTCGAAGGGCTCACGGCACTGCTTGCCCTGCACACATGGTTCGCAAAATCCGATCTTCTGTGGCTTCGTTCTGATACCTTCAACCATATTGTGCTGTACCATCTTCGAGATTGCTTGTTGGTTCAGGTGACCCAGCCGACGATGCCACAACTTACTCACCTCAGCTTGACACTTGCCTTGACATACATTCGCAGAAGACGCTTGAAGCTTGACATCCAACCCGTACAAACTTCCTTTCAAGTACGCTGTAGCAATAACTGTGTTGTTTTTCTGCAAGGTAGCTTCAGGTCCGTCACACTCGGGCTCAGATTGGGTACCACTTCTAGTACTGCATTTGGTCCCTCGGTAGAACAAAAGGTACCCAAGTTTGACAGATCGCAGTACACTTTTCACGGCATTCTAGATTACCTTATGAGCCATAAACTTTTGGGCAACTGCAAGGGACATGGAGGTCTTTAATTTGTCTTTGGTAGCTTGCTTACCGCAAAACAGCACCGAGATTCCAGCCTTGGCCAATTTCTTGACAGACATCAAGTTGTCTTTTAGCTCCGGCACAAACAGGACTTCGTTGATCGTCATCTGAACACCCTTGTTGCTCACACCGTCGATGGTTCCTTTCTTTCGAGCTTCCAAAGTTTCACCGTCCTTCGCGACGTTGATGATGATGGGACTTGATAGCTTGCTCAACGACGAAAACACGGCAGCATCGTTCACTAGATGATCGCTTGATCCGCTGTCTAGCTTGAAGCTTAATCGTCCGTCACTATTTCGGGCTTCACCTGTGTGACCAGCCATAAAACTTACCGCCTTGCTTCCAGATCCAGTAGCCGAGTTCGCTTCACTGGGGTTCTTCTGCCGGCAGTCCTTCTTCGTGTGCCCTTTCTTGCCGCACTTATGGCACTTTCCGATGAATTTCTTCTGTGGATCCTTATTCTTCTCACCTGCAAATGCTTTCTCGATCGTGCTGTCCTGTTGCCGTTCGAGCTGCTTGACTTCTTCACCCAGAAGCCGTTGCTTCACTACGTCCAACGTCAGGTTATCGTCACCGAGGTTCTCCAGAGCAGTTATCAACGGGTCATACCTTTCCGGGAGCGTACTGAACAGCGTTAACACCATATCCGGTTCCTTCAGTTCCACGCCTGATACTCGTAGTTGTCGGATCAGATCGTCGAACCGCACCAAATGGTTCCGCATGGTTTCGCCTTCCTGTAGCTTCAAGCGCATGAGTTGCTTCCGGACCAGATTCTGCGTCGCTAACGATTTCGTGGCATGGCTCTTTTGCAATGCTTGCCACATACGCTTAGCCGTTTTTGCACTCATCTCCCAGGAACCCGATCAACCACGGCTTTGCCGTCTTGTCCGCCTCGTCTAACTTCGCTTTTTCAGCAGCCTCTTCCGGGGCATCCTTCGTCAGGGTATGTTCCACTCCCATAGCGTCCAGGTACGCACGTACACGAAAATTCCAGTTATGGAATCCAGGACCTCCTTGGTATTGAGGGATACCGTGCACCGAATCTTTGCCGGACGAGCCCATAACCTCTAAGAATGGGGTACAGTTTCAAAGGAATGGAATAAGCTAGGAAAGCGTCTGACTTCAACGGAGGTTTATTAGCAAGTGAACAGTTAAAAATAACAAACTCTTAGTTACTAGGGTCGGGGGCGTAGCCAGGGATATCTTGATTGTGTAGCTACTTAGATTACAAACAGTAAATTCAAAAATACATTGTCTTGCTTCAATCCATGAAACGTACCAAACAGAGTTAAAACCTCTTCGGCAACACTTGATTTCGAACCATCCAGCGTTGATGAATTTAACTAGCTTCGTTGGAAAACCATGTCATACTCTCGGAGTATATCTAGGATCTGTTCAGCCCTCATCAAACTTGGTATTCGCCGACCGGATCTTTCAAGCAGCTTTAGTCTGTTAAGGATAGGACGTGCGAATGTATTTTCGTAGAAAGCTTGTCCTTCCTTTTTTATAGGCAATCTAACAAGCTGGTAAGATAAAGTAAATTCCTCTTTCGGTCATTGCACATGGCGGACACTGGTATAGTCTTGTGCCTCACGCAGTTGAACGTTACAGTTGTATACATATTGATATTCTTTGTATATCAATCCTATCCAAGCTTTCTTACGATGGTTTTGACTATTAATATACATGGTTCATCTCTCTGCCTGATACCGTTGATAGCATAGAATGTATTAATTTTGCCTAAATTGACATTGACATACTCTCAGCTTATCATCGATTCATTGTCTATTCTCTCTCATTTATGTATATCTTGACTGACTTTAAATTTCACTCTCGATTTTTCTCCAGATTGCCTCAACATTTCTCTAGGATTCAAGATTTTTGATCAGAATTCCGATTTTCGTTTGAAATCTTCTCAGGAGTTTTCGTTGAAATCCTCACAAAATTCGCATCAAGATAGGGTGTCTACCACCTGAAAAAAAAACCTGGAATAATCAGGGACTTTTATTCAACCTGGAATTCTCAGAGAATATCGGCTACACTCAGGGATATTATTTTGAAACAGTAATACATGGTAGACTATGTCGTTTTTGGGATAGAAAATCTAAATCAAAAAAATTTTTCGCTGCGCCGCTATCAAAACGCCAGTTGACATGCTCAGCCCTTAGTTAATCAGCATAAAACATGTTTGGACAAAGAATTAGAACCTAAGATTGCCATATTGGTAAAAGCAAGTACAGTTCCAGTTGGGCGTCGTTCATGAGCATTCAATTTTTTTAAATAAAAAATGTGTTTTTGCCTGTTATGCAAAAATAATAAACTTCATAGGAAAAGAGCAACAAATACAACAGGCACGAAAAACAAGAAAAAAACTCAGGTAAGCAAATTTGTTTAGAGTCTTGATCATTATTTTAGTGCAAGTCGCTATTTTTGGTAAAGGTCTCTAAATTATCTATTTAAATAAAAATTACCTTTAAAGTCATTTTTTTATTTGCCTGCAGTGAATCCTGGTGCAAAATTATAGAGGCTCAAAAAACCCACAGAAACTATTACATATTGGTCCAAAAAATCCTAGAGCACTCCAACGCTTCCGAAAAGTTTATTTCTGAGTTTTTGAAAAAAAAATCGCTTCGTCTTTTTTCCACGAAACTCTACAATAATTCCTAAGCCGATTTTTTTCATGTTTTCCAGGCATTTTTCCAAGTTTTTTTTTCAAATATTCATCCTCTCAGAATTGCTCCAAAAATCCTTCATTACTCGATGATATCTGTTATAAAGTTTCTTAAGGATTCCTCGATAAATTTGACCTAGGATTCCTCATTAAGTTCCTCCAGAGATTTTTCAATTGGAATTTCTCCAGCATTCCATCAAAATATTGTTGTTGTGGTTCGATTCGAATAAATAATTAATTTTCAAATAAAATTGCTGATCTCCATGGATTCTTCAAATCTTCATTAAACATTCAGAGTTTCGGTTCGAATTTCTTCAAGTAATTTCTTCAAAACATCTTGCAGGACATTATTTAGATATTCTAATGTTTTTTTTTCAGTTATCTTAGCAATTTATCAAGAATATTCTAGGAAGGCTAATCAACAATTTAGGAGGTTTTTCAGAGATCCTCGTAAGAATTCGTCAAGGCATACTTTGAACTTACACAAGTTTCATCTGAGGTTCCTTGAATGGCTGCAAAACATATTTGAAGACTTTGAGACTTAAGAAATTTAAAAAAAAATTTGGATTAATTCCTGAAGGAATTTCGAATTCTTGAAGATGCTCTTAATTGGGAATGCTGTAGGAAGTGCTAGGGAAATCCATAAAATAATTTTTGGATAGATGATTTCTGATGTGGTTATCCATAGAAAAATTCTAGACTGAATTGTTGAAGGTACCTAAAGCGAAATTCATGGAAGAATTACTTACAAAGTTAGTGAAAAATCTCAAAACAAACTCTTGAAGAGATGTCACGAGAAATTCCAAAAAAGGCCTTAGAAATGTATCTAGTTCTGTTCAACTTAGGAATTAAACTCTTATCTCGTGATTCCTGTAAGTTTTCTTTTAGTATTCATAATTCTTTTTTTCAAGCTTGTCGCTGCCAATGGCTACTTTTGGTCTCCGGTTAGGGGGATCGATTTTCGCCTTGGCTTTGGACTTATTTTCAATCAGAAGCTACTTTGTTCTCCGGTTAGGGAGACCGTTTTCACTCCTGGTTTTGAAGTTTCTTCAAGCTACTTTTTTCTCCGGTTAGGGAGAGAAGTTTTCACTTGGTGAGAAACTGTTTTCAAAATTCCTTATCCGGTTTCGGATTAGTGAGAACACTCTGGAATGATTTTTGAACTTGATCTTTATTTGCAGTTTGTACAGTATGTATCTTAATCCTACATGTTTCATTCGTGAAGTGTAATATTGAGTTACAAAGTTGTTTCAAATGGAATTTTCCATATCCCTATCGAATCTGGGATTTTTCTTATTTCTTGGTCTATTTTCGTATTTTCTAACTACAGATCCTAAGAGGCTAGTTAGATAAGGCGTGGTTATTAAATGTAAAATTGTGTAACATTTGTAGTGCTTACAATCTAATTCCTATCTATTACCAATGACAAAAAGAGATGAAATCTTAAGCTATGCTATTCCTAAGCCACATGTGGGCGTGTTTTTTCCTAGCTCAAGTGCATCTGCATATGCATGCTTAGTCCTATTTCAAGTGGTGCAATAAAGTTATGTTATCGGAGGTCCTAGTTTTGCGCTCTGCTTTTTATTTCATTTTCTCATTTTGGTATCGACATCGACTATGCTTCGATGGGCTGTCGGGAATTTGGTTTCTATGGCTGGGGTTATTTTTCTTGTTGATTAATTACTCGCGGCGATAAGCTAGAGGTATCCAAACTTCTTATTTCTAATTCGATTATTTGCTACCAGCCCTGATTTTCCTAATAGATCATCTACGGGAAAATAATACAAAACGTTCTCCAGAAAAATATGGAGGGCATGTCGCTGATGTCCATAAATCTGAATCCCATTTTAAGGAAAAAGGCTATTTTCCCCTCAAAATCGAATAGATTATTTTTTCATATCTGACTTTGATGATTGAAGGCACTTTCAGATCATTAAATAAAATCAAATTTTAAATGTTGAATTTTGAAAACATTCTTGATTTTCGTGGCAATAAAAATTAACAATTACACGTTAAGAACAAAACAGATCATTGG
This sequence comes from Aedes aegypti, assembly GCF_002204515.2. NCBI lineage: Eukaryota > Metazoa > Arthropoda > Insecta > Diptera > Culicidae > Aedes > Aedes aegypti. The sequence goes on from NC_035107.1 coordinate 23,952,558, forward strand.
TTTTTATTGAAGTAAAAAATACTTTGAAATTTATTGTTAAGTAGATTAATTTATGTTTGAGGATAACTATCATTAAAAAAACTTTTAGTGTTCTAAAATTAACCATTTGTATATATTTATTTTTTTTTAATCTGGACTTATTTTTTAAAACCTGGAAATATCTGTAAATGAGTAGACACTCTGCAAGAGTCATATATTTAAATATCCTTGTTCGTAATTTTTGATTTTTTCTTAACAATACTCAATGACATCCTTACGGAAACGCGTCAAAAATGATTTCCAAAATTAGCATGCTGAATCCATTGACATTCCCCTGGAACGTTATGCCAGGAACCACCCTACTGTATTTCTTGGCGAGCATGAGATTGCTCACAAATTGTGTAGCGCGGAACGTTTATTGAAAATTTCAACTTAGATCGTTTCTCGAGGTGTTTATAGCAAATTTTGGCATTTTTTCGGTTGAATCCTTGACAGATCTCTCCAGAGATCATTACCGGCTACCTGACCAGAATGTTGAAGAACTATTTGGGAGTCTCTTGATAAACAATTGGCTGGATTCATGATATGCTTCACATGATTTATCTCGAAAGGATTTCGTCAATTTCCTTTCCATAGTTTTTCTGGCAAGATTTTTTTTACAGATATCTGACAAATTCTTCGAATAGTTCCTGGCAAGATTTTCAACGAATCCTTTTCACGATTCATATTGCACTCCTGTGAAACTCATAAGCAAAATTCTTAAAAAAAAATGCTTAGTTGTCTTTTGAATTTTGCCAAATTTCTAACAAAAATGTACAAAAAAAATTGGCAAGATCTTAGTAGTTTTCTGGTGAAATTGTTTAGAGATACCTGAGGAGGAAATCTTTCAAACTTTGTAAAATTCTTCCCGATTCCCGAATTCTGTGAAAGTCTTTGACAAATGTCTGCCGTGATTCTTTGTTGGAACTTCTCAAGAATCCAGGGTGTCGACTACCTGAAAAAAAAACCTGGAATATCAGGGAATTCAATTTTTGATCTGGAAAGTCAGGGAATTTCACTTGAGGTCAGGGAAATAATATCAATGCTACAAAATCAAAGGAGTTGATTGTCTTCAAAGTTATTGATCATGCTACGTCAACAATACAATAGTTATAAAAATGATGTTTACATTCAATACGATATATGGAATAAAACGGGTACTCAATCTTTCAAAATAGTAGTTAACCATTGAATACACATGCATAATAGAGCAAACTGTACTTTACTATTTATATTTATCCTCAGACTACAAATTTTATGAAATTAAAAGCATCAAAAGTACTCTCCTTACAACTTCTTCGAAATTGGCGTGAATTGCTTTAAAATAGTGTGTTGTAAAGTTTCCTAGATCAACTCATTGTCTAGTTTCGCGCATTTTGCTAATATTCTTGAAAAAATGGCGGTCACTCCATTAAATCATGTAAATCTTTACAAGTTTGCTCAAAATATCCAAGTAGAACTAGCGAAACTATGTATAGAAAAAAAACAATCAGGATTCTCGTATTTAAGTGAAGATGAATGAAAACCGTAACTCAACATTTCAAGAGCATAATTCTGATGAATCAAACACAAATTTATTAAAAAAAAAGATTGATTACTGGCGGATGGTGATCAATCGATCAATTTTTCAGCCCTCAACACTGTTTGGTTTTCTAGATTTGTGCTCCTGGTGATGGTACAATTTTTCGATTTAATGTTCTGGACAGTTTCACTATTGTTCTATTTGATGTAAAATGGCATGCATGAGATTCATGGGAAAATAAATAAAACATCTAAAATTTTGTCGAATGACGTATATTTCAGATATGTGTATAAGGACAGGATATTTCTTGATTTTATTTTTTTTCGAGTTGTTTCTGAAAATTGTTTATTCAGATAATACCGTCTTTCTTCAGGAATTGTATCTAGTTCAGTCTTATAGATACGACCAGTTTTTTTTTTAATATATCCAGGAAATTCTGGGGATGCCTCTCAAAATTTCTCGATTTTTTTTTTGAATTATTGAAAAGCAGAAATTTTAGGAATATTCTTTGAAAACATCTACTTAAAAAGCTGTTGACATTTTGTGAGATTACTTGGAGATACTCATAAAAAAAATCTTAAAAGAGTTCCTCGAACTATTGCATGAGGCACGACAAATTCAAAAGGAAAGTCAGGAAGCGCATTATCCAATCCTCGAATGCATTTCGTTAAGTGGATTATGAAACGAAGCCACATACTTAATCGTAGAATTTCACGTCGGTAAAACATATTTTTACTGAAATCTCGTTCAATTTTGACAGTTGCAATATTGACAGATGCAAATTGACGAAAACCGGTAGTTTACATAAATAACTGAGACTTGGTAATCTGTTAAAACCGAAAAATCAGAGCTACACAAACAAACATGGGCCCGGAATGTTTTAAAATGTGTTTGGAAAGAGTGAGAGTGCCTACATGTAAGTATTCACATAATTTATTGTATTATGGCGTATATGTGTGCCTATGAATGATTTACTCAGACGAGTTAGCTTCGTTAAAGCTATTTATTTTTATTACATTTTCAGGAATATTCCCTGGAACTTTATCCCATACAATGAACGTGCAGCAACAATGGGCTTGCTGCTATTATTTGTTTTAAGTGGAAAAGCACGAAAATCTCAAATTAAGTGAACAGTGAGATGCCAAATTAAGTGAAAAATTGGATGTTTTTAGTGGGAGTATTTAATTTGAATAAATTTGTATTGGTTATGAAATGTATGTCTTTTTGTCTTATTCTTCTTCCAATCAAAAAATAATAATCATTTGCCAAATTTCGGTAGTGGTGTGCCGAGATTTTCAGCAATGGATTGCCGATCTTTTCGTCAAATTTGCACAGCTGGGTTGATTCAACCCAAACGGCGAAATAAATTAAGTGTACATACCTCGAATTTTCAATAGCACTAGTCTAGAGAACCAAACGGCGCTCTGAGCTGAAAATTTGATCGTTTGATCATCACCAGAATGCAATCAAATTTTCAACACGAACGGTTGTCAGGTTCTCTAAATATGTGAATTTGAAAATTTGAAGTTTGTCTTTGTTTCATAATCACCTTAAGTTGAAGATACAACGAAGCTACACCTCAAACTTTCAAGAGCATAAATCTAGTAAACCAGGTAATCGTTCGCTATGAAAATTTGATCAATTGGTCATCACCAGCGTGTTACCAATCGATCAAGTTTGGGCATGAATAGCTATTTGATTTTCTAGATTTCTCGCATAACTTATGATCTCGCCCTAAAAGCCATTGGTAACCATGTGTGTAGCTCATTGTTTCTGAGCATTTGAATGGATTTACACGTTGTTGAACAACTCTATGGTGAAGAAAGGATCATTATCTACCTACCAGTGATGTTGGTTTGGATATTTATTCCTTCACTTGCTCAGAAACAACGAGCTACACACACGGTTACCAATGGCTTTTAGGGCGTTATCTCAGAGTATGCGACATTTGTGCTTTTGAATACTTATGTTGTGGCTTCGTTGTATCTTCACCTTAAGAATATTTAGATAAATTCGTTAGAGGGAAAACCTAGGAGTTATTCATATCGAATTCCTAAAATATTAAATAATATAAATTATCTGTAATGAACCATGCACATTCAATGTGATTCCTGAAAAATTAAAAAAAAATCTTCAGAAGTATTCTTGAAATCCCTAAAATTCTGTATGCTATTCTTGGAGCAATTCAAGATTAAAGGAAATTCTCTAACATTTTTTAGAGAACCCTGGAGATGAGGAACTTCTAGGAGAAATCGTCATGAAGAAGTATTGAAAAAATATCTTTACAAATTTGTTAAAGAGCCAGTTCGCGAGAGCTGCAACCCCCTTTCCAAGGAAAGTTGTATTGATGTTTTCCGATCAGGCTGAACTTTTCAGGGATTATACTTTTATATAAAAGAATATATATTTATATATTGAGGGGAAGTGGGACAAAATGACCCCCAATGATTTCATGTCCCTAAACATGCAAATTCACAAAAACTGATATAACTATCGTAAAACTGTACCGATTATGTTGAAATTTGGCATGATTACTCTACGTTATATAAACTTTAAGATTTACATGGTACATGAATATTGAAAGTACTCCAAATCGAAAAAAATGAGTTTTTGGTACAAATTTTAGTGATTTTCAAATCGAATTTTCTTTTGCCAACCGAACTAGGTCAAAAATCTAAATATGACGTTTTGTAGGACAACTCATGGGCTTTTATTTGAGGTGTAATCCAGATATGCCATATCAAAAATTTCCGATTTTTTTTTTCGGGGTGGTGTTTGAACTTGAGCCATTTTGCGAGTACCGCTACCCCTTGCATAGAGAGGTTGTATTGATGTTCTTCGATCGAGCTGAAATTTACAGAAGTTGATTTTATATATAAAAGAAGATATTTCACAAAATTTGAGATTTTTATACTAGGGGGAAGTGGTACAAAATAACCACTAATGAATTAATATAAATAAAATCAATTAAACTGCTATAGCTGTACTAAAAATGCACGGATGCGTATAAAATTTGGCATGTTTACTTCGCGTAATATGAACTTCAAAATAAACATGCTATTTGGATTTGAAAAAAAGTTACAAATCGAGAAAATTTGTAAAATTAGTTTTTTTTTCAAATCGACTAATTTTTTGTCAACCGAACTAGGTCAAAAAACTAAATAAGAAGTTTTGTAGGGCAACTCAAGGACTTTCATTTGAAGTGTACCATGGTAAATTAAAATCCGGACGGTATGAGCAACGTATGGAGGCCTCTTGTCGGTAGTTCTTCTTCTTCTTTCTGGCGTTACGTCCCCACTGGGACAGAGCCTGCTTCTCAACTTAGTGTTCTTATGAGCACTTCCACAGTTATTAACTGAGAGCTTACTATGCCAATGACCATTTTTGCATGCGTATATCGTGTGGCAGGTACGAAGATACTCTATGCCCTGGGAAGTCGAGAAAATTTCCAACCCGAAAAGATCCTCGACCGGTGGGATTCGAACCCACGACCCTCAGCTTGGTCTTGCTGAATAGCTGCGCGTTTACCGCTACGGCTATCTGGGCCCCGCCAATTGTCGGTAGTTGTAATACCGATTATATCATACCGTGTTGCCGCTGCCATATCTGAAAGAAATGTCATTTCCTTGCAAAAGTGATGATGTGGATAACAATAAGGCATTGCACCAATGAATATGTGTATGCACCTTACTAGTATGTTTGCTAGAGATCATTTTGTAAATAATTGAGTTTAGCTTAGTTTAGACTGACTGCACATATGGCTGTTATGAGCCACTGTACTGTTTATATCTTGAATAGTATTTTGACTTTTACTGGCCTTGATGTTTGCAAAAGAGTGAAGTGCATGTTCACGAAAGAGTGAAAGAGAGAGAAAGATGGTTGAAAATTACATTTCCTCACGAAAATTATGTATTTTTACAAATAAAAACATATTTTTCAGTAAAATCCTTTTATACGTTGTAGTAGTTCTTATGATTTTGTGTATTTTCCGATACAAAAATATTGGGGGTCATTTAGACCCACTTTTCCCTTATGAAAAGTGTAGTTCTGCAAAATGGGTTCTTTTTTGAATAGTAATGAACACATCTTGAAAAACTATAGATTATTATGAGATAGTTGACAAGCTTTAAATTGTGCTTATTGTAACTTGGTTACCTATTTAAGTTCAAACACTACAACGAAAAATGCAGCAAATCAGCAAATCCGGACACTTATAAATCAACATCCGAACAACTTTGTTTCAACATGAAACTGTAAAATTGAACCATACAAAGCTTTTCAAAATCGACTAAATATATCACGCCTTTAATAACTAGTAGAATGCATATATTCGTTTTAAAATACAAAAGTAGGCAATGTTTGTGATTTTGTTGTTTGGACAGACATGTTTGTGGTTTAAACTGCAATCATCCCTGATTGGTTCAATGAATCCGCATTGAACGACGCAGAGTATTGTTCTTATTTCATATTACTTATGTGTTGACAATGTTCAAAGTATTATTTCAGTTTTATTTGAAAATTGTGTACTTACGGCATCTGAATATACGATTCTAATACAATGTCCGAATTAAAAAAAAAAAAAAAAACATTTGGTTCCAATTCTGGACAGCCTCGTTTTACTACTTTAAACTGTATTTACATCATATTTTTGCAATGTGGTGTCACTAAGCTTTTAAACTATAACTTTGTATTTTGTTTTGTTACAATAATTATTGCGATTTTTTTAAACCACTTAGACTTTAGTGATCTAAATTACGTCTTTCTCAGATTTCGCCTTCGATTTCGCTGCCCCTTTTCGATCACCGCCGCCCATGCAATTATCCTGATGTTCATGACAGTTTTCTCCGGCCGGCTCAATATTTACCGTTTTTTCTTTGTTCTAGACTCACCAGCTGGTCTTGTGCAGAGAATTTGTTTATTATAGAGAAGCGCGAATTCTGAAACCAAAGGTTCCAATTGAACCGTCAAACATGGTTCCAATCGAGAGACTCAATGAGACTCAAAAAGATGTTATGCGAAAGAGACGATGGAGTGAAAAGCGATACGTAAGTGACATCATTGATAAGCTTCGTTTCTTATGGCGACTTACAGGATGAACGCAAACTAAAATATTGTTTGAATGACCTCAATTATTGATAGTCATTGCAAATGTTGTTTATAAACAATGTCAAAATCATCTCCGCGTTTCTCTAGTATAATCATATTCTCTGGTCTTGTGTACACAACAAAACCAGCTGGTCCTCCGATGTTTACAGTCATCGTCATTGTTCTCATGCTCCAGCTGATCATGTTCTCGTGTGTAAACCAGATGGTGGTGACTGAAATCAAGGATGAAAGGTAGATGGTGTTTGAAAATGTACCATCAGTACATTATTGGCAGCTTCTCAATTTCGTCATGGAAGTCTAATCATTCGTGAAAATTACAATATATAAAAAGCATATTTATCATCCAATATAGTTGTATAAACGTTGTATTCGTTGGCACTAATATAAGTTAACCACGGAAAATACACCACATCTGGAGTAACTTTATTATTTTTATTAATTGTTCATAAATGGTAACTGAATTATAAATGCGTTTAAATGATCAATCATATTTAAAATAAGTAAAGAATCAAAATAAACATATTAAACTTCAATTTAGCATTTTATTGGTAAATATTCTTAGTTCAGATATTGGTACTGTCCGGATTTTGATTCACCACGGTACCGCAAATGAAAGCCCTTGAGTTGCCCTACATAACTTTATATTTAGTTTTTTGACCTAGTTCGGTTGACAAAAAATAAGTCGACTAAAAACAACTAATTTTATTAAAAACCTACAGTTTTTTTCGATTTCAAACATTTTTTTCGAATCCAAATATCTTGTTCTTTTTGAAGTTCATATAATGTAAAGTAAACATGCCAAATGTCATACAAATTCGTGCATTTTTACTATAGCTATAGGAGTTTAATTCATTTTGTATATTTTTTCAATATTAAATCATTAGTGGTTATTGCAAAATGTCTTCTTTTATATAGGAAAACAACTCCTGTAAATTTCAGCTCGATCGAAGAACATCAATACAACCTCTCTATGCCAGGGGGTTTGCGGTACTCGCAAAATGGCTCAAGTTCAAACACCACCCCGAAAAAAATACTTTTGTTTCGAAATTTTTTGAAACGGCATATCTGGATTACACCTCAAACGAAAGCCCATGAGCTGCCCTAAAAAATGCCATATTTAGATTTTTGACCTAGTTCGGTTGGCAAAAGAAAATTCGATTTGAAAATCACTAAAATTTGTATGAAAAACTTGTTTTTCTCGATTTTAAGTACTTTCAAAATCCATGTACCATGCCAATCTTGAAGTTTATATAACGTAGAGAAATTATGCCAAATTTTATCATAATCCGTGCAGTTTTAATATAGTTATATCAGTTTTTGTGGTTTTGCATGTTTAGGGACATAAAATTATTGGGGGTCATTTTGTCCCACTGCCCCTCAATATAAAAATCTAAAATTTTGCAAAACATCTTCTTTTATATAGAAAAACAATACCGGAAAATTTCTGCCTGATCGAAGAACATCGAAACAAGAAGGGTTTGCGGCTCTCGCGAACTGGCTCTTAAGAATTTCAAGAGAAATATCTGAGAAATCTAGGGTGCCGGTACCAATGGTTGTAATGTACCAGTAGATTGGACTAAGGAATAAAATGAACTTTTTTCGATAAAAACGACATGTGCTATTTTTGGTGGATTGATCGTCTCTAGTTTAGTCGATTTACCAAATTTCAGCTTTTTATTTTATCAAAAAGTCATATAAATAATTATGTTTATGCAAAAAATTTGCTCCCTTGCACCAGTAGTTGCCGTCGTGTTCCATTAGTGGATCAACGGATGGAAGTAGTTTTTAAAATGGATGTATAAAAATGAAGAAAAGCCTTAGAGATGATCTTTATGCCTCATTCGAAAGATATTAATTGCTGTTCTGAGGGAAAAATGTTAAACTTATGTAAAAATTTACCATTTTATTCAAAATTCCTTGTATCATTCCCGAACGTCTACTACTGGAGCACTAGCCCAACTACTGGAACACGTGTACCAATAGTGGCTCAAGCGATTTTATGTTAAAAAAATAGTTTTATCACTCTTTTTATATTTTTCCCATATAGTAGAGGTTGAAATCTTTCTGTTGACGCCAAAAGATCTCGGTTAAGGCTTTACGTTATTTTGTTATGATTTTTTATAGCTTAGGTAGTTCACTAATGGCACCGGCACCCTATGTGAAATTTCTTGAAACAATTCTCTAAAAAAGTTCTTCGACAATGGCTATAATTTTACCTGGAGAAAGAAAAAGCCAAATTCCAGGATAACTACCTTCCACTATAAAATCATGGTGGATTGTAAAAGTGCTGCGTCTCACATAAAAAAGTTGTATAGAAAACGAAAAACATGTATTGTCGTTTATACCTGAAATTTGTGAAATTATATTTGAGGTAGTTCAGTACACGGATAAAAATCTGATCCGGTTAGGTCATAATATCAGGATCACAAATCATGGTTCCTGGAGTCATAATCATGATTCCTCATAAGCGTAACATCCAGTGTGAAAACACTAAGCGGCGCACTTTGCTTCATCTCATTCGTATCGATCACTCGTGTATCAAGATGACGAAGTGGTTGAGTGGTAGAGTACGTGGCTATCAATCGGAAGGTTCTTGGCTCGAATCTCAATGTATGCTATTTTTAACTTTTTTTTTTATTGTGTCGATCATAAACGGATGCGGGACTCAGCATTTTTGGCATTTGAATCATGATTCCGAGCAATCAGCTACAAAAACCTAACGTGTGTGTTGCGTTACGGCAATCTGACTCATGATATCATGAGTCCAAATCATGGTGTATTTTCATAAGACGAAAACACGCTGGAATCATGATATCATGAGCCATCTTGTTTTTGGATTATGATTTCTACCCGTGTAGCCGAGTACATCTTTGTTCATACGGAATTTTAAAGCTTTAAAAGTAAATAGGTACTCGATTGCTCAGTTTTATCATTATCATTACCTTGAATAAACGCTCAATAGTGTTATCTGACAAATATATCTCAGTAAAGTGAAAGTTTTTGCTCAGTTTATTCATAATATAATATAACAATCGTCGGATATGTATCATCTTGTACAAATCGTCCTCATTTCGGTTCAAATTACCCAATTCAGTGGTCTGCATTTTTTTTTCTGGAAAACGTCTGGAAGGTCAGGGAAAGTCAGGGAATTTTATTTTCAAAATTGAGTCGGCACCCTGGTCTCAAGAATCACACCTACCAAATTTCTATATAATAATATATGGTGATGACTCACCATGCTTCGACTAATGGTGACTTGTGGCTGCTCAGTCAAAGATTGGTGAGCTCGTTTCATGCTTTGATTGCAAATATTTGGAATAATGTTCAACACATTCTTATCCTGATAGCGATAAGAATGTTACCTTTATGTATTTATTTGACATAATACGGAGGAGTTGTCAATAAATGTTGCCGTATACATTTCCATTTTTCAGTTAACTCCCCATAACTCTGTACTTCGTATCTGGATGTCGAACAGAACAATATTATAAGCTAAATTTCATGACTATCTCAAAGTTCCTTTGACCAGCAAATGCACTGATTTTGTGTTCTATAACTCGAAGTTTTCCTAACTCAATGGTCCCTTAAATATCTAGTATTGGATAATTGAGTGTATCTACTTTCACGTGAAAAAACTTCGAGAAGATGGGCCAATGAATGTGTCGACTTACTATATGTTCATGTTTTATTCATAGACTGATAGATTTTTTTTTTTGTATGAGTGACTTTTCGTCAACTTACCTTCTATTATTATTCTTCCCCTATAACTTCGACAAAATGTCTACAAAAATTGTTATAGAAATTTTGAAGCAACGACAGAGATTTGTAAAACAATCAATCCAAACCTAACCGGCAAGCAGTCGAACAAATTTGATTCATTTCTGCTGATCAATCTTGCGTAACACTGGTATTTTATGACTGGAAACCAAACCACCAGACGGAACAAATCGGGCAAACAGCTCTGATTTCGATGCAGACACGCATTTTCCTGACAAATCGCCAATATGTCATAAAAACCGCTCGTTTCTTCCTCACACAGCGCTGTGTCGATGCTTCGTTCCAAAGCCAAACAGATCTGTTGTTCAGCGTGTGACTTTAACGATTTAAAAATAAAACCCCGTCAAGTCGCGATCAAACGCATGAATGAAAATGTGCGTCTTCTATCGTGGTGCAAAGCTACAGATAGCTACAGTGGTGGACAATGCATCGGCAACTCTTACGATTTTATTTTATTTTTCCATTATATTTTGTTTTTGATTCTGTTCAAGAATTAAACAAAAGGCCAAACTGGAGCAGCCTGACTGAAAACATGTTCAATCAAAGGGCTAAACTGAAAGGGTCTAACTGTTTTGTAGTTTCGTTAAAGGGCCGATCTGTCGATGATTCAAAGATTTACACGAGTTATTGAGGTAGGGTAGAAGCACCGGTTTTGGCCATACGCCAGTTGTAGCCATAGTGGATTATACACCGTTTTACATAGCTAATCAGCATGAAACCTTTTGTGTGCAGTAGATCACATTCATATGACAGAGCTACATTCATTTACTTGTCCAAATTGATTCAAAACATAAGAAAAACAATTTATTTTCCTTATAATTTTAACTCCCATACAACTAATTTGGCCAGGGCACTCCTAATTTGGCCACTCCCATGAGAAATCAATGCAATTGGCCAATTTAGGAACCGAAGTTAAATCTCTGGCCGAAACTGGTTCCGTTGGCCTATATTGACCAACGGGATTTTCATAGCGAAAAAATAGTTTTGGCTCAGTTTTGATATTTTACACATATAATATGGATTGAAAGCTTGCATTTGGCATATTTGTTGTATGAATACTGCTTCACATTCAGTTTTTATTGACATTTTCTCTTAGGCTGGCCAAAACCGGTGCTTTTACCCTACTTGAGATTTAAAATGTTAAGGGCTACGTAGACTATAGTGAGTGTCGAACACAAGTACGAAAAAAAGTGAATGGGTTTGAAATAGAATTAATCAATATAGTACTGAATCTCTGATCTAGAATTTATTAATGTTTCCGTATTGCCGATAGGCCCTTCTCGAATGTTTCGCTAGAATTTCTATTCGTTTGAGGTTGAGGAATCGCCACTGATCTGAATAATTCAAAAAAATTTAAATTCGACTTCAGCAATGTTGTAGATTTAGACGAAATGAATTACAAGCCTAATTTTTCAAATCGGCGTATCTAACACTCGGATGGTTTCGAGAAAAATGCGATGCAACATATTGTAAGGAATTTTAAATCCTGTTTAAAATGTTTTGCATTTTTTCTATTGCTGTGTCTACTAGAAGTTGAAAAAAAGCACACTGTTTCTAACAACTATTAAACAATTCCGATTTGTTTTGAATTACATTGAAAAACTGGTAAAATTATCGAATAAACCCTTTTGCTTTGTGCTGCTCACATACACCATGATGATTCGTCGATACCATACCTTGATTGATACATACACCTTGCTTGATGCGTCGGTTTGACAGTTCGTTTTTCACATGCGTCACGTCATATACACCAGTATTGTTTTTAAGTTGCACATACACCGGTTTGAAAATTCCCATGAAACTTAATAAAGTTAGTCAATTCGTCAGTTTCAGCTTTCAACGACAACGAATGTTGGTTCCCGAATGTTTCCAATTTCAACTAGACCAACAGGAGCACCGGACGGAGCCGTGAGTAACAAAAGTAGAAGGAGAACAGTTCTTGTGAGAAATTTGGTGAGAAATATGGTCTAAAACCGAATACTGATGATGTTCCACATCAGTTTGCTGATCCGTCAGCTAGCTGCAGCTGTGGAAATCCGAATCTCTCGATTTCCAACATGTTTAGTGATTCGGAAACAGTATGACGTATTTGATGTTTATAATTTTAGGTTTTGATTCTGCATATAGGTCGCTTTACTATGAGCATATGTACGGTGTATGTGCTAGCACGAAAAATGTTGACAGTTGAGTCGCTTTGCAAACGAAGGGTGTATGTAACACTGAGTAAAGTGCACATAGGGCATAATTTCAATTTATTTCTAAAAATCAAAAAAATGGTTGTAAGAATACTTTTATAGACTCAGTACGTTGATTATGCGTTTGTCAAGCCCACACAAAGCAAATCTCGATTTGTTTATTTTTGCAGATACGTCGGATTGAAGAATTATGCTTAATTAGAATAAGTTTGCTGGAAACAATTTGTATGTAGCGCTTTACTGCCCATAACTGCATATTTGTAACATTCGACAAAAGTAGGCATTGAGTAAATGGGGTACCAAGTTTGTATTTTACTGCAGTATGGGAGGAAACTAAAATTTCAAAAAATCATTAAGAATTCAAAAGAGCTTATTTGAGGCTGAAATTTTGCACAATTCATACCGCATATTGGGTGAATAGACAGAAAATTATTCTGATATAAATTTCGTTGCTACTACATTATGAGGCTCATGTATAATCTCAATGTGACTGTTATGCGGTTACATTTGCCAGTGTGACAAAACAACTTGGTATTTTTTTCGAATTTTCTAGAACAAACTCACAGATTTTAGTAAGTTGATCGAAAGTATTTATCATTTGATGACTCTCCCCGGTATTAACTCCAATTTGTCAAAAATGTCGAATGTGACTGTTATGCAGTTATGGGCAGTTTACTACTTTCAGTTAAATCTTATAAATTTTCACGTAAGTCAAATTGTTATAACTTATGAAGAAATTTTTTAAGTCGTGATTAGAAAAATTACTTAAGACTATTTATTAAAATTCAAGTTTTGTCTGACGTGCTGTAAACATTTCATAAAATCGATACAAATAACTGAGATCTTGGCTACCAAAGTTGACAATTTTGTATGAAAAATCGAAAAAGTTCCAAATGCATTGTCCACCACTGTACCTACCAGTTGATGGTGGAGACCGCGAGGAGAGTACCCTTTCACTCGAACAAACCGCGACGTCGTGTAGTGCACAACTCTCACTCCATGTGGAAGGCTATCTGCGACGACAGACCCTCATTCTGGTCCGTCCGTTTCTGGCGAGCACGTTTCCTTTTCTGATTTACCTCTAATCCCTTTCGCAGTGTCACAGCAGTCCGTTTACAGTTGGTTCGTTGCACCTGTGTCTGCTGTCGCGGAGTCTGGCCACTACCGTCTGCTCTATGGTGCAATTTGCGATTCCACTTGGGTGCAACAGCATAATGATGCTTTTCTCCCGGTTCAACCATGGGTTGCTCCAGGATGTGGTGGTAGGGTGGGGTCACGACTAGGATGCTCTTCCTCGAATCTGATTTAATAAAATTTTATTTGGAGGTCTACATCGTTGCCAACCTTCTAGATTTGTCTGGATCTTCCAGACTATTTTCCAAAAACCTGGAAGATCCAGACACTATTATGTAAGAAATTTGTAAGGTTCTTCATACACAACATATAAGATTCTTATATGTCTTCCATGGAGAACCTTACAAATTCATTATAAAATTGTGTCTGGATCTTCCAGGTTTTTAAAAGAGCCCTATAAATTTTCGCAAAACTGGTCACAGGATAAATTGATCAAAAATATCAGAAAAGTTTGTACATTCTATATTTGATTACATGTAAATGACACTATACACACAATTGGCCATCCACACATGTTCACGTTTTCCTTTCTTTTCTCTCTCTCCATATCTACAGATGTCGCCAGTTCTACGTGCAACGACACCCATGGGTGCCAGCGTACCAGGCCGTCATCACGTTCTTCGTCATCGCCAACTTTACGATGGCCACCTTCATGGATCCCGGTGTCATACCGAAAGGTAAGTTTTTTTGAATGCTGCTCGCTCAGATCTGAGGAAGAAGACGAAGGTGATGGTGATGATGGTTTTTGGTTTCGACGAGAATAATTAGAAAAGTTACGGCAATTACAGTGCTGGAGGCTGCACCGGGCCTTCCGGTGGATGGGTTTAAGTTGTCTGTGTAGTTTCTTTTAATCACTCTTCTGTGAGGTTCTTTGGAGGAGAGCATCAGGGCTGATGGTGGGTCACTTTTAATGAGTTGGTCATTTTCAAAAGTCTCCTCTTAGGATCATTTTCATGGTCAAGGTTTAATTTCATATTCATTTAATGATTCAATTTTGAATTATAATTAAACCAATCCCTGATCATACCTGTGATAGTTTAATCTTTGTTATATACTTTTTGATTTCAATAACACTTCTTCAAAAGTAGTTAAGGTGACTTGTCGGGTTGTTACGAAAGCCTTTCGTACACTGAGGCAAAAAACTTAATAATTTATTAAGGAATAATTATGATCTGGCGACACAACGATTATTGTTGAAATTCTGAAGTTTTACTTATGATTTTGGTGAAGAATTTCATTACTAAATTTCATAAGTCAACCAATGAAAACCTGTAACCAATTCAATGAAAATTGAATGATTAAATTTATCAATTATCAATAATGTTTGCCTTTCATTTTAGGCGTGCTCAAAAATTGTCATGTTTTGATAACATGTGGCCTACTTTCAATTAACTTGTACCCAAGATTGATTGCGGGGCAGTTCCTCTAGCGATTGCTAGAAAAAAATATTTCGAGTGATGGCTTTTAAATAATTCAAAGCTCTCACTTATGAAACTTCTTCTTTCTGGCATTACGTCCTCACTGGGACAGAGCCTGCTTCTCAGCTTAGTGTTCAATGAGCATTCCCACAGTTATTAACTGAGAGCTTTGTTTGCCAAAGTTGCCATTTTCGCATTCGTATATCGTGTGGCAGGTACGATGATACTCTATGCCCAGGGAAGCCAAGGAAATTTCCATTACGAAAAGATCCTGGACTGACCGGGAATCGAACCCAGACACCTCCAGCATGGCTTTGCTTTGTAGCCGCGGACTCTAACCACTCGGCTAAGGAAGCCCCCCTTATGAAACTTATGATCCCATATTCGAAATGGTTAAGCGTTCAATGAAACCATAATTTGGCTGATTCATAAGTCATGATTTATGGATCACCTAAGTATTTTTGCCTCAGTGTAGGTTCTACTGAGTTTAACTGATAATGTAGCCATTATGTTTTCTTTGTCTCCTTAAGGTTTTTTTTATTTTTAGGTGGTTTCTTTTTTCATTATCTTGCTTGAAGCGAATTCTGATGCAAAATTCTGCAGGCTCCAGAGAAGCCTTCGGTGATTGTTACGAGATTTTTCAACTAATTCTTCAAGAATTTCATTTCAGATTATTCGAGGAAAAGCTCCAGGAATTATCACAGTAGATTCTCCAGAGATTCATCTGAAATACTGCCAGGGACTCCTACAGGGATCTCTCCAGATATTCTTCTAGAGATTCCTCTACCACTTATTCTTCCTGTGGTTTTTCAAAAAATATCTTGAGAAATTTCTCCAGGATTTGTTCCTGAGATTCTTGAGCCCATCAACGTTGCTATCTCAAGTCATTTGCACAGGGAAATACTATCTTTGGACTTCCTCCAGATATTTTTCCACTTTTTACTCTAGGAAATCTTTCAAAGATTTTTGCGGTAGTGCTTCGTGAAGCCCAAGCAGGGCACACAATTTCGCGCGTGTTTTCGTCGCCGGAGATTTTTTTTCTGTTTTGAAGCGTCTCGCTGGGTAGTGCTTCGTGAAACCCAAGCAGGACGGTTCGATTTTGCGTCGTCAGATAGGTTTTGCTCACGGTTTCGCGCGTGGTTTCGTCGCCGAAGATTTTTTTTCTGTTTTGGAGCGGCTTGCTGGGTAGGTATTTAGGAAAGCCCAAGCAAGACGGTTTGTTTTCGGGACGCCAAGAAGTTTTGTGTTCAGTCGAGGATGGATTACCAAGTGGTGAGTTCGTTTCATGCTTGTGACGCATTTTCTCTTGAAAGCGTAACTTTTAAGTAATTTTTAAAAACAAACTTTGTATGGTTCGTCATTATAAGTGTCGGCATTATGCTTTTTTCTTATACAATTTCAATATACATATATTTTTCTCTTTTTGACATTATTAAAAATTATCTTTTGAATTGTTCGACATTGTGAATGTTGACGTATTTTTTAAAACTTCTACCATATCGAGACAAAATGCACAGTAATACTCATATGTAATTTTCAAACAAACTATGTATAGTTCGTCACTACAAGTATCGGCATTATTCCTGTTTCATATAATTTAAAATATATACATGTTATTTTCAGTTTCCGTCATTAATAAAAACATCTTTTGAATTGTTCGACATTATAGATGTTGACGTATTTTTTAAAGCTTCTACCAAAAACTTCTCGAGACAAAAATACAAAACTAGCTTTAAATATAAGTCGTATATTTCCCCCTTGTCCATGGATCGCATCATCGACCAGAGGTGACTCCCAGATCTTTTCCTCCCTCACTAATAAACACCCTTCCCGTGGTGATTGTGGAGATGCAGAGGTATTCTCGGTCTCTAGAAGCAACAATCATTACACTCTAACATTCCTTCCCCATCCCAACTGACTGTAAGGACTTGGCCGGCGCCGTTATTGATCTATAATACTAGATCTGCTAAAATTGCATTTCGAGAGTAAGCGGAAACTCCCATCCCTTATTCATTTGGATCGTAGTGCAATTCTTACCAGTTCCGATCAACCACGGAGTAGCAACCATTGACATGTACAGTCAGTCTATCCTATGCTATGCTAGGAAATCTTCCAAAGATTTTTGCATTTTTTTTCAAAAAAATCCGCAAATATTAATTTTGGAGTTAAAAAATCATTTAGGGATTTTTTTCCAAGATACACTAAAAGATTGTTTACATAATTTTATCCACGGTAACGACAGAGAATTTCTGCAAAAAAAAAAAAATCCTCGAGGGGTTATTCGAGAAAATCTTCTAAGAACTTTTTAAAGAATTCCTCAAATTCGACCCGGTGTTTCATCATTGCGCTCCTCTAGTTTTTTTCTAGGAATTTCTCCAGAATGTCATCCAAGAATTACAACTACAGTTCTTCCACACATTCCTCGAAAAAATCCCATGAAATCTACAAAAGTTAATTTAAGATTCCGTACTAATTGATGGTCGGGTTTCACATTTTTCAAACCCGAACCCGACCCGTACCCGGCTTATTTTATTTCTTCAAACCCGACCTGACCCGAACCCGAGACAATAGTTGAAAGGCATACCCGTGCCCGACCCGAACCTAGGGACGTTCCGATATTGCGAAGTATCGATATTTGATTCCATACGATTATCAAATCAAAGTATCGATAGCGCTTGAGCTACTGAACAACTTTGCCGAAGGCGCCATCTTTCTAAATGGCTAGGATCCTAAGATAACCGCAAAACAAAAGTTTCATGCTCACTAGCACCGCCTGGTGGCAAATGTTTGAATCTCATAGCTTTTATAATGATAGTCCTTGAGCTACTGAACAACTTTGCTGAAGACGCCATCTTTCTAAGTGGCCAGGATCCTGAGCTATCCGCAAAACAAAAGTTTCATGCTCACTAGCACCGCCTGGTGGCAAAATTTCGAATCTTATAGCTTTTATAATGATAGTCTTTGAGCTACTGAACAACTTTGCCGAAGACGCCATCTTTCTAAGTAGTCAGGATCCTGATATATACGCAACACAATAGTTGCATGCACACTTGTACTGCCTGGTGGCGCAATTTCACTTAAGCAGTGTTACCTGCTACGAAAAAAAAAATTAGAACACTTCATGAAATACTGGATTACACTTGAAGAGTATTGCTATGTTGCTAAGCATCATATTTTTTTGTTCCGCTCAAGTTTGATGGTTTTGATCTTTACTTTATTCTTCTTAAACAGTGCTGCCAGCCACATGAACATTTGTGATTCGGCCGACTGTATGGCACGCAACACTTCCTTCAACTTTGGTGAATATTTGATATCGTTATCTTTAAATTTTTTTGGTTTTTGCATATCACACCTCCATAAAATTGGCTATTTTGATAACAATCGAGCAGTGTTGCCATATATTACCAACTTGAAAGGCCATTTTGAAAAGTTCTCAACCCATGCTTCAACTTTGCCGAATATGTCGAATCAATATTTCCGCATCTAGACGTAGCATTTTTCAAAAAACATAATTACTACCCTGATTTTTTTACGACCCCCCGATAATGGTCATAAAAAGAGGTCGGGGTGTACATAATATCGATACCAAAATATCCAATATCGAAAGCAAAATATCGATATTCCGATATATCGGAAGTATCGGAACGTCTCTACCCGAACCCGAAAATATTTCACTGTTTAAACCCCCGAACCCGACCCGAAACCCGAAAATTTTTGGTAAGAAAAACTCGAATAAAACCCGAGCTCAGAAAGATGGTAAATTTATCGTTTCTGATGCATAGGGAAGCATTCAGTTTGCTACTATGCTCACAACTCTCACCAAACCCGACTCAACCCGACTTTTTTTCAAGCTCGAACCCGACCCGTACCCAACTTATTTTATTTCTTCAAACCCGACCCGAACCCGAACCCGAAAAATTTCAAATTTTCAAATTTCGGGTTTCGGGTTTCGGGTTTGAAAACTCGAGACACGAACATCTCTATTAATTTCCAGAAAATCATCCTACACATTTTTCTAAAGGATTCCGTTCGATGTTTTTCAAGGAATTCCTTCAGAAAATGCTGCAAGATATCATCAAATCATATCATCAAACTTCCGTTGCACGCTTTCTAATCTCAAGCTCCACGATTGTTGATGAGGGGTCCACACTACAGCAGCACTCTCTAAAATAGGTCGTATGAGGGGATTTATTTTTATTTCCGTACAAAGTGGGCCGAAGGGTCCCAGATTTTCATGAAACTTTTTCCACAGGCAGGGCTCATCAATATATGAATAAAAAAAAATTGAGAAAAATTCAGGGTCGCTTATTTTCCCGGAAAACTCAGTTGAAATTTTCCTCTGACACTACTTACTTTGAAAAATCATAACTCAAGAACGAAGCATCGTAGAAACAAAGGTTTTTTTATGAAAATGAAAGCAAATTTTCTCAGGAATAAAAAATATATTACAGTGACCCCACGCAGTTGAATCACCCACAATTTATGAATCAGCTGAATTCAAAAGACAAAATTATTATCAAACTTGTCACAAAACATCACAGAATTATTTTTACACATAGTTTCTTATCGGTAAAAATAATTCTATGATGTTTTGTGACAAGTTTGATAATAATTTTGTCTTTTGAAGTCAGCTGATTCATAAATTGTGGGTGATTCAACTGCGTGGGGTCACTGTAACTGGAAAAAGTTTTCTACAAAATTTTCCACCGTTGAGAAAATTCGTAAAGAAAAGCCGGAAAAGCTATGCTCCAACTCGTGGAAAATTTTCAAAAAAAATATTTTTGAGAGGATAATTTTATAAGCTTTAATCGCTGAAATTTTTGAAATGTACTTTTTTTCGTTTTTGAGTTATGGCCAATTCTGTGGAAAATGACCACACAGCTAAAAATATGTTGTAAATTTACGTTTATTTTCATGCACATATTTGGAGCATCAAAATAAACCTAAATTTCAACGACCAATCCATTATTTTTCAATCGAATTCACTTTAAATTTACACGATCATGTAATATTCAACCATTTTTAGTTGAAAGTTGAATTTATATGCATTTAATTTTACATGTTGCTGTAACAACACACGAATTTGGTTTATTTTTACAGTAGACTTCAGTTTACATCACATTGAAAATTAAATATTTTTTTCTGTGCATATAAGTCTATTCTTTGAAAACCTATATTTCAATCGAATCATCGCAAAAACAAAGATTTTTTATCAAAGCAATTGCAAATTTTCTAAAACATCTGAAAAAAAAGATATGAATTTTACAGCATTTTTGTTTTAGGGCCAGTCTACTAGAGATGCTAGTATTAGAAAGTCAGCAGAAATTAATAACGCCAAACAATTTTTCGACTGGGCTGTGTCGCAAAAGGTGAAAGACCAATTTAAAAAAGATTGGGAATTTACCTATGCAACTGAAAATGACTATTCAGAGGCTGAAAAATTTCTTCAGGAAAGATTTTCTAACCTTGTTCCAATTCCTGGAATAAAAAAATATCATTCATTTATACCAAAAGACGAACGAAGCATTTTTGCTAGTGAATTTTCAGATGCACATAAAAACCAAGAAAATACAGCATGCTTTGTTCTTAATAATACAAAGAAAAGAAAATCTGCTAGTTTTAGCAACCAAAGATAATCTTCCCGGTTGATAAAATAGATAGCATTAAGATGAAAATGTAAGTTATATACTGAATAATTGAATAAATAAAATAAAAAAAATTATAATAATCTTATTTGTTCCATAGAAAAGAAAGAATCCCTTTTCAGTGTAATGGAAAATTGAGGCAGAAACAGTTTTTTCACATACTTGTTTTTAATTATGAATCGTGGTTTACGGCTAACCAGCCGAGTGGAAGTTTAACAACTACCGAAAAGCTAAACATTACATATAATTTGCAATTGGATTAGATGGACAAAGTGATGTGAAGCTTTGCGAAAAATTTACACGTCTTCTCAGTGAGAATCGAACTCACGACTCCCCGATCTCTAGTTGGGGCGCGTTACCACTACGCCATGAGACCTACCTAAAAAAAACAATGCGCTCACGGGCTAGGCATTGGATATATATAGAAAGCGTTGTGTTTGGATGGGCATCTAATTCTTCCGAAAGAGGTGCACTTTGCGAAAAAGGACCACGTGATTATTGAGCTGAAATCGAATTCAGGTTAACTTCTGCGTTCATGAGTCCTCTCATGGCGTAGTGGTAACGCGCCCCAACTAGAGATCGGGGAGTCGTGAGTTCGATTCTCACTGAGAAGACGTGTAACTTTTTCGCAAATCTTCACATCAATTTGTCCATCTAATCCAATTGCAAATTATATGTAATGTTTAGCTTTTCGGTAGTTGTTAGTTTTTTTTTCAGTTTTTCTTAGCGGTGTAATTTTTCATGAAAAATATCATCCATTCCGACTTATACTTCATTAAAACCAATCACATATCTTTTTTTCATCTGTTTTAGAAAATTTGCAATTGCTTTGATAAAAAAATCTTTGTTTTTCCGATGCTTCGATTGAAATATGGGTTTTCAAAGAAAAGGCTTATATGGTCATTTTCCACAAAATTGGCCATAACTCAAAAACGAAAAAAAAGTACATTTCAAAAATTTCAGCGATTAAAGCTTATGAACTTACCTTCTCAAAAATATATTTTTGAAAGTTTTCCACTAATTGAAACATAGCTTTTCCGGCTTTTCTTTACGAATTTTCTCAACGGTGGAAAATTTTGTGGAAAACTGTTTCCAGTTAATATTTTTTTTTATTCCTGAGAAAATTTGCATTCATTTTCATCTTCTTCTTCTTTCTGGCCTTACGTCCCCACTGGGACAGAGCCTGCTTCTCAGCTTAGTGTTCTTATGAGCACTTCCACAGTTATTCACTGAGAGCTTACTATGCCAATGACCATTTCTGCATGTGTATATCGTGTGGCAGGTACGAAGATACTCTATGCCCTGGGAAGTCGAGAAAATTTCCTACCCGAAAAGATCCTCGACCGGTGGGATTCGAACCCACGACCCTCAGCTTGGTCATGCTGAATAGCTGCGTGTTTACCGCTACGGCTATCTGGGCCCCATTTTCATAAAAAAAGCTTTGTTTCTACGATGCTTCTTTCTTGAGTTATGATTTTTCAAAGAAAAGGCACATTTGCACATATTTTACAAAATTGGCCATACAGTGGTCACACTATCATGGGTCACCCTCTATTATGGGTCATTTCCATTTGAAATGCGTGTGGAATAGAGTGACTAGTAATCGTGACAGGGTGACCCATAATAGTGTGAGCAGTGTAACTCAAAAACGAAAAAAAGTACATTTCAAAAATTTCAGCAATTAAAGCTTATGAAATTATCCTCTCAAAAATATTTTTTTTGAAAATTTTCCACGAGTTGGAGCATAGTTTTTCCGGCTTTTCTTTACGAGTTTTCTCAACGGTGGAAGATTTTGTGGAAAACTTTTTCCAGTTAATATTTCATAAAAAACTTTGTTTCTACGATGCTTCGTTCTTGAGTTATGATTTTTCAAAGTAAGTAGTGTCAGAGGAAAACGAAAAAAATCCAACTGAGTTTTCCGGGAAAATAAGCGACCCTGAATTTTTCTCAATTTTTTTTATTCATATAGCCCTGCCTGTGGAAAAAGTTTCATGAAAATCTGAGACCCTTCGGCCCACTTTGTACGGAAATAAAATAAAATCCCCGTCTGTTGAATCAATATCGCGCTAGAAAGTGATGTACGGAGAGCCGGGATACGATTTTCAACAGACCCAGTCAATTTGTTTGCTTCGCGGGTGTTATGGACATTGTCGGCAGAACATTTGAAAAGGTGCCCGCCTAAAACGCGGAACAGCAAGAGTCGTACTGTTGGTGAATGCGTTATCTATGACATGCTAGTACATGAACATGATAATAGGGTCCTAAGGCCCTGTCCCGATTTTAGTGCCAAACGCTAAATTTTAGGCCAAAAACACATTTTTACTAAATTTTTTAATGCTTTTCATTTGTTTAAGTACAGAAAAAAAACATTTTTTTATGTTTTTATAGATTTTGTCACACCCCTTGTTTTAAACTCAAATTTTGGGTGTATTTTGTTTTCCGTGTCCCTTCCGAAATGTCAGATAGGAACAACCCCAGTGTTAAAACTAAAATCCCTGTGGTATTTTTGTCGACTAAGCGAACGTCAAACATGATCTCAAGTGTCAAGGTTCATTTATGGATCCAATTTTTAAGTTAAAGTTTTAATATGATAAATCCGTTATTTCCCTGGCCACGATCACAGGGTTTGACGGTGCCAAAGTAGAAGGTGCACCATAATAATACCCGTCTGTGAAACATATCACCTTCCCAATACTTTGGCACACCTCTAACGGTTCATGATTTATCATGAAACGGCTGCATTCAGGCGGAGGATCTGTTAATATGTTTCGGCATATTATCAGGTCCTCTTCGAACGGAGGGACCGCCAGGGCTCATTAGTTACTTATACACCAGTGCTGGTTGTTGATGGTTCAGTTCGTTTACCACGAGCTGTAGCATCCTTTGTACTAATCAGTAATGGTTGTTAAGTTTCGAAGCTAACGTGTGATCAATCGTTTTATAATGCAACATAAGAATGTGTTTGGGTGTTTGGTGGAACTGCGCGTAACACTCGTTGTTATTCAATTTAGTGATTGTGAGGGTGCTAATAGTGATTTCATAATAAAATCTATGGTGAAGAAAATTTGAAAATGAAATTGAAAGTGATTCTGATAGTTTTGTTAAAAATATTATAATGATGATGTATTATGATGTGAACTCTACTAATTTAATAAAGGCCATAATACATTTTGCAATCATTTCTCTGAATATAAACATTATTGCCTAGTTCTTCAAACATGCATGATAAAAGTGTTAATAATGACAGCGAGTGCAGAAAAATGGATCGAAGGGATTTTGTTTTACTGTAACTTTGTTGATAGTGCTAAATTGTAGTTTGAATAGTAATGACTCTACAGCAACAAAAATAATGAAACATTTTAATTTGAATATCTTTTAATTACTTAGTAATGCTAACAGATGGTAAATGCTAATAACAATGAATTTATATGAAAATGGTGTAATGTGAAAAGTGATATAATGGAAAGTATATCTGAAGTGTATTACGAAAATTGATGAGTGATAATCGGTGAAATACGTGATAGTGTCGAAAATAAAAGTGACGATAGTGAGTGATGAAATGAAATGGGGAATGAGGACCTTTTAATAAAACTATTTCGTTCTTCACTTTAACCACTCTAGTAGCATTTCAAGCCTTATCATAGTTTGATAGTAGTCTAAAGTACTAGACTGCAAAACTACGGTAAGGGCTGATATCCTGCTGCTAGGGTACACAGTGACCATTTGAGCAACATTGCTTAGGAACGTCTGTGTGATGAACGCAATAGAGGCTTATAAAAGCAAATGCTGGGAAGGAGCTTAGGGCAGATTAAGAGTGCCAGTACTACCCCTATCGCTACCGACAAAAAAAAAAAAAAAAAAAAAAATATGATAAATCCGTTATTTGAGCGGGAAAAAATGCTAAAGTAGTTGCTGTAACATGCTCTTTCGTGTTATGAAATGAAAACAAGATTTCATTAAACATTTTAGGACCCTATTGATGGAGCCGAGCGCAACAAGGTTCGCTTAGGAAGCAGTTTACCGATAGATGGGGATACCTTTGGGATGAAGGATGAATTCAGCAATTTCGAATTGCGAGATAATCGCGCATTTTCTAAGGGATTCTTAAAATAGATCAGTCAGATTAGATTACCAACGAGTAGGTATCAAGAAACATTTAAAGCAAGTTTCCTGAAATGAAGAGTCGTTAGAGGAATCCAAATAAAACTTTTGGGAGTATTCCTAACATGATTATTGACGGGAATACTAACAAGATTTCTGAGAGTAATGCTTAGGAGATATCGAAGAATCAAAAATAGTCCCATTAAAATTCAGCAAATCTTAGAATTCTTAAAAAGGGGTCCCAAGAAAATTCTGAATAAAAGTTCAGTGTGATTCTGTGATTCTGAATTATGAACAAGACTTTAACAGCTATAACAATATTTTTGAGAGGTTTTCAAAAAGATCCTAAATAAATAATAGAAATTCCTAAGTTTGTAGTAGATTTGTTAGGGCGATCCTGAGGTGATTTCGAAACGAAATTCTAAGAGGTAATGGAATCCTAAGCTCGTGAGTATTACACACCTTTCAGAAGAATTATTGAAAAAAAACCATCTTAGAGAATTCCTGAAGTGAGTAATTTGTAGATTGCATACTGAGAGCTTCCATGTTTTGGCTTTCTCAATGTTTTTCCGATGGATTGGATCTTATGGAAGGCTTTTTCAAGTGAATAGCCATCCGATCAGAGTTCCGATGAGAAGACATGAGAGCTTTCATTGCCGGACACGCCCATCTTCTTAGTTACTGAGATAGGAAAGGAGACTTATGATATGATATCTAACTAAATTCAGGGTGTCCATCCATCCGGGAAATCCGGGAAAAGCGGGAAAAACACGGGAATTTCATTTGGTCGGGAAAAATACGGGAAATTGTAGAACACACCGGGAGAAATATGTATTCCGAATATAAGTGAATCAATTGTTTTCAATTTTAAGTAGGTACTGTACAGGGTTGTTAACGTTGATCAACGATTAACGCCGTTAACGTTGATTTATTTGTTGATTAACGTCAACTCCTTTTCTTAGCTGTTAGCGTCAACGTTAACGGGTTTCGTCGAATTAACGTCAACGGGTATCGCTAATCAAACGTTGATTATGCGATTGATAGAGCTTCGCAAAATACTTGTTATTCTTATAAACAATTCGTTTCTATGCAGGTGTGTTTCTAAGGAAAATGTATCAATCTGCATTCAACAGTCAGCCTGATCGGACCGATCGGTCAAAAATTTTCGCGTTTTTTCCAATTCAATTTGTAAATTGTACAAATGAGTTAAAGGCCTCTATCGCTGCATTCCCATCAAAAGGTTGCTTCCGTCGCGGACATCCAGCAATCAAGCGGTTTCAAATAACCACACTAAGATCCCGCCGATTCGTCAAATTTCTGCGCCAACATGTTGAAACGGGCACATTTAGGGACTCATCTAGTGAAAATCCTGGTTTTACCAGAGACAGCAAGACCATTAGTGAATAAACCGAGTGCTCAATTGGATTAACGCCGACGCCGATCTCAAGTGTTTTACCTGAGTTTCCCAGACGGTGTCTCCTGTTGACGAACAGAAATGAGGACTGGTAGAAAGCATTCTGGAATCAGCACGAACATGAACGACAAGTACCCTGATGATCGAGGAGTACCTTGACCTTACTTATCCACCACGCTTCAAATCATGTGCATAGGTGCTGCAAGAACCGAAATCAACATCAATCGTCTTGTTTCAGTCCAAAACCACCTTTTCCGAAAACGCTTCGTAGCACAGACAGATCTTTCTTGTTAAAGTACTGCCTATACTCGCAATACAGTCCCATTAGGAAAATCGTCATGTCGAGAAAAACGCTTCTAAACATATTTTCAAATGTGTTCGTTCCACCGCTGCTGATAGCAATAAATCGTGGTAGCATTACTCTACACACTATCATTACAATATTATAAAATCGTCAACAACTGTAACACGGTTAAAATGGTTGTTTCTGAAGTCCAAATCTGGGACCCAAGCCAATGGGACTCGTTATCCGAGTACTTCTCTAGCCAACCGCAATTATACCCGCATACCAGTCCCATTCCTTAGGACTCGCTTACTTTGTTATCACGCTCGTTGACACATTAATATTGAAGTTTACAATTGATCACAAGGCATTTTTCCTTCTGAAACTTTTAGTAGGTACTCGCATGTTTTAATTGCAAATTTACTTCGAAGTACTATTCGGTGGTAGGTACTATACTTTATACAATGATAGTGTTGAAAATTTGATTTGTCTGTTTCTGTTGGCCGCTTGGTTTAATCCCCCCACTGCACAGGAGCGTTGGATTTGAACCATACCGAGGAATTTAACTAATAGAGCAAGTTTTGGATCTCAATGACGACAATCGCTTCAATCATGCGATTCCCCATGTGTGGATAATACTGTTGTGTGTCCAGAACTATCCTTTCTCGGCATTAGATGTTATATATACTCCGTGTGACTATGAAAATCCTGTCGATGATACCAATGGCGATGTGCGCGAAAAACGTCCCCTTTCATACCGACGAAAGTTGAGCCTGCTGGAGATTTCGTTTACAATTATTTAAATAAGTTGACAATTGGCCAAACCTTCTTTCAAGGAGATTCTATTTTTCTTGTTTTTTTTTAGCCTCGCAAGGATATATACTTTTTGTTGTGGTTCTATAATTTATTGCAACAGAAGTCACTCTAGAAAATGTTCATGTCAAGCTAGAAAAAGTATTTTTCGTGAATAAACATGGTTTTAATCAGTACAATTTGTGATATTCTTTCTTTTAATGAAATGAAAACCACGATGCAAGATTACAAAACATATTATTAAAATGGGTTTGTTTCAATTTCGTCATGATCAACTAATGGGACTGTTATGCGGGTATTTGTAATATGGGACACACATGGTTTGGTATTTTTTCCACATTTTGTCAATACAAAAATTCAATTTCAAGCATGATTTAGGGAAGTACACTAAAAATAACCATCATTCACGGAGCTAACTCAAAAATGGATAAAATTCAAATGGGACAGTTATGCGAGTATGGGCAGAGTATATTTATCCAAAAATACAGCTATGGATGATTGGACCCACTCTCATCTCAAAGATTGGAGTTTTTCAAGCTGATCAAGAACATTTGTTGGACACTTCGGCATACATACACTAACTGTTATTTAAAATGTATTCCACAATATATAATTATATTTTTAAAGTTATTGGTTAAACTGTTTTATTCTATCCTTTTCCCAATTACTCAGTTGAGACGGTTGTAAGTGTAAAAACCTACCTTGAAGAAAAAACTACTTCGAAGTTTTTCAGCAATTTGCTGTACGAGCGAAAACTCACCTTAAATACTGTTGTAAAGCTGGAAAGCAGTAGAAATTCAACTTAGACTTCTAGATAAAAAAAAAAAATATTCATCCTTAAGTTAGGTTTCACAATACACAATTACCATAAAGGTAACATAAAAAATAACGAAGCCGTTACCGTCAAATCAACGCCAAACGTTATGGTTATCGTTAATCAACTATTTTATACGAGGCAACGGAAGATTCGTTAAACGTTACAATCAACGTCAACGAATCAACGAAATGGCGTTAATCGTTAATTAACGTTAACAACCCTGGTACTGTAGACAAAACTGAAAAATTTTGCCACAAGATACACAACTGACAACTAAAACTTCGCATTATGATTAACTTTTAGTGCGATGCTAGAGGGATAGATTTCTTTTGAGATGATTTAAACATTTCTGACGTCAAAATATTGAGCCAATTCAAAGGAGATTTCGTTAAACATCATTGAGATCCTTGAAAAATTTGTAGAAGGACACAGAGTTATTCCCGACAAGCTTCTAGGTGAGATGCTTGATAGGTTTAAATAAAAATTCATGGCTATTCTTGATGAGATTCTTACGGGAATCTATGCGATAATTGATCAGGTAATTGAAGGTGCTTTGGAAAATAACTTGGAAGTTAAGTAGTGGATAGCTTATAACATTACAAACAAGTTTTATAAAAGATTTTTTTTATTCTCAGCAGTGGCGATTCCCTAACCTCAAGTCTACCTGTTCCACGATTATAAATTCTTGACTTTCAGAAACAAATTTGCATCTAACAAGTAGAGCTTTGTTAGAAAAGAAGATTCCAACTATTCACTTTGTGCTTCATAATCTAAATTTGTCGAATTATCCATTTTTAGATTCGTAGAACAGGTAAAAAGTGAGGTTACGAGTTGCCTCTGATTCTCAGTAGAATTCAAGCGCTTAGTGGAAAGCTGACCTAAAAAGATTTTTTCTGGAGTGATTTTACTACTAAAAGTAAAAGTATGGGCCAATTTATTACGAGTTTCTGTTCGGCGGATTATTGGAGATGCTTATTCTTGGTTAAGGCTTGGTAAATTATTCTTGGGCAGATGGATTACTAGAAAGATGCTGTTATAGATTTATGTCAACTTGTCAATTTTTTAGTATGCTTCATAGAGGAACAATTAAATCGACACTGTTCCTTCATAAGAGTTTAAGTGACATGAGCGGATTCTTTTCATCGAACCTCTATTTCGCTATTAACTTCGCCAAAATAAATAAATCTGTAACATTTGTTGTTTATGAAGTTACTTAATCTTTTCAATTTTCAAAAATGCAAAGTGAGCAACGGTGAAGAGAAATCGATGAAAAAATCTATGTCGAAATGTTCTTTTTTTTATTCTCTATTTACTTAATTTATTGAGCTCTTGTTCGCCAGCATGGGCATCACTAGAGCGAATTCAAATTTGACAGTTGTTCTTTCTGCTTTATCGATTAAATCTATTTGTGGATCTGATCCAACGTTACTTGTGATGTTGCTGTTCCAGAGAGAAATCCATTATTCTTTGCCGTTGGTCGATCGTCATGTTATCCAGGTACATTAGAGCATGTTCGTTCAGAAGAGGGTCAGTTGTCAGTCCGCTTTCAGACGGCCATGGTGTTGGACGGGTGCAGCTCGTGTAGTTTTCAAGCAGACTGACGAAGAGTTTTTTGTTGGGGGGCTGGGTATCAAACCCATGACGATCCGCTTATGAAGCGAACATGTAGCCAACTACGCCACGTTGCCCCCTTAAAATGTTCTTTTAACGAGATATAGTTTCTGCTAAAAACATCTTTCCTTGGATCCAATGAGATTAAGCTTTTTTTAGGGTTATGGGTCATAATTTGTAAGGTGTGAAGTGAATGGTTTGGCTATTCAAATTTTCTATTTTGGTGTGCTATGGTCAACATTTAGATATTCTCCTTGACTTTTCGTAGTTAGTGGGACCGACTGAAAATAAATACTGGAAGCCCAATGTTTCGGATAACACAGCACAATTAGGCTTAATCAGTTGATCCTAAGTTAGCGTTCTATTCAGCTTACTTTTTAAATTACTCATCGAACTTGAGTTCACAACAAGTTGTTTTCTGTGCTTGATAGAATGCTATAAAACTCAATAACAAACTTAAAAATATTACACAAACATTTTTTCTTCCTATTATTGTAATTTATCATTACTGCTGGATTTTCTGAAAGGAAACACCTGTCACTATGTTATTTTTAGTTAAATTTATGAAGAACATTACATCAGTCTTGAACACGGATCCTCCTCTTTGTATCTTGAGTACATACCACTGATCCATCAATGCGTTGAGCAAATCCTTATGATTTCACTCAATATGCTGATTTCGTCTATTTGTGCTTTTACACATTAGAGATAGAACATTATCGGAACTTTGAAATCTCCAAGAAGTGGAGATATAATGCAATATACCGTGAACGTACCATATTTGACGCGGGTCCAAATTTGACGCATTTTCTAATTGATTTTATTATAAATTAATTCTAGTTCAGAATAGCATTCGGAAATTGATTCCTAAATCTTCATTTACATGTTATTGAAAGATTTCAATCAAAAAAAGTTTATTTTTGATTAATAATGGGCAAAAAATAAAAATTATTTGAAAATGCATACGACAAGTGCGTCAATTTTTTCATTCCTTAGTGAATGTGCTAAATATTGTTAATCAATTTTAATTAAAATATTGTACTGTTTTACAGCAATATCATCAACAACAGTCAGTAATATTTTTTTTATTCATAATATGACGTCGAATTTTTTCTGTTTTTAAGGTTCAATACATATTTTTGTATTAAAATCTTGTGCGTCAAGTTAGGCACACAATGTTCCTAATTATTTGCTTTTTTGTTCAGCATGTTTTGTTCAATTGAAAATAGGAAAAGAAATATTTATGGTGCTTACATTCAAAAAATCCGTCCGCAGAACAACCCAATGCTTTATGTAATCACATGTAAAGGGTCACCCATAGATTGCGTCACGTTTTTAGGAAGAGGAGGAGGTTCAGGGAAACGCAACGATTCATACAAAATATTCGCATTTTTTCATAAAATAAATGTGGCAGAGGGGTTGAAAATTGTACAATTTATCGCGGTTTGTGGACGTCCCATAATGTTTCAAGGAAGCTTCAATAAATGCGTCAGGAGGTGAGGTGTAGGTTCAATGGTTTGTTTCGTATAATTTATACAATAGGGGGTGTCCATGAGATACGTGTCACATAAACATACAATTTTCTACAAAAACCCCGTCCATCTTCCCTACGTCACACTTTTTATATGGAGCCTTAAAAAACTTGTATGATTCGTCATATCTTGCAGAACACCTCCTTCCCCCTAATAACATGACGTACTTAATGTATGACCCCATATATGGTTCTAGATCTATTTCGCCCATACTGCCGTTGGTTCTACGCATATTTGTCCCGCGGTCCATAAGGGTGACATAGAACAAGGGACAAGTAGGCGTAGTTCACGTGTTATAAGTAACGAAGATTCTCAACCGACCATTTTTTGGAACCGGTTGGTTTCGTTCTAGTTTTTGACCAATTTGTCCTTATTTTATCAACTACCTTCCCCGTTTCAGCGCAACGTAGTTTTCAAACCTTTCCCTTGTTTGATATCATGACGAAAATATTTTAAAATAAACAATAATGCTTAACTATGGATTGAACTCAATCGCCGGTTTTATTTTCTACACTAACTAAACGCATAGCAAAAGTACTACCGGATGACGTCATTCAAAACTTTTTCCTAAGATTCTAACTTTTACGTTCACTCTAAAGCGCTTTTTTCAATTAATTGAACTATTGAATACTGAAACTCTTGTATATTTTAAACTTAAGCAATTATTTGTAAGTGCGTCAAATAAGGAACATAGTGCGTCAAATTAGGCACATTGAAGAATTGATGCGTCAATTAAGGAACCTAATGTGATCCACAAAAAGTCATACAAACATGAAGAAAAAAACGTTTAATATTTTTTTACTGATTTTTCCCTAATTCTATAATAGTTGAGCTAGCATAGGTTCAAATTTCAACAAAATCGGACAGATTTAGACAATTTGACAAGTGTTTGAACTTAGAATTTTCTTACCCGCGTCAAATATGGTACGTCCACGGTACATTTGAAAGTATCAACAAGTTTATTACGAACTTTATGTAAACTTGAATCATATGACATTCCTCAGTTTGTTTTGAATCGCAATGGATTTATCAAATTCACAAACTACTGGCAACAATACTTGTTCAATAACAGTAATTAAGAAGTCATAACAAAATAAAATAAACGTAATAATGCAATAGACGCCAGTGACTAGGTTTGTGGTTAAAGATTAAATGAGGATTACCAACAAAGCTGAAACCCCCAAGAAGCTGTGGGAACTTTGCTTGTTGCCGATGAGAGTTTGATGCACTCGCTATTTAGCGCTGGAATTTTCTTTTCTTCCTACATCTATTTGAATATGAATTTTAGTGTGTTATGTAATACAGTGGGAACTCTGCAGTGCATGAAACTACTCATATAAAGATGTTTGAAAGTTTTTTTTCTTCTGCTCTGTTTACTTTTCCAAAGTCCAAAAGAAGTTCCAAACCTGTACGGTTATTACTTAATCTTAACTTACTGTACGAAGTTTAAAACCAGTTCAACTTTATTCTTTTCAAGTTGCTTCAAAGTTATCATTTGAACTTACTGTGTACTCCCATATCAAACTAAAGTTCATTATAGGTGTGCTTAGTGCTTTTATTGAACTTGATACTTATGTTCAAATCGAGTTCATCATAAACGATTTAATCAGCAAAAAAGTTCCAAAAACCTAATTCCGGACCAAGTTTGAACTTATGAGTTCACTAATAAAGTGTAATCTGAACTTTTGATGGCTTGGGAGGTTATTTCCGCCGTGCCAAATACTTTTTTCACCGGATTCTAAAATTTTAAGGGACTTTTTGATCAACGATTTGAATCTATTTAAAAGAAAACGTTCAAAGACCTAGTATAAAAATAGGTTAGGCAGCAGTTCTTAGTTCTGACATTTTTTTATGTTTGTTGAAAAGATCTTCAATGTTGTTTTTTTTTGACTTTACAATAAACCTTTGATATCTGTTTGTCCAATACTCCTGCAGAATTCAAACCAATATTATTTTGAACCCAAAGAATTGTAAAAATATCATTCAAACAATTCATAAATAACTTAGATCAAGTCCTCCGAATTAGCACTAATGGAATGAAAACAAAACGAAAAAGTGGCAAATAATTTCTACCTAATTCTGAACTACTAAACATGCTAGAGCAAACAGCTGCAGAATTTACAAAACTCTGATAATATGATTAGATTAGATTTCAATACCTATTAAATCTTTTACTCTATTTAATCTAACATGTAACTGCAGTGGTATTGCTATTTTTTACAATATTTGTCAATCTTTATGTAGGAAAATAAAATGCTCTAATATTATCAAAAAGTATAAAAATTTTCACCGATGAAAAAATCTTTTGAAATTAAAAACGAATATTTTGAAAGTCAAATCAAATACCGTGACATGCTTTATTACCGTGAGGTTAAAAAAAATCAAGTTTCAATCGATCAGATAAAAATAACGTATGATTATTTTCAAGTCTTTTATGTTTTATATACCGTTTTGTCTCAAATTCCGAACAGACTCATATTCCGAACACTCCGTTTTTGTATGGTGATTTGGTTGAAATGTTTCGCTGAAATATGTCACCAAATAACAAGAAAATGGCAGTCAATTGTAATTCAATTTCGACGTCTCCAATATAATTTAAACCGCGGGAGTAGTGATGATTCTCTAGTTTGAGACCTGTAGAACAAGCTCAGATAAATTTATTTGCGAAGTTATTCATTTGAATACGATGTATTCGTGCTGTTCGGAATTTGAATCAAGGTGTTCGGAATATGAGACAGAATGAACACAGTGTTCGGCATTTGAATCAAAATGTTGTTCCATATTTTTACGTAAAAACAATACTAAAACTAATTAAATCAACATTCTTATTGATACATTCAACAGCTAACAGTTAGACTTTGCGAAGAAATTATTTTTTTTTACAAATATCAGCCAAATTATGCCAATCAGATGCATTTGAAGTTACTGTTGGCCTTAAGTGTTCGGAATATGAGTCAAAACGGTAGTAGACCGTTTTATATACTTTGCATAAAAAATATGATTTGAACCATTTTGAAAATTTTAACCATAGTTACAGTTGATGTTGTTAAACATACCACTGTTCCAAATACCGTGCATCTGACCCCGACTGCTGAGTCACATTTTGAAACATCTCTTAATTGAACGAACGAAGCGCATCAAAAATAAAACTTTTGTATCGAAGAACGTATTGAGGTTTGCATGATTGATTCGCGAAATAAAATATATATTTCACTTCGCCATTTTGGAATTATAACTGAAACACGGTATTTGGAACACATAAGCAACCGTGCGCTAATACCGTGTATTGGCACCAGGCGATTACATTCTAACATTATTTTTGCTTGTTTGTGTGTGCAACTTTAGTTAAAGTTTGTCATGGCTTTCTAAATACTACTTAATGTGCTAACGTTTGTGACAATCATTTAGAAAAATAAATAATATAATATGCTAGAAATCCACATAATTCCCAAATACACGGTATTAGGCAACACACGGAATTAGAGCAGCTCACGGTATCAGCACTTACTTACAAAGGTCGGAAAAATAGCAAGTCGAAGGGTTTTGATGTAGTTCGGTTTAAAATTTTTAGGCATCCGAGAAAAATCTGGGAATTGGAAAACTGATTTTGAATGGACACCCTGTAATTAGCAGGGGCCTTCCTTAGCCGAGTGGTTAGCGTCCGCGGCTACAAAGCAAAGCCATGGTGAAGGTGTCTGGGTTCAATTCCCGGTCTGTCCAGGATATTTTTGTAATGAAAATTTCGTACCTGCCACACGATGTACGAATGCAAAAATGGCAACTTTGGCAAAGAAAGTGCTCATAAGAACACCAAGCTGAAAAGCAGGCTTTGTCCCAGTGAGGACGTAATGCAAATAAGAAGAGGAATCTAATTAGCAAGAGGCCAGCGACTTGTGACCAGCGAGAATGATTATTTTCACTCCATAGTTATCCAATGGTTCAGGAGCTGGAACATTGGAATTTTCGCCTAGTGTTCTGGCTCTTATTATAGTCTAGGCTTAAGCGCCACTACTAGCTCTTGACGCCAACCGAAACAATTCTGAAGCATAATTCTAGAATGATCCATGGACATAATTGTAAGAGATTTTAAGAGTCTTCCAAAGTATGCTCGTGATCTTCTTAAGAGGAAACACTAATACTGAGAGGATTATGTAAAAAATAAAGAATCAGGCATATTTATCTCTCCAGACTTTAGTACGCGATTTTTGGTCACAGGATGATTTGGAACAACAATTCAAACCGTTAGACAGGTTTAGTTTACAAATTGGTGATCTCCTTCCATGTTGCTATCTATTTTGCAAATATGTGATACACGCTTTTTTCCTATGTTTCTACCTAGACTTCTATCCTTACTGATAAAGTTCACGATGCCGATAGATACATCAGCAGATGTTAATAGAATGACTGTTTTGAAAATAAAGCTCAAAACACCTGCTGCTGTCCGTAGTGCGTCAAGCTTGCTTCAAAATTAGTTACGTACATAGAACCGTCTGCACGTCTCGACGCGTCGTTCATTATCACATCCGTTCTCCATTCCAGCTGAACGGCGATTGTTCATCATTTTGCCTAAAATCTTATTATTCCAATTTCTTCGAAAATTCGTGATTCAAACGATCGATCATGGCTTGAATTCGATTGGAATTGGGCTTACATAAGACGCTTATCGGTCCCAAAAATGGTCACCCACTTGGCTTGCTTGGCGGGGAAACGCCCGATCAACAAATCAGTGCCGAATGCCCGCAACGAGAAAAAAAAAAAGCGACGAACAACGGCGAGCGACGTGCTCTGCTTTGATAAATCCGTTAATTACCTGCGGGGAAGGTAAAGAGAAGAGCAATTATCTTCTCATTTGCATCTCGCCCGTGCAGCGCTGCAAGGTGCTTATCAAGAAACACAATCACCGATTAACCTTGTTGCTTCTCTCCTCAAGTGGCACACTAAGGTGTTTTTGGTGAATGTAGCTGGCCAAAACCTGGGAGGGAGGCACCGATACTACACACGAAATATAGAACAATGTTTGTTTGAACTGCAAGATAACTCCAGCTTGCCAACAACAATCAAGGCAGGCTTGGGGAAAATCGCTAGTTTTCTTTTGTTGTGTACTTTCGATTTTTCCTGACAAACAAGGAAAAAGGGCCACAGTTTTCTATGCACTAAATATTCATTTTTATTGGAAAAAGTAAAACGATGCGTTTTTCAATGCTTTATATTCAATCCGATTGAAAGGTGCTCACGTGACATTACTTGCATTGTGTGCATGAATTGATTTTCATTCGATTTTTGTTACTTTAGATGAAATTCGAAAATGTGTTTTAATCAGTTACGCGCTTTTTCCATGTTAGTCCAATGTTTGAGATCTGGGCTCACAGTGACAGTTCGTGACAGCGGAATCTCGGCTCACTATGACGTACACAAATTTTGTATTGGTTTCTCCCTCCCAGGCCAAAACTATTTTTTAATATGCTCAGATTTTGAAATAATGTTCTGCATATGACACATAAATAGTTGTGAAATAATGTCTTATACTCAGGTTTGAAATATTTGCAAATAGGTTTCTAACCACATTTTAATAGAAGCTTAATTTAGATTTACCAAATTAGGATGATAGTGATTTCTAACACATAACACCAAGTTATAAGAAATAAATGTAATGTTTGGAATAATACTAATAAAGGAACTAAAAAACCCTACCGGTAATTCCTTTCAAGTTTGTAAGTCATGATAATCTTTCGAAACCTACCAACTTATTCAGAACATAAAGAATGCGAAAAATGTCTCGTAATACTTTTGGTCAGCTATATTGTCCGAATATCTCTTAGTGCGACAATGACTCAGTTTTGCCAATTAACCATACATTGAGGTACCTACCTATCAGAAACCTGTTGATTGATGTCGCTTTAATTGTTTGTTTGCTTTTCTATTCGCAGCCCCACCTGACGAAGATCGTGAGGACGAGTTCCGGGCTCCGCTGTACAAAAATGCCGAAATCAATGGCATCACGGTGCGGATGAAATGGTGCGTGACGTGTAAGTTCTACCGACCGCCACGGTGTTCGCACTGCTCCGTATGCAACCATTGCATCGAGGTAAATTGCTCTCATAATTTCCACCCTATGGTTTCTTTGCTAATCAGCTTTTTTGATTCTCCACGACAGACATTCGATCACCACTGCCCGTGGGTGAACAACTGCATCGGCCGGCGGAACTACCGGTTCTTCTTCTTCTTCCTGATCTCGCTGTCGATCCACATGCTGAGCATCTTCTCGCTCTCGTTGATCTACGTCCTCCAGAAGGAGAAGGACAAACTGACGGAGGTGGAACCGATCGTGGCGTAAGTTCCCCAAGATAATAGTACAGAATGTGCTCAGCAACTTATGACCTGTTCTTCTAGGATGGTCCTGATGGCGATCGTCACCCTGCTGGCGATACCGATCTTCGGCCTGA
The DNA here is from genome assembly GCF_002204515.2 of Aedes aegypti. Lineage (NCBI taxonomy): Eukaryota > Metazoa > Arthropoda > Insecta > Diptera > Culicidae > Aedes > Aedes aegypti. The sequence goes on from NC_035107.1 coordinate 23,990,387, forward strand.
CCGGGTTTCATATGGTGCTAGTGTCGCGAGGGCGAACCACAAACGAGCAGGTCACCGGCAAGTTCAAGGGTGGCTACAATCCGTTTTCGCGCGGCTGTTGGAACAACTGCTGTTACACCCAGTGCGGCCCGCAGTATCCGAGGTGAGTGAGTGGGATACATGTAATTATTACATACAGTTCTACTAGACTGCCGGAATTACAGTGGATTATGAATTCAACGCAGTTGACCTGGTGCAACAAATAGTTTTCCAGTAATCCTCCCTGAATGTTCAAAAACGTTTTTTGTGATCTTAGCCATGAAGGATTTCTGCTCCAAAGAGAAGATCTACCCTGAATTGTTGTGGAAACCTTTTTGCTTTTTTGAGGAGCATACTTAATTTGAAATCTATAAAATCTTCTTGGAGACGCACTCCAAGCATTTCGGATACTAAAATAATACTTTTGTTGGTATTGATTCTGGATGTATCTTTTTGATGAAACATCTCTAGCGAAACAGCGTTGGAAACATCTGTTTTAATAGCCAAAGAATTCTGATTTAACACCGGCCAAATGTGGTCCTCAAAGGGTCATTCAAGTGGGAAAGTTGTTACCTAGCTTATGCATGATGCATTGGATATTGGCTCACCAAAAGAACTTGTGCAGTAATCAATCTCATCCCAGACACCTATGTAATCTACATGAGCTCGCCCAGATCCAGAGGTATTCACGATCTACAGAGTGTGCAAATACAAAAGCGCTCCTTCTGATTTTCCTTATTAGCCTGTATCCTATCGCCATTGTTGCCAGCACTTGTGAACTGACGATGTCTTTTAGTTCAGAAGAGTCATCTGGTGGATTCAATGCATAAGTGCATCAGACCTGACAATACAAAAGTAGATACCACAGGTGGCCAACCAAGCTCAAGTTCGAATTATGATTTTCTCCTATTTCCTCCAGTGATTTTGGAAATCGTGAATATATTCCTAAACCAGCAGAAACTCCTCAATGCAATTTTTCAGTATGAATGCTCATAAAAAATATGCTTAAATTTTGGGATTTTTCAAGGGATATCTTCAGAAGTTGTTTCAAAGCAATCAGTACACGTTAGCAAACTTTTAACTGAGATCTGAGATACTTTGGGATTTTTTATAACAGTTATTTCAGGCTTTCAGCATAGCATAGCATTAACGGCTATACGAATCGTGAGTGGCTGTACAATGCTTTAACAGTTATTTCAGGCTTTTCTCCGAAAATTCATTTTTTCGAAAATTCCCAGATAATTATTAACCCAGACAATCTTCCAGTTATAACCGTAACCAAGGCCAAAAGTCGTAACCAAGAAAAGACGATGGTGTTGGTACGAGCTATTATTTTAGTAATTATTGGTGCTTATGCTCACTTTGAGGAGAAAACCAGTAAGGGTAGGTGAGGAAGTGCTGGCCGTTTTGTTTACAAACATCTAAGACAGGTAGTCGGACAATTGACTCGGACTTGATTGGTTGGAAAAACAGTGTCATCAATAATTTTTCTAATACGGTCGCATTTGCTTCATGTGTGCTCTATACTTCTTTCTCTCTTTTCTACAATTTCGTTCACACTTATGGCAGCACGGTTAGTTTTAGTTTCAACATCTTGCGGGCCATGCTGTAATGTCTTCTGATTCTACTACAATCATTTCATATCAGGCTAGGCCTGCTACATCTCCCCCTTTTAGAAGAAGTCTTAAGAAGAGAGCCACTGGGGAAGTCTTTATTCGCATCCGGAGTGAGGCCGGCGTCAGAAGGCCAGCGGAAAAAGAAGCTTCGGGAATATCCGGCAGTGGCGCTGCTTCAGCCGGTCTAGCGGTGGCGATAGGAGATTCTGCTGGAGATACCAACTGTGGTGTGTTTCGGTTTGGAGTTGAACGATACACCGAAAGGTATGTCTGCAAGTGATCTAGTGTTGGTCGCATTCTAGCGCGTTGTTCAGCCCCGTCGAATAATCAGCACACACACAGACTGATATGTTGTCTACCTTGCGCACGAAGACTATTGGAGCTGCCCAGTCCGAGAATCGAACCGGAGAAATGATACCGTTGTTCTGAAGCCTTTTGAGTTTTGCATCTATATTGCGAAGTGTAGCATACGCCACTAGCCGCTTCGGGCAATAGGAATGACGTGCGTCAGGCTTCAGGTACAGCTTCACTTGCTCTTACCCAGCGTGTTTCGCAATACTTCCGGGAAGTGTTGCTTGAGTTGACTGACGTACTGATCGAAATGTTGGTCGGACGATGTTGTACGGCATTGACCAAGCTGGTGATCGGTACGGACTGCAGATCGAACAGATCCATAGTCTCGATTCCAAGAACGTTGAGTGCTGCGCTGTCCGAGATGAAAATGCGACCAGTTTAGGTAACATTCTTTATAGTGATTTCAGCATGCAACTCGGCGAGAAGGTTGAGGTTGCCACCAGAAGCCGTGATAGCAGATTCTTCCGTGATGTCGGACGTTGAGTCGTTCTGAAGCTTGACTGCTACACCGTTGAGCTCGACCGGGATGAACTTTCGCTTGCTTGCAATGTTGTGAACCGTGTAGATGCTTCTCGTCTAAACGTTCTCTCTGGGCTTCGAAAGCTTGAATGGTTTCGAAGCTGTGGGCTTGTTGCTGGAACAGTACCATTCCTTGTGTCCTTCAGGGTGTTGACTACCTGGAAAAACCTGGAAAGTCAGGCAATGTCAGGGAATTCGATTATTGACCTGGAAAGTCAGGGAAAGTCAGGGAATTTCACTAGAGGTCATGGAAAAATATTCAATACTACAACATCATACAAGTTGATTGAGAAAACGCTTTTATGCATATGAATGTAAGCTGTACTTTACTACCTACACTTATTCTTAGAATCCAAAATTTTCTGAATTGAAAAGCATCAACAGTGCTCTCTGAGCAATTTCTTCAAAGTTGTCGTAGTTTGCTTTATTGATATTTAGTTCTAAAGTTTCCTAGATCATTGTCTTCTTTTCAAAATCTTGTGGAAAAAATAAAACCCACTTTATCAAATCATGTAAATTTTTACAAGTTTGCCCAAAATATCCAAGTAAATCTGATAAAACGAAATGTAGAGAACAACCAATGAAGAATCTCATATTTAGGTGAAGATTAAAACCGTATCTCAAAATTTCAAGAGCACAAATCTGCAAGACAGGATATTTCCTGAATTGTTTATCATGTCTTTTCTGGAAACAATAAAGATAATACCGCAAAGTGCTCTAATATTGATATTTGTCCATTTTGCTATCTATTTTAATTTTGATTCTTCAATTTCAATTTTCCAGGATTTTATGAAAATATCGTGAACTTCAAACGTTACTTCAGGATTTTATTCAGGAGCTTACTAACAGATATGTCTAGTTTATATTTTGTTCTAATAATATACAGGAAATTCCCCCAAAATAATGAAGATTATTATCTAAGATATCTTTGTGAATTCATAAAATCCATGGAAGCAGATATGTCAGGAATTCAATTTGAAGGAAATTGCTTGATAATTCTTTGATAGTTCGTGAGATTACTTGGAAGGTTAGTCGGACATCGTCCCGTAGATGGGCTAGATCGAGATCGAAACCGGTCGACTAAAAAGGTATATTTGAATTCTTTTTTTAATTGTCTGTAAGAACAAAATGTGTTATGTCCGTTCTTGTGTCGCGTTCTGTGAGTGTACATGAAGTTCTTACGTTAGCACAAACCTCTGAAAAAAGTACTTGAAAGATACTCATTGAATACTCATTCTTAGTGGAGTTAAATCGAGGATTGTTGGAGGCACGACACATTAAAACGAACATCTGAAAATTTATTTTTAGCGCGTTATTCAATTCCAGAACTCATTCCGTTAAAAATATTTGGATAAATTTCTCGTTGAGAACGGTTGCTTGAGTTAAAAAAAACAACACATCGGAATTCTAAAAATTAACTTAAATAAATTAACTGTAAAGAGTCTTGGTGAAGAATTTTAAGAAAAATGAATACATTTTGGAAAAAGTGTATGTGATCCCTAAACATTTTTTTAAGTATTTCTGTAATATCCTATGAATTCTAAATTAATTTCTAGGAAAAAAAATATGCCTCAAAGAAATTCTTCAATATTTTTAGAGATTCATGTAGGCGAATTCCGGTTAACAATTTCTTCAAAGAGAAGACATTTTCTTTCATTATTCACCAGCCAGAATATTGTCTTTGCTTCAAAGAAAATACGCGCCGGTAAGAGTTTTTAAAACCTAATTCATTGTGATATTAAAGTTTTATATTTTGATAAAACATTTGAAGAAGTTCTAGGAGAAATATAAGAGGAGTTCCAGGAGAAAGAAATATTGGAAAAACACATTTAATAAGTAGATGAAAAACCCGAATTTAGTACTATACCATTTAATTCCACTAGAGTTTGTATCCTTTGACAGATACGCGTATTTAGACCTCAACTGTAAGGCCGTCTTCAGTGTCGTGTACTAGTGTAAGTCGAGTCTAGTACACGACACTGAAGACGGCCTTACAGTTAAGGTCGAAATAAGCGTATCTGTCAAAGGATACAAACTCTAGTGGAATTAAATGGTATAGTACTAAATTCGGTTTTTTCATCTACTTATAGCTATTCTACTAAACAGCTCGAAGATTTATTAACATTTAATAATCCAAATTGAAATTTGTGAGAATTTTTTGTTGAACTCCTTGATGCATTTTCCAAAGAAATTTCTTTGACAATGGCTGTAATTTTACCTGAAAAAGTAGTCAAATTTCAGGAAGAAAGTCCTTCCAATAAAAAAACATAGTAATCATGGTATAATTGCGGAAGGTGTCCAAAATTGTCCTTTATGCCTGAAACTTGTGACATTATATCTAAGGTAATTTAATATCCAGGTACAATCGTTTTCTACATTTTTTAAAGTAACTTTTGCGATTGAAGGTTTCAATATGATCAGTATTACTAAGAATTACAGATTTACTAAGCTTCTACTCAGCTTTTACCGCTTTATTAATACGAATTATCAAGTATGAAAAGTACATACCCAAGTGCTCAGTTTTATCATATCAACTTGAAGAAAATTATCGTAAAACTATTGCTCAGTTCATTCATACGACCTAAAACATAAACTCTACCAAACAAACAAATCAACATGCTCTGGAATTTTTCTGGAAAACGACGGGAAGGTCAGGGAAAGTCAGGGAATTTTATTTTCAAAATTGGGTCGACACCCTGGTCCTTGTTGCATCTTGAACAAGTCACTCACTCACTCACGGACATAGTGCTGGTCACACCACTTCCAGCATCGATTTTTGGGTACTTTCTTGCTTTTCACAGGATTCTTCAGGTTGCGGGAGACAATGTTGACGTGCTTCTTTGTTCTCCACTAGGTGAAGTCACGCGTCACTTTTTGCGTGCTGAAAGCACTGGTAACGGGAATGGAAAACCGACTTCTGTCGACCGAACAGTTTCTTCAGCTTCGTGACGGTCTCCTCCAGCAGGTAATCCCAAGGGTGCTTGGGGAGAATCGTATTGACGTACTTGTCGTGCAAAAGTGTGCTTAGCTTGCGAAGAAGCAACCTTACACGGGTGGCATTGTCCAGAAATTAACCGTCCTGCGTGATGACGTCATCATACTTTGCGTACCAGCTATGAGCGATGAGATTGGTGAGCTGCAGGATTGCGGCAGATCCGCGTCTGCCATTTTCTTGAGTGAAAAAATCTTGAGGGTCTTCGAATTACTTCCCAACTTTTTCTCGTCGCCAGCTGTTATAGCCGTAACCCAGGCCAACAGTCGTAATTAAGGAAAGACGATGGTGTTGGTTTATTATTTTATAAAACATGCTTGATATTTCTATTCTATTTGACATGCAAAGCCTACTACAATAAATTCATATCAGGCTAGGCCTGCAACACTTCCAAAAAATCATACACTCCGACCTATTTTTACGATCGTTATACTGCCCATAAAAGCATAACTGTCCCATAATGAAAAAGTAGGCATTGAGAAAACACCACTCAAAGTTTGAAGTTTGACTTCTCATACCAATTCATGATTTTCTAGTACATTTCTACTTGCCATATTCATTCAGCACAACCTCACAGGTAACTCATTTTGCTTCTATTGAACATCGCAAAATATAAACTTGAACAAAATTCATGTTTCGCTGTTGTCATTTCGGTTGAAAGTTCATATAGAGACTGTTATGCCTTTATTTTTCAATATGGGACTGCACCAACCTCATATTTTTCCTCAACATTTTCAAACAAAGTGTGTAAAGTTTTATGTGCATAGTAAAATGGATGTTGCGACGAAAAATGTGTTGGTTCGAAAATCCATATGGGACAGTTATGCTTTTATGGGCAGTATAGGGGTGTCGTAAAAAGAATCGGCCGTAAAAAATCATGGTTATAATTGTGTTTTTTTTGCAAAATGCAACGTCCAAATGTGGAAATACTGGTCCGAGCTATTCGGAAAAGTTGAAGTATGGATTAAGAACTTTCCAAAATGACCATTTACGTTCTATAGGGGAAGTGGTGGTAAAATGAACACCTTGCCGTTTACCGAGAAAAAACGAATTTGATTGAATTTTTATAACGTACGGACGATTTAGAGCATAAATCGGAGTGTTCGGGTTGATACGGAGATCAATTGAACTGAAAATATCAACGAAAGCTAAGATTTTAGGAAACCTCGATGAAAACTAGAAGTGACGTAACTTTTAGCTCGGTAGCCTTGAGGTTTTTCAGTGAGATGAATATCGTTATGATACGATGTGAAATCTGTTCCCTTATATATATTTTTTTTTGTATGGGTTACAATCGTTAATGGTTATATTTTCGGGAATGCAATGAAAATTTTCAAAAATATTTGTTTTGCTCACGTTTTTTGCATGATGTTCATTTTACCACCAACAGCTGTTCATTTTACCCACATAGTGCAGGTAAAATGAACATTTGAATCGTTTTTTTGCTAGCGATAAAAATATGTGAAAATTTATCTATTTCAATATGTATTCGTGTTGCTGGTATAGATAATAAATATTCCTATTTTTGATGTTGTGCGATAGAGGTATACAAATTCCTCATTTTTCTATCACAAAAAAGACTACTACAAAAATTTAAAGATAACGATACGGAATGTTCGCCAAAGTTGAAGGAAGTATTGCATGCTACACAGTCGGCCGAAGCAAACATGAACGTTTAAAGGGACGAATGACCTTCGGGTTAAAGTCTTTCTCAAACAACAACAACAACATGTTCATGTGGCTGGCAACACCGTTTGAAAAGAAATAGAAAAGTTCAAAATCATAAAATTTTTAGGATAGCAAAATTGAATGCTCAGCAATTTCTTCAACTGTAATCCAACTTTTTTATGAAGGATTCAAAATTATGTGTTCACTTTGAGTTCGGGAAAGCGAAACACATTCATTCTTATACTTTTTATGGTACGAATAAGCTAAAATTTAGCTGCTAAATACAGGTGTTGGTGAATATCGTGTATGCGTTTAAAGATAGCAGAGTCTTAGGCGAAGTTTCGGTACACAGTACGATATACCTTTAGCAGTTGAGGATCATCCTGTTAGCTGAGAACTTGGCCGGTAGGGGCGCTCTTCCGAACTAGCACTATATGAACCTTGAGAGACGAGAATGTAACCTATGGATCATATATCTTTAAATCCTGATGATTAAGGAGGTTTGTGTCTTGGGAAGTATGTTCAATTGGGCAAGAGCTGATGCATTGGTCATTCAGATACGGAATCCCGCCACCAGGCAATGTTAGTGTCCATTGAGACTTTTTTTTTGCGGATATCTCAGGATCCTGACCACATAGAAAAATGATGTCTTCGGAAAATTGTTTCAGTAGCTATCATTTTTTGAACAAGTTGAGTCAAAATTGTGTATGCATGCAAATCTTGTTTCGCAGATATCTCAGGTTCAAATTAGAGAGATGGCGTCTTCGGCAAATTTGATCAGTTAGTCAACGGATATCATTGTTTTGTTTTGCCTATATTTCAGGAGCCTGGTGGCAAAATCTTGATTCTCTTGGCTCAAATGATGATAGCCCTTGAGCTACTGAACAATTTTATCGAAGAAACCATCTTTCTAAGTAATCAGGATCCGGAGATATCAGAAAAACAAAATTTCGATGCTCACTAGCGCTGCCTTTTGCTTCTCAATGACCACTGCATGTTAGTCCTATATCTACTGCACAATCTTGCTGAACATCATAACTCTCTAATTTCAATCGTAAAAGAGGTTGGAGTGTACAAAGAAGGATTTAATAAAAGCATTGTTCCATGGGGTATTCATACAGAATCTCTATAGATATGAAAAGTTTCATGGAATATATCCCAAAAAATACGATAGGTGAAACCTTGCAGAAGTTAGTGGAAAAGCCCCTTAAATCGTTACTTAAAAACGGATTAGATAGAATCCCCGTCATAATTTTCCTCGCAAAATCCTTGGAGGAAGCTTTGAGGAAATTTTGAAAAAGCTTACCTTTCCTCCCATGATACACTGTCCGTGTTTTACATACATGGTTTTTACTGCAGATTGCTTGGGAAATCGTTGAAGACTTTTTCAACAATATCTGTGGGGTTCATCGAAGATTTTTTTCCAATAATTTATCCACGAATTGCATTAGGGACTTTTTCAGGAGTTCTCTCAAGGATTCCTCCGTAGTTTCATACAGATATTTCTACAGAAATTTCATGAAACATTATGTCATGAATTCGTTAATAAATTCCTCTAGGGAGATTTATAGTAGATCTCGATTAAGATTCCTGGGAAATCATGGCTTACTCCTAGAATTCTAGCTTTCTTTGGGAATTATCAGCTTCCTTCTGATTTTTTAACTTTCTCACGAAAGCTTTCTTCCTATGTGAACAATTCGCTCCAGAAATCAGCATATTTCTCGAAAGAAGTAAGCTTTCTTAAAAAATTCCCACTACTCAGTTAGAGTTGCTTCAGCAACCCATTTGGTCAACAGAATTATTGAAATAACTGTTCGTCGATATTTTGGCGAATTTCTCAGCTAAGCTAGTAATGATCTTACTTCCATCATGTAAAGCTTACTTCTACACTGATAACCTTTTCTTTCCTTGATAGCTCGTTAGATCTGGTGAATGCCGATATACCGTAAAGTCGATTTATGTGTTCCTGGCAGCCTTGATCATCCGCCTAGATCTTGTAGCCGCGATAATAAGCTTGCCTTAAAGAAAACCGCTTCCGCTTCCTGCATTTATGTTCCAATAGGTGGCCTTACGGGTTAGCGTATTGCCTCCCTGACGAATTTAGCACGCTTTAACTGTCATAGATATCTACAGAGTCCATCTCAATCTGCCTTCTAAATACCCTACTTGTGCCTCATCACATTTGGCATTGGGTCTACGGCCTTCGACCTTCTAGATAAACTGGTAGTTTCTACATTCTACGAGACTTTAGAATACCCTAGTGCAGTGATTCCCAAAGTGGGCGAATTCGCCCCCCGGGGGGCGATTTTCAGTTCCAAGGGGGCGAAAATTTGTAAATCTGAATTTGGGGGGCGAAAAAGCTAGAAAGGGGGCGAAAGTTCTAGAATGGAAGCATTAAAAAAAACATTTGGAGCATTGTTAAAAACACTGTTTTAAGACTCAACAATCGATCATTTGTCGAAAAGCATTTTTTCCCCAATGGATCAATAAAAAAAAGAACATTTGTTTATCATAATTGGTAATAGAAATGGACGAAGAATACGACCAAAACTGTAGAATTTTAGTTCTTTCTGGAGAAAATTGTTGTTTTAAATTTGGCAAATGACCGATTCAAAATAGAAACTGAATTGAAGAATATGTCTACTCTGAGACATCTGAAGAATTTAGATTCTTCCGTTTATTTAAATCCATCCAATTTATTTATCTTTATGAGTACGTAGGTTCCTCTGAACATGCTTGTTTTTATTTTATGATAACCACAACTTGAGAATTATTCAAATAAATGGTTTTTGTTATGGATTCCGTCAACTCTTCTGAATGATTCTATGATTAGATTACATTGAAAGTATTTTACAGGGTGTCGACTACCTGGAAAAACCTGGAAAGTCAGGGAATGTCAGGGAATTCGATTATTGACCTGGAAAGTCAGGGAAAGTCAGGGAATTTCACTAGAGGTCAGGGAAAAATATTAAATACTACAACATCAATCAAGTTGATTGAGAAAACGCTTTTATGCATATGAATGTAAGCTGTACTTTACTACCTACACTTATTCTTAGAATCCAAAATTTTCTGAATTGAAAAGCATCAACAGTGCTCTTTGAACAATTTCTTCAAAGTTGTCGTAGTTTGCTTTATTGATATTTAGTTCTAAAGTTTCCTAGAGCATTGTCTTCTTTTCAAAATCTTGTGGAAAAATATAGAGAACAACCAATGAAGAATCTCATATTTAGGTGAAGATTAAAACCGTAAAAATTTCAAGAGCACAAATCTGCAAGACAGGATATTTCCTGAATTGTTTATCATGTCTTTTCTGGAAACAATAAAGATAATACCGCAAAGTGCTCTAATATTGATATTTGTCCATTTTGCTATCTATTTTAATTTTGATTCTTCAATTTCAATTTTCCAGGATTTTATGAAAATATCGTGAACTCCAAGCGTTACTTCAGGATTTCATTCAGGAGCTTACATACAGATATGTCTAGTTTATTTTTTGTTCTAAGAATATACAGGAAATTCCCCCAAAATAATGAAGATTATTATCTAAGATATCTTTGTGAATCCATAAAATCCATGGAAGCAGATATGTCAGGAATTCAATTTGAAGGAAACTGCTCGATAATAATTATTCTTTGATAGTTCGTGAGATTACTTGGAACGTTAGCCGGACATCGTCCCGTAGATGGGTTAGATCGAGCTCGAAACCAGTCGACTAAAAAGATATATTTGAATTCTTTTTTATTGTCTGTAAGAACAAAATGTGTTATATCCGTTCTTGTTTCGCGTTCTGCGAGTGTTCATGAAGTTCTTACGTTAGCACAAACCTCCGAAAAAAGTACTTGAAAGATATTCATTGAATACTCATTCTTAGTGGAGTTGAATCGAGGATTGTTGGAGGCACGACACATTAAAACGAACATCTGAAATTTTTTTTAAGCGCGTTATTCAATTCCAGAATTCGTTCCGTTAAAAATATTTACTTAGATAAATTTCTCGTTGAGAACGATTGCATGAATTAAAAAAAAAACAACACATCGGAGTTCTAAAAATTAACTAAAATAAATTACCAGTAAAGAGTCTTGGTGAAGAATTTTAAGGAAAAATGAATACATTTTGGAAAAAGTGTATGTGATCCCTAAACATTATTTTAAGTATTTCTGTAATATCCTATGAATTCTAAATTAATTTCTAGGAAAAAATTATGACTCAAAGAAATTCTTCAATATTTTTAGAGATTCATGTAGGTGAATTCCGGTTAACAATTTCTTCAAAGAGAAGAAATTTTCTTTCATTATTCGCCAGCCAGAAAATTGTCTTTGCTTCAAAGAAAATACGCGCCGGAATTCACCTACTGGAGGTGTAATTATGAAATTCTTAAACTATTTCAAAATCTTTGGACTAGTTTTTGGAGGAACAATGTAAGAGTTTTAAAAACCTAATTCTTTGTGATATTAAAGTCTTATATTTTGATAAAACATTTGAGAAAGTTCTGGGAGAAATATTAGAGTAGTTCCTGGAGAAAGAACTGTTGGAAAAATACATTTAATAATCCAAATTGAAATTTGTGAGAATTTTTTTGTTGAATTCTTTGATGCTTTTTCCAAAGAAATTTCTTTGACAATGGCTGTAATTTTACCTGAAAAAGAAGTAGCCAAATATCAGGAAGAAAGTCCTTCCAATAAAAAAGCATAGTAATCATGGTATAATTTCGTAAGGTGTCCAAAATCGTCCTTTATGCCTGAAACTTGTGACATTATATCTAAGGTAATATCCGAGTACAATCGTTTTCTACAATTTTTTAAGTAACTTTTGCGATTGAAGGTTTCAATATGATCAGTATTACTAAGAATTACAGATTTACTAAGCTTTTACCGCTTTATTAATACGAATTATCAAGTTTGAAAAGTACATACCCAAGTGCTCAGTTTCATCATATACCGTGAAGGCCCCATACTCTGCGCACTTAAGGGTTTTCAAATTTCAAACAGCTGTAATTAATTGAAAACAAAACACAATCCTCTGAAATTTTGGGAGCAAATACTTATTGACTTTATGTGTAAGGAAAAAATATGAAAGCTCCACTGAGTAATGATTTTTATTGTAAATTTTTAATTTTTCTCAAGGGTGTCCGTGTTCCTAACTCTGCGCACTAATTTTTGCAATGCTCCTTATTCTGCGCATTTAGGTTCCTAACTCTACGCACTCGATAAATTGTTTATAACAGTTGAAGTATTTTACTAATAGCATTACTAGCATTCAAACTCTGAATCAATCTTCATTTTCTTGCTTTATACGACTTTACGTCCCCAGTGGAGCGTGAAATGTCTCCAACATAGAAGTTTACTAAGTGAAGTGAATTTTATCTATAATTCAATCCATGATAATTACTATTACTGAATGCCATCAAGTGCAACTCTCAAAATAATCGAAATCATCATATGATTTCCAAAACATGTAATTTACTTAGTTTTCTAAAATCCAAATCAACATACAAACTACGTCTTTTTTGCGTTCACCCTTGGCGTGTAAAGGAAAATTAGCTTTGACTGTTCATGTATTTTCACTAGAAAATATAAAAACCAAATTTTGTTTGGTTCGGTTCGGGTCCGGGTTTGGTATTAAATAATTGTCTCGGATTCGGGTCGGATCCGGGTTTGAAGAAAATTAATAAGAACCTGGTTCTGGTTTGTTATACAGTGGGATTCCGTTTTTGGCACGCTCCGTTTTTGGCATGCTCCGTTTTTGGCACCCCCCGATTTTGGCAACAAAATGGATCCGTTTTTGGCAACATTTTTCAATATCATTTTCTGTAAATATTTTTGTGTCGTTTGTTTTAGTCATTTGAAAAGCAATCCAGCTTCACGCTTACCGCATTCCAGAGTTCAATTTTCGTCGATATTTCTCAAAATGTCACGAGCTTCTAGGAGCACCGTATGCGCTTATTTTATTCTAGATGGCCGTATAGCCGCAACGTTTCATGACGTCATTAATATCTGAGTATCTACTAGTATCAACTAGAGTTCCAATATCGTTTATCTTTTCTCAGGCATTCACGCTTTACGACCAGCCCATTTGAGTATGCCGGTAGACAATTGTAATTGGTAAAGTCAGTTTTCTTCAGACATAAGAGGAACAAAAAGTCTAAAAATCACACAGAGTATTCATCTACAATTTCGTTTCGCCATTTCAGCTCACTATTCTTTTTATTGTAGAATTACATGTATTGCTTATGTAGAACATACCATAGCAAAAGAAGCAAATTACTTTTTTAAGAAACTATCCAACATTATATTCCAGTATTACTCAAGCAAGAGTATACTACGTGCCATAATAAGATTTAATTCAAGTGTTTTAATTCAAGCATGAAATTATCAAAATGTTCCTTACGAGATCCTGGTGACCTGGCTGGGTCTAGGGGTTGTCTAACTGGATTCTGGAGAATCGTTACGTTTTTTGACTCCTATATTTTTAATATGAGAATTTTCAGCGAATTCTTGGAAATACTGAGCGAAATTTGGGAATTCCTATTGGATATTACTTAGGGGTTTCGCGGGAACCTGAGAATGTATATTGTGGATGCTGTGCAAAAGCTGTCGATTCCTTGTAAACTCCTAAGATTTCTAAGGCAGCCTGTGAATTTTTAGAGGAATACTACGGATTCTTAATCGAATTTTGAATATTTTTGGTAAGATCTTGCGGAATCTGAATAGGTTTCAAGCGGAATGTGGGAATTGCTAGTGGCACTCTGGAAAGTCCTTCTGAACTTTTGAGAATTTCGATCGGAAACTTGAGAATTTTCAACAATATCGAATCTTGAAAATTTAAGCGCTATCTTCAAAATTATTAGCAAGCTCTTGGGTAGATGTGAATTCATATCTAGCTTCTAAGTTCTCCAAAAAATTCTAAGCAAGATTCTGTGAATTCCTAGCAAGCTAGTTTAGAACACAAACGGGTTATATACCATTTTGTAATCATTTTTCGAGGAATTTTTCATCCATATTTAAAAGACAATATACACCGTCTTAAACCAAAGGCTGCACTTATATTTTACAACGGACACACGGAACAACCATTCATTGAAGATGAAGAATTTTTGTTTGACGAAAAGATTCCTCCGACAGGGGCGAACCTCCACGAAATCGAACCTACACTCCGTAGTACACTACGCTTAAGGGGGCAGGATCCGTCATTGTTTTCAGAATTTTCAAAAGCAGTTTTTTCGTTCAGAATTAGGAAAATTTACAGGAAAATGTGTTCATAGTGTTTTGTTCTCCAATCGAAAAACAGAGAACACATTTTTATCGAATACTGTTTAGTTTTGAATAGTGGCTTCCAATGGATTCGAAGTAGTCAAAGATTTCCCACATTTAGATCAGGTGTTCTCAAAAAAATAACAAATGTTTTCAAGATGATCCATGGGTCAGAATTGATCCCTGGATCCCCTAGGGAACTTCTTAGAAAGCTCTGGAATCTCGGTAATGGAAATTGCCGTATACCCGACCAATGGATAACAACAGAGTTGTGACAGATTTGGTTTTCAATCAAAATTTGTTATAATTCTGGCTAATTACAATGCAATAAACAGAAATGAAACAAAATATGTTACAATTTAAACAACAATACAACTTATTATTTTTACAAAATATGTTGATTTCTTTACCCTCAGATTTTTTTAATAATTGTGTTATAATTTAGTTTTAAATTGAAATAAATTTGAAACAGCTTTTGTTATTATAAATGACTTTGTTTTAATTGTGTTATAATTTCCTCCATCAACTCAAAGTTCTTCTAACAAAATTTGTCATTTGTTACAAATTTCGATATAATCGTGATATGGTTCTGTTGTAATCCACTGATTAGGTAGTAACAGCATAGTGTACCAACTTTCTTTGATTAACACTTCTCTTCTTCCAATCCTTATCCGCAGCTTACTGAAACCGCAAAAGTACGTCGCCCGTCGATCGAACAAGGAAAACCAATCGATCAGCACGATCACGAACGATGGTGGCCCGGGAGGTGGTGGCGCTGGCGGCGCAAACTCCAGTCGCCATCTGAACTCCCAGCAGCAGGCCCTGAACGCGGCCGGAACCGGCGGTGCCGGCGGCCAGGGCATCTACGATAACAGTCGCCACACGCAGGTAAAAACCTATATGGACCATGGCAATGGTCACGGTATTCGTACGGTCGGATCCAGCCACTACAGTAAGGTGCGTAGTATTTGTTATCTTTTTAGCTGTGCTAGTCGCTTCTTTTGAAGTTTATTTCCTTATTTTATTTTCGTTATTGTTTCCTATGATATGATTCCTCGTTCTTTCATTTAACACAAGTTTCTTTACCTAAGAAACGAGAACCTTTCCGTTTTGTTTCGTTGTATATTCATTTGGTTTATTTTTCTTTTTCCTTTTCGGTTTTTTGTAGTTGACAGAGCGATCCATAGTGTAAAACTCAAAAACTAAGCAAACAAAATCAAACAAAGTAGTACAGAAACAATTCCCTCGTAACCCGCACACAAACAAACACGCAAAACAAGTAAACAAGCTGCATTCCTTTAGTGCACGTTATCGAACAAAAAGCAATGCTCTGTGCAAGCTTCCCTTCTACTGAATCTCCTACCAACAAAACCAAACCCCTCCCCACGAACGAACCCTACAGAGAGACGTGCGCCCATCAGGGGAAGCAGAGAGCAGAAGCTGCATCACACGCACACACACCCCAACAAATCAGCTCTCCCGCTAACGCTTACTCTCACCACACAAACACAATCACACTCCCGCCCGCAAGCATTGTGTATGTACAAACGAACAAAAAAAAAAAAAAAACGAGAGCAAGAACGCGCGAATGGCGAGAGAAAGCGAAAGAGAGAAAGAGCGAACCGCGGAAAGAGAGACGCGAAAAGCGATCAAGTGCCAGTGACTGATAAATTGATATGATATTTTCCAACACTGTTTCGTTTTTCAAAGTAACACTATTATCTCAGTTTTAGTCAAAACGCTCAGTGTTAAGGATAGTAACAGTGCTTTAAGAACTTTTAAGTTTTAACAACAATTTCGTCCTCTGTACTGATTTTCGTTAAAAATTAGTTTTTTTTCTTGTAGACCACCGTAAGACAAAATATTTCATTGCTGGAAAATAAACGGATGTTTTTATAAATTATCAAACTTTTGTTTTGTTATTTTTAGTTCCGTAACTATTTCATGGTAATCATACGTCATTTTTTTCCAATTCTTCTAGATGTAGTGCCTTCTAATTCTCTGTTTTCTCTGTGGTCGTCGTCGTCGTGGTTCAAAGATTCGTCATATTTTTTTTCATTTCGAAGTATAATTATAATAACTAACCAAAACCGTCACCTACTAAACAAATAACTTAAGGAACA
Source organism: Aedes aegypti (assembly GCF_002204515.2). NCBI lineage: Eukaryota > Metazoa > Arthropoda > Insecta > Diptera > Culicidae > Aedes > Aedes aegypti. Next base: position 24,006,930 of record NC_035107.1, read on the forward strand.
GTTACCGTAAAACTAATAAGGAAATTCTTTCTCACCTGTGCGCACCAAGCTCTTGTAGTCACAAATCGCTTCTGTTTATTCACAAAATTTCCTACCACACTTTCTGTTTTTCTTAGGTTACTTTTTTCTTAACACTATTTTGCAGCTATCTGTAAAAAATTACCTCTAAAACTAGAATGAACACATTTCATTGATTTGATTCTTTCTCACCGCCACCAACACCTGCCAATTAAAAACCTCACACTCAATTGGAATCCAATTCATCACGAACACCACCATACCGCGTATCGTTTGTGTTTATTCTCTAAAAATCTTGTTCGAGAAATTTATTTTCACCAATTTATTATTCTCCGCTACCACCACTACTACTGCTGTTCGGAAAAAATACACATTTATGTAGATCTCATATTCTCTCGAATCATTTCTCAACTCTAAAAACACGTTTCTCGAGAAAGAGGTAACATTACCAGTACTAACCAGCCATCGGATTGAAGTCTTTATAACCTTTCAGTTTATGTTTGACGCTTGGATAATGCAAATGCAAATGTGACACAAATCGTGTTGAGCTGCTTGTTCGCCGTTGAATCGGTTTGGATTTTTTTTTCTGTGATCTGGTTGATTTTTTTTGACTGTGTCGATTGAGGTTGTTTCGTTTTGAAGGTTTGATAGTGTGGCGTCCGAATTGTATAAAAAATACGTGAAATCCATGGACAATTTTGATGAACTATACTTGATAACGTCTGAACTACTATTTTTGAAATAATTTTGATGTGATCAGTATGGACCAGGAGCAATGTCAAATGGAATATCAGTTTTATGAGTTAAAACTAGTAAAAGTTTTTAATCGAGTTAACATAAATAAACAATCCGTTACAGCTAATTTGTTTACTGATCAGCTTAGTAATAGGTTCTATCCCGTTAGGCCGAATGTCGTTAGGCCGAATACAGTGTTGTGAAAAACTCAATTTCTCATAACTCACGCTTGAGATTTTTCATGCGTGAGATGTCAATTACGCAACTCAGCAGTCAAAAAGTCAGTGATGAGTTGGCTCACCTTTTTGACTCATTGTCTCGTATTTCCACAGTTCACTCACACACGGCAATAATTTCTTATTATCCTTGTACAATTATAGTAATCCTTTCTAACGTAAACAACAACATTCGGGTTTCATGAGTTTTTGACGTGTTTCGCGATTGAATAATTTTTTACGGTTTGAGTTGATTGAGTGATTTTGCATCAAAATCTCAAGCGTGATATTTGCGAAGCAGATCTCTAATGAGTATGCTCTCACGGGAGAGCGTTTTTATTGACATTTGAATGTGAGTCTATCATCACTGGCCGAATGGGTCATTAGGCTGAAAAGGGCCGATAATTCCGACCTTACGGCATGGGTAATTAACAGGGATAAGTCAGTATAATTTGCATCACCTAGAAGCCGCTGGATCTATTTTTAGGTCGAATGGAATGTTAGTTGTTAGATCAGGCGAGTTTGCATTACCTAGAAAACCACAATAATCACTGTGACGTATAACTAGAAAGAACAGCCTTTGATTAAAAGAAGGAAAAAAACTGATGAATGTGTTATCCATTTGAAGTTGTTGTAAATGATCAAATGCTATTTCGGCCTAACGACCCTTTCGGCCTAACGGCCCTTTCGGCCTAATGGCCTTCGACCCTGTTATCAGAAGCTGGGAAATGCTGCCATCATAGGCTTGGGAAAAACTTCCATCAGAAGCTTGGGAAAGGTACCATAGAATGCTTGGAAAAGGTTTCATTGGAAACTCGGAAAAGCTTCCATCGGAAACATGGAAAAATTTCCATCAGAAGCTTGGAAAAACTCCCACCAGAAGCTTGGGAAAGCTTCCACCGAAACTTTGAAAAAGCTTCCACAAGTAGCTTAGAATAGCTTCCACCAGTAGCTTTAACAAGCTTCCACCAGAAGCTCGGTAAAGCTTCCAATAGTAGCTTGGAAAAGCTTCCACCATTAGCTTAGAAAAGCTTCCATCAGATGCTTAGACAAGTTTCCATCAGGCGCTTAAAAAAGCTTTCACCAAAACTTGGAAAAGCTTCCAGCGAATGCTTGGAAAAGCTTTAATCGAATGCTTGGAAAAGCTTCCACCAATAGCTTGGAAAAGATTCCACCAGTAGCTTAGAAAAACTTCCATCAGAAGCTTAGAGAAATTTCCATCAGAAGCTTAAGAAAGCTTCCACCAAAAGCTTGGAAAAGCTTCCATCAGAAGCATGAAAAAAGTTCCACCATAAGCTTGGAAAAGCTTCCATTAGAAATTAGAAAAAAAATCCATCATAAGCTTGGCAAAGCTTCCATCAGAAGCTGGAAAAAGCTTGGAAAAACTTCCACCAAAAGCTTTGGACCAGAAGCTTGGAATAGCTTCCACCAGAGGCTTTGAAAATCTTCTACCAGAAGCTTGGAAAAGCTTCAACAAGAAGCTTTGAAAGCCTTCCACCAGGGGCTTCAAAAATCTACCATCAGAAATTTGGAAACGTTTCTATCAGAAGCTTAGAAAAGCTTCCATCAGAAGCTTGTAAGAGCTTTTATCAGAAGCTTGGAAAAGCTTCAATCAGAAGCTGGGAACAGCTTCCATCAGAAGCATGGAATAGCTTCCACAAGATGCTTGGAAAAAGCTTCCTTGAGATATTTGGAATAACATTCACAAAAAGCTTCCATAAAATGCTTGGAAAAGTTTCTATAAGGAGCTTTGATAATTTTACTTGAGAAGCTTCAAAAAAAAAAACCACGAGAAACTTGCAAAATCTACCCAAACAGTCTAGAATAACTACATGGGAATCTTCACAAGCAGCTTACAATAGCTTCCAGATGTTATAGAAACCATTTATAAAAAGCTGTCCACTGCTTCCATAGGAAGCCTTCTATAGTTAAAAGCTTCTTATAGAAGAGAAGCTTACAGAAGCTTTCACTAGAAGCCGAAGAAGTTCCAACGAGATGCCGGATAATCGTTTACTTAAAGTTTCTACAAGATACTTGGAGAAGCTTCCACAAGAGGCTTGAAAAGCACTCTAAAAAGCTTAAGTTTAAGCTTTTTTGAGTAAGCTCCTTACGACAGCTTTACCTTAAGCTACGAGTGAAAGCAGAAGCTTGGAAGCCTCTCAGCAGTAGCTTGGAAGCTTCTCAGCAGAAGCTTAGAAGCTTCTCAGCAGAAGCTTGGAATCTTCTCAGCAGAAGCTTGGAATCTTCTCAGCAGAAGCTTGGAAGCTTCTCAGCAGAAGCTTGGAAGCTTCTCAGCAGAAGCTTGGAAGCTTCTCAGCAGAAGCTTGGAAGCTTCTCAGCAGAAGCTTGGAAGCTTCTCAGCAGAAGCTTGGAAGCTTCTCAGCAGAAGCTTGGAAGCTTCTCAGCAGAAGCTTGGAAGCTTCTCAGCAGAAGCTTGGAAGCTTCTCAGCAGAAGCTTGGAAGCTTCTCAGCAGAAGCTTGGAAGCTTCTCAGCAGAAGCTTGGAAGCTTCTCAGCAGAAGCTTGGAAGCTTCTCAGCAGAAGCTTGGAAGCTTCTCAGCAGAAGCTTGGAAGCTTCTCAGCAGAAGCTTGGAAGCTTCTCAGCAGAAGCTTGGAAGCTTCTCAGCAAAAGCTTGGAAGCTTCTCAGCAGATGCTTGGAAGCTTCTCAGCAGAAGCTTGGAAGCCTCTTAGCAGAAGCTTGGAAGCTTCTCAGCAGAAGCTTGGAAGCTTCTCAGCAGAATCTTGGAAGTTTCTCAGCAGAAGCTTGGAAGCTTCTCAACAGAAGCTTGGAAGCTTCTCAGCAGAAGCTTGGGAGCTTCTCAGCAGAAGCTTGGGAGCTTCTCAGCAGAAGCTTGGAAGCTTCTCAGCAGAAGCTTGGAAGCTTCTCAGCAGAAGCTTGGAAGCTTCTCAGCAGAATCTTGGAAGCTTCTCAGCAGAATCTAAGAAGCTTCTCAGCAGAATCTTGGAAGCTTCTCAGCAGAATCTTGGAAGTTTCTCAGCAGAAGCTTGGAAGCTTCTCAGCAGAAGCTTGGGAGCTTCTCAGCAGAAGCTTGGGAGCTTCTCAGCAGAAGCTTGGGAGCTTCTCAGCAGAAGCTTGGGAGCTTCTCAGCAGAAGCTTGGGAGCTTCTCAGCAGAAGCTTGGGAGCTTCTCAGCAGAAGCTTGGGAGCTTCTCAGCAGAAGCTTGGGAGCTTCTCAGCAGAAGCTTGGGAGCTTCTCAGCAGAAGCTTGGGAGCTTCTCAGCAGAAGCTTGGGAGCTTCTCAGCAGAAGCTTGGGAGCTTCTCAGCAGAAGCTTGGAAGCTTCTCAGCAGAAGCTTGGAAGCTTCTCAGCAGAAGCTTGAGAAGCTTCTCAGCAGAAGCTTGGAAGCTTCTCAGCAGAAGCTTGGAAGCTTCTCAGCAGAAGCTTGGAAGCTTCTCAGCAGAAGCTTGGAAGCTTCTCAGCAGAAGCTTGGAAGCTTCTCAGCAGAAGCTTGGAAGCTTCTCAGCAGAAGCTTGGAAGCTTCTCAGCAGAAGCTTGGAAGCTTCTCAGCAGAAGCTTGGAAGCTTCTCAGCAGAAGCTTGGAAGCTTCTCAGCAGAAGCTTGGAAGCTTCTCAGCAGAAGCTTGGAAGCTTCTCAGCAGAAGCTTGGAAGCTTCTCAGCAGAAGCTTGGAAGCTTCTCAGCAGAAGCTTGGAAGCTTCTCAGCAGAAGCTTGGAAGCTTCTCAGCCAAAGCTTGGAAGCTTCTCAGCCAAAGCTTGGAAGCTTCTCAGCAGAAGCTTGGAAGCTTCTCAGCAGAAGCTTGGAAGCTTCTCAGCAGAAGCTTGGAAGCTTCTCAGCAGAAGCTTGGAAGCTTCTCAGCAGAAGCTTGGAAGCTTCTCAGCAGAAGCTTGGAAGCTTCTCAGCAGAAGCTTGGAAGCTTCTCAGCAGAAGCTTGGAAGCTTCTCAGCAGAAGCTTGGAAGCTTCTCAGCAGAAGCTTGGAAGCTTCTCAGCAGAAGCTTGGAAGCTTCTCAGCAGAAGCTTGGAAGCTTCTCAGCAGAAGCTTGGAAGCTTCTCAGCAGAAGCTTGGAAGCTTCTCAGCAGAAGCTTGGAAGCTTCTCAGCAGAAGCTTGGAAGCTTCTCAGCAGAAGCTTGGAAGCTTCTCAGCAGAAGCTTGGAAGCTTCTCAGCAGAAGCTTGGAAGCTTCTCAGCAGAAGCTTGGAAGCTTCTCAGCAGAAGCTTGGAAGCTTTTAAGCAGAAGCTTGGAAGCTTCTCAGCAGAAGCTTGGAAGCTTCTCAGCAGAAGCTTGGAAGCTTCTCAGCAGAAGCTTGGAAGCTTCTCAGCAGAAGCTTGGAAGCTTCTCAGCAGAAGCTTGGAAGCTTCTCAGCAGAAGCTTGGAAGCTTCTCAGCAGAAGCTTGGAAGCTTTTAAGCAGAAGCTTGGAAGCTTCTCAGCAGAAGCTTGGAAGCTTCTCAGCAGAAGCTTGGAAGCTTCTCAGCAGAAGCTTGGAAGCTTCTCAGCAGAAGCTTGGAAGCTTCTCAGCAGAAGCTTGGAAGCTTCTCAGGCAGAAGCTTGGAAGCTTCTCAGCAGAAGCTTGGGAGCTTCTCAGCAGAAGCTTGGGAGCTTCTCAGCAGAAGCTTGGAAGCTTCTCAGCCGACGCACGGAAGTTTCTCAGTCGATGCTTGGAAGCTTCTCAGCAGAAGCTTGGAAGCTTTTAAGCAGAAGCTTGGAAGCTTCTCAGCAGAAGCTTGGAAGCTTCTCAGCAGAAGCTTGGAAGCTTCTCAGCAGAAGCTTGGAAGCTTCTCAGCAGAAGCTTGGAAGCTTCTCAGCAGAAGCTTGGAAGCTTCTCAGCAGAAGCTTGGAAGCTTTTAAGCAGAAGCTTGGAAGCTTTTAAGCAGAAGCTTGGAAGCTTCTCAGCAGAAGCTTGGAAGCTTCTCAGCAGAAGCTTGGAAGCTTCTCAGCAGAAGCTTGGAAGCTTCTCAGCAGAAGCTTGGAAGCTTCTCAGCAGAAGCTTGGAAGCTTCTCAGCAGAAGCTTGGAAGCTTCTCAGCAGAAGCTTGGAAGCTTCTCAGCAGAAGCTTGGAAGCTTCTCAGCAGAAGCTTGGAAGCTTCTCAGGCAGAAGCTTGGAAGCTTCTCAGGCAGAAGCTTGGAAGCTTCTCAGGCAGAAGCTTGGAAGCTTCTCAGGCAGAAGCTTGGAAGCTTCTCAGCAGAAGCTTGGGAGCTTCTCAGCAGAAGCTTGGGAGCTTCTCAGCAGAAGCTTGGGAGCTTCTCAGCAGAAACTTGGGAGCTTCTCAGCAGAAGCTTGGGAGCTTCTCAGCAGAAGCTTGGGAGCTTCTCAGCAGAAGCTTGGGAGCTTCTCAGCAGAAGCTTGGGAGCTTCTCAGCAGAAGCTTGGGAGCTTCTCAGCAGAAGCTTGGGAGCTTCTCAGCAGAAGCTTGGGAGCTTCTCAGCAGAAGCTTGGGAGCTTCTCAGCAGAAGCTTGGCAGCTTCTCAGCAGAAGCTTGGGAGCTTCTCAGCAGAAGCTTGAGAGCTTCTCAGCAGAAGCTTGGAAGCTTCTCAGCAGAAGCTTGGAAGCTTCTCAGCAGAAGCTTGGAAGCTTCTCAGCAGAAGCTTGGAAGCTTCTCAGCAGAAGCATGGAAGCTTCTAAGCAGAAGCATGGAAGCTTCTAAGCAGAAGCTTGGAAGCTTCTCAGCCGAAACTTGGAAGCTTCTCAGCAGAAGATTGGAAGCTTCTCAACAGAAGCTTGGAAGCTTCTCAGCAGAAACTTGGAAGCTTCTCAGCCGACGCACGGAAGTTTCTCAGTCGATGCTTGGAAGATTCTCAGCAGAAGCTTGGAAGCTTCTCAGGCTTACGCTTGGAAGCTTCTCGGGCAGAAGCTTGGAAGCTTTTCAGCAGAAGCTTGGAAGCTTCTCAGCAGAAGCTTGGAAGCTTCTCAGCAGAAGCTTGGAAGCTTCTCAGCAGAAGCATGGAAACTTCTCAGCAGAAGCATGGAAACTTCTCAGCAGAAGTTTGGAAGCTTCTCTTTGTATGTTAAAAAAGCTCTGTTCCTTGAGGGGGCTTAAACGAAGCTTTCCTATGCTCCAAGTTGTAACAAGCTTTAAAGAAAGCCTTCCAAGTTGCAGTGAGCAAATATTCTAAGCTTTTTGGTGAGCTTTCTCATGTTTCGGTATTCGCTTTTCAGGCACGAATTTAACTGGTTCTGATATGTTTATGCTTATGAAAGATTTTTTTCCCCGTTCGAACACATTCAAAAATTTGAACTGAAAGGTTTTGGAAAAAAATACTTCTGATTTCTGCGAAAACGTCTTGTTTTATTTTCAAGTCTCAACAGTAATTTTCTTCTGGCAGCGACTTTATTAAGCTTCTAGGAGAACAATTTGTAGAGAAGTTGCAATCTTATGATAATCATCTATTTTTCAGAAAGAGTGAAAGCTTTATAGTCATTTGATGGAACCTTCTACAAGCATCTGTGAGGACTTTTCAATCTTTTCATGGGTGCTTTCAGAGGTTTTAGAAGAAGCTTTTTTAAATGATAAGCTTTTAAGAGGGGGTGGGACATTTCGCATAAAGACGTTTCGCATGATAAGAATTATATGCCTTCTTTAAAATGCTACCTGTTCCTGGATGGAACTGCTTTATGCGAAACGTCCATTATACCAAACAACCTTATGCGAATCGTCCTTAAGTATATAATATCTTCGTGCTTGCTTTACGATGTGCAAATGCAAAAAAATAGGTTAATTGGCAAAAAAGTTATCGGTTAATGGGCTGACAGTTGAGCAGGTTTATAAGCATGCGCAACGGTGCTCCCCAGACCGGTATCATTAGAAAAAAAAATCTCCATCAAATATTTGCTCACAAGGCATTTTGTATGTCTGGAAAAAAAAATAGTTGGGCCCGTTTGGCGGTTATGCCCTTTTGAAGGTAAGGCCCCAATTTCAAAGGAAGTCTGTGAAATTTTAAGTTTTCAACGTTATTATCAAAAGAAATATATCATCAAAGTTGGTTTGTTTAGTTATTTGTAACCTCGAGGCGTAGTTTTTAATCAAAAGACCAACAAAATTTAGAGTTACGCCCTTTTTGAGACGTAACCATTTGAAGCACTGATTTCAAATGGATGAAAGATTGTAATACCGTTAATTATGTTCAAATGTTTTAATGGCTAACTGTTATAACATTTAGCACAACTTTTTAACAATTAACTCTTTGTTTCAAAGGCTCATGCGTTATAACACACTACAGAGCCAATTTTAAATTATTATTGATGGAATATATTTTAGGGCATAATAATATTGATAACTAGGTAAACTTGAGCTCTCACGTTTAACAAGACGTTTCAAATTAATCTTGAATCAAATCTATAAATGAGAATGTTCAAGATTCGAAATATAACAAAACAATGTTTACGGATTCTGTGCAACCTTCCGTTTTGGTTTCCCGAAAATCGTAAATTGTTCGGTGGCATAGTTTGTTATTATGCTGGTCTATCATAAACAGGTTTGAATCCTACTCAAACTGAATGTTTTTTGTAAACTTTCATTTCAATCGGTCATACACTGTGTTCGTCAGGTTAAGAAACATTTTCACATTTTGTTTAATACACTACATTGGATTTACAATAGTAACGAAACTCGATTTTAGTAAGGCTTGATAGGACTCGATAAAAAAATCTGAAGTACTCAACAAAGTCAGTCTGGAAATATTCTTTGAGGTTATAATAGCGCTTTGTTATACCACTTGTAAGTATTAGTTGAATCGTGGCTTCATAGGGTCACCAAATCAAATTATCCATAGCATTGCGCTACAAAAATAATTCAGTTGTATGATCCCATCGGCTCCGTAATGTCTCAAATCACTTGAGCCTCATTGACAACATTTGAACATGACTAACCAGCTTAGAATTTTGCATTGAACTTGTGTCTTGCATCTATCTAAAATCAGTGCTTCTAATAGTTACGCCTCAAAAAGGGCGTAACTCCATTTTTTTTCAATCTTTTGATTCAAAACTCCGCCCAAATTACTAAAGGGACCAACTTTAAACCAAGTTTCGATGGTATACATAGATGGTCCGATTTTGTCAGCCCGCTTTTTAAGCTCTTCTTCAGAATTCAAGCAATTCATCATTTTTGATGCCTATGTTATGCGTATTCAGGGTAAGTTTAATAAGATTAAAAAAAAATTGGAGAAAATTCATACAAATACCATAAAACGGTAACAACAAAAAGTTTTCCGTGAAAATAGACTGACAAAATCGAGTCAGTTCTGTTTTTCTTATGATAATCACGGTAAATGAAAAACTGGTTAAATATCACTGATTTCCTTTGACTTTGTACCTTCCAAAAGGGAAAATACAAAACGGGTCAAACGTTTATTTTTTTTTTAAATTTTGCCCAGACTTGCAGCTAAGCCGTAGAAAACTACTGGTGAGCACATATTTGATGGAGATTTCTTTTCGATAATAAAGGTATGGGGAGCACCGTGTGCTCTGTTCCATTTTAGACATAAAGACAGAAAAAAAAAACAAGAAGAAGAAGATTATAAGTTTTTAACCCCAACATTCCTACAACTTTGACCGACTATTACTTTTATATATAAAAAAAACTTCAACAAACAATGTTGTAATAGGGTCCTAAAGCCCTGTCTCAATTTTAGTTCCAAATGCTTGAGTTTAGTTCAGAAACAAATGTTTACTATTTTTTTTTTATGTTTTTTGTTAATTTAAGCCCAAGGAACATTTTTTACGGTTTTTTGATTTTGTCACACCCAGGGTTGGGAAAAAATCTGAAATTCACTCTACAGTAGCCAAGCAAAGCCAATCACAGTCAACGAAGCCAGTGAAACTCACGCCCATCGCTGCTGTAGGCAAAATGCCTTGAAAATAGTTGCTATGGGCAATTACTGTAGAAAAATGTTCTATTTCCCGCTGCATTTCCCGCATTTAAAGCCTTCAATGACACTCATGATTTAGAAAATTCGTGCACCCAACATAGGCTACTTGATGAGATTCACGTTTTTGAGCTACTGTACTGGGAAAGCCACGTGATTTTCGCGAAAATTCAAGCCTACTACTATTACCATTCCCAGCACTGGTCAGACCCCTTGTTTTAAACTCAAATTTTGGGTACATTTTGTTTTCCGTAACCCTTCCGAAATGTCAGAACCCCCAGTGTTAAAACTAAAAGCCCTGTAGCATTTTTGTCGACAAAGTGAACGTCAAATTTGATCAAAAGTGTCAAGGTTCATATTTAGAACCATTTTTAAAATTAAAGTTTAAATATGTTATAGTTGTTATTTGTGCTGAAAAATTTGCTAAAGTAGTTGAAAGAACATGGTCTTACGCATTATTCAATGAAAACAAGAATTCATTAAAACTTTTAGGACCCAATTGGGCTTACGAAATCAGTTTAAACAATTTTAGTTGTTTTTTGATAGTAAGAGCTCCTTTTAGCCATTTGGCATAACGTCGGCATAATGGCCATTTGAAATAATCATAAGAAAATTGATGGCTAAGATGTACAAAAGAAGAGAAAATTATTGTTAAAAAAGATAATGAAGTTCAGTTAAAAAATCAGGTTAAACACTTTCTCAATATTGATTTTCCCTTCCTATGAGCCTATTCCTATGAACTATTCTTTTACATTATGTATTTCCAACATTATGTACATTGTCAACCAATATTACATTTCAACATTGGTTTCATCTTCCTATGAGCATGATCAGTTGGTTTCCTCATAGTATATATCCCTAATTGATCGCAACGATGCTATTGATTGATCGCTGGTTTTTCCACGATTATGCCAAACGGCCATAATGGCATAATGTCCTTGTTTGGCAATTTTGTGTTGCTTTCGGATTGGTTGAGCATTGTTGACCGTTCGTCGTATTCTTCTTGCCGATTTTGACCACTGTAGGGAGTAGGGTTACCATATTTGCTCCCACCGGAAAGAGTACATTCTTTTTAACTCTGTAAAAGAGTACTAAAGAGTACACTTGGACAATTTTGAAACTGGAAAAGAAAGTTTTTAATAATGTGTTTGTCTTAATTTACTAGTCTTGAACTTTTTGTTATTCTAAACTCAAAAGTTGTTGGTCACATTACCACTACCAAATTGCAACCAAATGATTTATTTGGTAAAATGAAAATGTTTACTAAATACGATGTTTTTTCACCTACATATTGCATACATTTCATTCACAGCTAAATTTGCAGGGAGATAAACGGCGTATATTATAAATAATATTTTATTTCAAAAAGGGTTTTCTTCTAAAACAGACTTTTTGTTTTGCATTCAACAAGAATATTTTTATGAAAACTAGATGAACTGAAAAGAGTGAATTTCAACACCTTAGATCGGAAAAGAAACTCTAGCGTTTCTTCAATAAAAGTTTTACATTAAGAGTATGCTAAAGCTTTATGAAAAGCAACAGCTTGTATGATCGAACATTTTCCTTTGATCTTTAGATGATATACCGTTTCATTTGCTTTATCTTTAGATACTATACTGATTCACAGTTTTGTTCAACAATTGCATCGTAAAAATGAGGTTTCCAGAAAAAGAGCCTGAACAGAAGTTGTTTGAAATAGGCTAAATTATTCAAAAAAAAAACTAACAATGTTCATCTAAAAATAAACAATTAGATTCGACTCTCCACATCTCGGTATCGAAGGAACCATCGAGATAGGGAGAGATCGAGACAAAGAACATACTTTTGATTATTACAGGATTGGAAACCGCTCCATTGTCAGGAAAATAGGAAAAATAGTAAAACATCAAACGACTGGTAGTGTTCCTACATTATTCAGAATCACGAAAATCTAGTCTAGTATTCTTTGATAATGAGCATAACGACAAATGGAGAGAAAATCGGAAATGAAAATCACATCGAGATTTGGAAAATTGTATGCAGACTGGAAGAGCCTGAAGAAATTATCGACATAGGGAGAGATATCGAGATGTAGGGGCAATGGGGGCAATATGAACATACGGGGCAATATGAGCCACCCCGGTTTTGACCTCAAAAACAGTGTTTTAATGTCTAGTGTCGTTACGATCTGCTAAAGGATGCCTCAAATAGCCACCACAATAAAAACCGTAAGAATATTCGTTTAAACACTCAAGATTTTTACAAACATGTACAAATTTGTTCTTCGTCATGAAAAGCTTATAATTTTGTCAGTTTTTAATTAAGCCTATAAGACAATTATATTTATAATTCTGGTAAATTTTACCAATCCATTGAAACTTCTGATCATAATGAACAGTTCGTAAGCGAAATTAGATTTGTTCGTAAACAAAATTATTGAAAAACAATATATTATTTTCAAGATGAAGGGGTGGGGCAAAATGAGCCACCTAGATTTAAGCAAAACAAACGATGTTTTGAACATAAAAATGCATTGCCTAAATATACCAGATTATTTTTTTACTGAATAGTCATATTTATGCACCATTACAAGTGGAACACTTTGCTAGAAAATAGGATGAACCAAGTTGCGCAATTTAGTACTAGTACAACATGGTCTGTTTACTATGTATTATGTATCTTTAAAAAATACGCCGCTAGAATCAATAATTTCAAGCAAAGCTAATACAATTTCCTTTCCAATAATGTACTCTTCACCACTAACTCTTCTCTATACTGTTTTAAATAAAAATCATTCGATTGAATGAGGTGGCCCATACTGCCCCGTAGGGTGGCTCATAATGCCCCATATGGTTGGTGACCACGTAGAAAAACATGGTTTTCCAAAAAGTTCCTGAAATAATTTGCAAGTTGATGTTAACATTATTTATCGACGTAACATGGAAGATAACATTTTATAGTACAAGTCACTTGCATTTAAACCATATTTTTTGCTGTTTTTCTATGCATTCCATGACGTTTTCCTTAGGCGGCCCATATTGCCCCGATCACCCCTAGAAAGGAAAGATTTTAAACTGATTTCTTAATAAGATTATTTGATTTGATCGTCATTTGTTAGTAATATCTGGAAAATAGTACACTTGAGCTCGTTGAGCAAAAAAGAATAGTACACAATTTTTTAAGGCAAAAAAGAGTACATGTACTCTAAAAAGAGTACGTCTGGTAACCCTAGTAGGGAGATTAGGGGCGTTTAAGTTTATGCTTATTAAATTTTGAGGACCATAAAACGGCAATATTTTGTAGTAACCCTTAGTTAATTTACAACGCTTTTGCATGTATTCATGATGATACAATCAGGCCCGGATTTGGGGGGGTGCTAAGGGGGCAAATGCCCCGGGCCCCCCGATCAAGGGGCCCCCCGAAAAATGAAAAAAGTGAAAAAAAAGTTCAATGAATTATATTTTTACATTTCTGTTTTAAATTTAAAACATAAATCCGATAAAATTATTAACAGTTGGGGCCCAAATAGCCGTAGTAGTTAATGCGCAGTTATTCAGCAATTCCAAGATGAAGACCGTGGACTAGATTTTTTTAGGTTTCACGATTCCTAACAGAAATATTATGACATGAAATTATGTTATTTTATAGTTTATGGTAAATTCCATACGATATTCATTCAGATAAATGAAAATCCTTTAACTAGCTAATAGAAAACCATCAAAATTTTATCAAAAACTTTGAAACTCTTCTCGGGTTAATAAACAGCAAACTGTCACAGCTTTCTTAAGAAATTTCACTGCTCTTTGTCCTGGAATAATCAGGGTACTCAAACAACTTTTCTATAAAACACATCTGACATTATACTGAAAATTCGATATATACATTCCTATCGTTTTTTTTTTGCTGTTAAAATATCGCAATTTTTACTAAGAGTTGGTAAATTCTCAGTTATCATGATTTTGACCCAAATCCAAAGAAGTTAAGGTATCAGTGGGGTAAGTGGATCATTCGTCAATATTAAGCATAAGTACTTGAATATGTTCAATATTTTTGCACCCATTGTTTCGTTTCAGGTTATATTCTTACGTCCACACTGATACTATTGCAAAACTGGTACTACACGTACACTAACACAATCAAACTTGTTAGCTGCAAAAAGTAATTAATTTGAAAATTGTTTTCCATCAATCAAAAATCCGTTGTATCTCTGTCTAAAATCGAATTCTATTATTTTTTTCGACACATGGTGAGCATTTCAGTTCTAATTGAATGAATCACAATGAAAAATATGTAATTTTTATAAATAAATACAAATATATTGGACATGGTACACTTACCCCTACTTTTCAATGGGGTGGGGTAAGTGGATCAAGAATAATTATCATTTATTGGCAGACTGCTTACCAGAATTTTGAAAAGCTTTAATATCCGCAAATGTTGTTTTCCTTTATTTTGTTCCATTCCCAGCTTGAATTTGTCAAATTGACCATAGAAAATTTGAATTAATCCACCTAAAAGTTTCCCGGTATCCACCTAAACCTTTCCGGTATAAAAAAAATATGAAAAAAATAATAATTTCAAAATTCACACGAAACTTTTTGTGGTTTATCTAAGCTGAGTTGTAAAAGAGCAAAATATACTAATTTTCCAATCGAAAGCATAGTATCGTACTATAAAATACCATATAAATTGCTCTAGACAGATGATAAACATATATTCATAAATTAAATAGAAGGATTTTAATTTGTTATTCAAAAGTAAATGTAATTAATATTTTTAAATTAAGAGTGTTTTTCGAAAATATCGTTAGGAATAATCCTACAATACTTCTGTATAACTTATGCGTATAAATAGATGAATTTTCTCCAAATTTTTCTAGTTACAATGTTTTTTTTTGTTCACATTAGTATGAACTAATATAAACACACTTTTTATTATATTTTGATTAAATAAGGATACTTTTCAATTTGAAAATACTGAAATGTAACATTACTAGCACAAATAAAAAGAAAGCGAGTAATATCATTCTTACTATACATAATTACACCGCATTTGTACACCACAACAGATTTTTTTTATTGGTGATCCACTTACCCCACCATGGTGGGGTAAGTGGATCATTCGGCTCAAATTTTTAAGTCTCACATGCACAATACATAACAATAAGAAAAATCGAAATAAATGACGATTGGAAGTATATTAGTCCCTCATTTGTTATCCACAGAAAAAAGTTTGAATTACATTATTCACATTAGCTGTATATAACAATGAAGTTGACTATTGACTTTTCTGTATCCACTTACCCCACGGTACCTTAAATGTATAATTCCCCTATATTACTTGTCCAAGTGGATAGATTATCAAGCTAATTTTGGTATGGTCTTTACAAGATTTCCGCTCGAAAACTATTTACAGAGACTATAGCATCATCTGTAAGTTGTCTAGGCAAGCATAGTTCTTCTAAACTGTTTGACAATATCTGAAACCGTAAAATTATACCCAAGGCTGTATTGCTCATATTGCTAATTCTGGAATTTGTTTACCTGATTGAGAGTGAAGCTCATGTGCTTTTCTGAAAGCAATTGGTCTTTGTCCACAAATACTAGTTGAATATCTCATTAAAGCAACGGTAGACAATCGTTTCTTCCTTTATCGTTACGAAAATCAAATTAAGTATTTAAAAGCATATTGTTCAATCTGGTCGATTTGCTTACTGCTTCAATAACAACTGTCGTTTAAGTTCTTTGAATGGAAATATCTACAACATACAAATTGAAAAAAATATTAATATGGATTGTGCGATATTTGCCAGAAAACCATTCGCCAGAAAACTATTCACCAGAATGACATCTGCCAGAAAGCCATTCGCCAGAATGTACCATTTACCAGAAAACCATTTGCCAGAATGTACCATTCGCCAGAAAGTACCATTCCCCAGAATTATTTTTCTTGTCGATTTTGATCATGAAATATCTCGGAATCCAAGGATGGCCGTCACAATATTCGACTTGTGCCACTTTTCACATGTTCAAAAGCACTAAATTGAACAAATAGTACGGTAACTATCTCGTTCTTCTCATTTTAAGCTATCTGCTAGTGCACAGAGCGGAGACAATATAACACTGTTATTCTACATCTCTTGCGAGATTTTTGGCTATGAGCTTTCGAAACAATATTCTAAGCTGTTTTACCTAGTTTTGAGAAAATTTCTTTCCTGTCACCGCGAGCTGTTCTTCATCAGAATATTGTATTGTACAGAATTTCTCGTACAACTACCAGATAATTTTTGCTTTTCAATGGACAGTTTATTGGGGTTGTGCTACTTTCTCCCGAATATCGATACCCCTAATGTCGTTTCCCTTGAAACCACTTCCCTGAATACCCCGTTTTCTCATGTGACCTATTTCCTCGAAAATGTTTTGGCAGTCATAATTAACAGAATTTATTGATTATTTCAGGCTGATGAACGGTTCATATGAAATGCACCCTTCTTTTTTGATCAGCGGTTCTTTAAAGTTTCTCCGAACTTAGCATTTTTTTTTTTTTTTTTTTTTTTTTTTTTTTTTTTTTTTTTTTTTTTTTTTTTTTTTTAATTTCTTTATTAGTATCATTCCAAACATTACATTCATTATTTCTTATATCTAGGTGTTCTGTGTTATTAGACAACACTATCATCCTAATTTGGTAAAACAAATCTAAGATTTTATTAACATTTTGTTAACAACATATTACATTTCATTTGCCGTAGCAGTTCAGATTTTTTACAGGTGAGTTGATTTTACCTGCTTATAAGAGAAAAAAAAAAGTTTTCAATATACTTAACCTAAACATATAACGCATTAATCGTGGCAATAGAAGATTGTAACGATTTTTGCCTGAAATTATTGATTATTTTATTTGACATTTGTTCCAATGTTTCAACATTGGATATCCTATGTAACTCATTGGTACTATACCAGGGAGGAAGCCTCAGAATCATTTTCAAAATTTTATTTTGAATTCTCTGCAGAGCTTTCTTCCTGGTATTACAACAGCTAGTCCATATTGGTACAGCATACAACATGGCTGGCCTGAAAATTTGTTTGAATATCAAAAGCTTGTTCTTAAGACAAAGTTTTGATTTTCTATTAATAAGGGGATAGAGACATTTTACATATTTGTTACATTTGGCTTGAATGCCCTCAATGTGATTTTTGAAAGTTAAATTCTTATCTAGCATGAGTCCTAGATACTTAACTTCATCTGACCAATTTATTGGAACCCCTCTCATCGTGACAACATGTCTACTTGAAGGTTTCAAATAAAGAGCTTTTGGTTTATGTGGGAATATTATTAGTTGAGTTTTGGAAGCATTAGGAGAAATCTTCCATTTTTGCAAGTATGAAGAAAAAATATCCAAACTTTTTTGCAATCGACTACAGATGACACGCAGGCTTCGTCCTTTGGCGGAGAGGCCTGTGTCATCCGCAAACAAAGATTTTTGACATCCCTGAGGTAACTCAGGTAAGTCAGATGTGAAAATATTGTATAATATTGGTCCCAAAATGCTGCCTTGGGGAACACCAGCTCTTACAGGAAGTCTTTCAGATCTGGAGTTCTGATAATTAACCTGAAGTGTACGATTTGACAGATAACTTTGAATTATTCTAACAATGTATGTTGGAAAATTAAAATTTTTCAATTTTACAATCAAACCTTCATGCCAAACACTGTCGAATGCTTTTTCTATGTCTAGAAGAGCAAGACCAGTAGAGTAGCCTTCAGATTTGTTGGAACGGATCAAATTTGTTACACGTAAAAGTTGATGAGTGGTCGAATGTCCATGGCGGAATCCGAACTGTTCATTGGCAAAAATTGAATTCTCGTTGATGTGGGCCATCATTCTGTTCAAAATAACCTTTTCAAAAAGTTTACTGATGGAGGAAAGCAAACTGATTGGACGATAGCTAGAAGCTTCTGCAGGATTTTTGTCTGGTTTTAAAATTGGAACAACCTTAGCATTTTTCCATTTGTCAGGAAAATATGTTAATTGAAAACATTTGTTAAATATATCAACTAAAAATGATAAGCTACTTTCTGGAAGTTTCTTGATGAGGATGTAGAAAATTCCATCATCGCCAGGAGCTTTCATATTTTTGAATTTTTTAATAATAGTTCTCACTTCTTCCAAATCAGTCTCCCAGGCATTTTCGAAAACGTTCTCTTGATTGAGAATATTTTCGAACTCCTGAGTAACTTCATTTTCAATTGGACTAGTAAGTCCTAAATTAAAATTGTGCGCACTTTCAAACTGCATAGCAAGTTTTTGAGCTTTTTCGCAATTAGTTAGTAATAATTTGTTTTCCTCTTTCAATGCCGGTATAGGCTTCTGAGGTTTTTTCAAGATTTTAGATAATTTCCAAAAGGGCTTAGAGCCGGGGTCCAATTGAGAAATTTTATTTTCAAAATTTTTGTTTCTTAAATCTGCAAAACGTTTCTTGATTTCTTTCTGCAAATCCTGCCATATAATTTTCATAGCAGGATCACGAGTGCGTTGAAATTGCCTTCTCCTCACGTTTTTAAGACGGATCAAGAGTTTAAGATCATCGTCTATAATCACGGATTCAAATTTTACTTCACATTTTGGAATTGCAATGTTTCTGGCTTCAACAATGGAATTTGTTAAAGTTTCAAGAGCATTGTCAATATCAATTTTAGTTTCTAAAGAAATGTTAACATCAAGATTAGAGTCAACATACGTTTCATATATATTCCAGTCGGCTCGTAAATAATTGAAAGTGGAGCTGATAGGATTGAGAATCGCTTCATGCGATATTTGAAATGTAACAGGGACATGATCAGAATCAAAATCAGCATGAGTAACTAATTGGCTACAAAGATGACTAGAGTCGGTTAAGACCAAGTCAATCGTAGATGGATTTCTAGAAGAGGAAAAACATGTAGGGCTATCAGGGTATTGAATTGAGAAATATCCTGAAGAGCACTCATCAAATAAAATTCTGCCGTTGGAATTACTTTGAGAATTATTCCATGACCGATGTTTGGCATTAAAGTCACCAATGACAAAAAATTTTGACTTATTGCGAGTTAATTTTCGCAAGTCAGTTTGAAGCCAATTAACTTGCTGTCCAGAGCATTGAAAAGGCAAATAGGCAGCTATGAAAGTATATTTACCAAACTGTGTTTCAACAGAAACACCTAAAGTTTCAAAAACTTTAGTTTCAAATGACGAAAACAGTTGATGTTTTATACGCCTATGAATGATGATTGCAACTCCCCCACATGCCCCATCAAGTCGATCATTACGATAAACAAAAAAGTTAGGATCTTTTTTAAATTTGGATCCAGGTTTTAAATAAGTTTCGGTAATAACTGCTATATGCACGTTATTAGCTGTAAGAAAATTAAACAGCTCGTCCTCTTTACCATTCAGAGAACGAGCATTCCAATTTAAAATATTTAAATTATTATTTGGATCCATTAGAAAAACGTAATCCAATAACAATTTTATTTGTAAATTTTACACCTACTTGGACTGCTTCAGTCATAGTGGTGGCTTTGAACATTGCATCAATCATTAGATTCAATTGTTCAGTTAGAAAATTAAAATCAGAGGCAGACATATCATCTGATGATTTCCCATTGGAATTTTCGGTAGACGAAGAAGCGGGGTAGGAGTTACCTGTGGCGGTAGGGTTTTTTCCATTTGATTTGAAAGAAGTAGAATGGGTACTCATGGAACGAACAGGGGAAGAGTTCAAATTACCTGCTACGATATCGGCAAAGGATTTACCGTGGGTAGATACATTCGAAATTGAAAGATTCGAACGGCTACCCGACGGATTAAAATTTGTTTGTGAATGAGCATGATTATGATCTTCCTGGTGGGTATGATTCCTAATCAAGCGATCGTTAACTGAAAAATGAGCATTGTTCGATACTCTACCAGGCAAATTCCGGAAACGATCGTTATCGTAACGGATATTATCCTTCATCTGCTTGGCACGAGCCTCAACGACTCTTTTGCGTGAAATGCATTCCCAAAAGTTAGCTTTGTGAGGGCCCTTGCAATTGGCGCATTGAAATTTTCTGGTATCTTCTTTCACAGGACAGTCGTCCTTAGCGTGAGAAGAACCTCCGCAAATCATGCATTTAGCATCCATGCGACAATTTTTTGTACCATGACCCCACTTTTGGCACCGACGGCACTGAGTGGGGTTCTGGTAATTTCCTCCAGGTTTCTGGAAATGTTCCCACGTCACACGGACATCGAACATAAGTTTAGCTTTTTCTAAAGCTTTAATATTATTTAGTTCTTTTTTGTTAAAGTGAACTAAATAATATTCTTGAGAAAGCCCTTTCCGAACAATGCCAGATTGGGTTCTCTTTTTCATAATGATTACTTGGACTGGGGAAAATCCAAGTAAATCATTTATTCCATTTTTGATCTCTTCAGGTGACTTATAGTCACTTGAGAGACCTTTCAAGACGACTTTGAACAAACGTTCAGTTTTGTCGTCATAAGTAAAAAATTTGTGCTTCTTCTCTTCAAGATATCTGAGAAGAAGTTCGCGATCTTTAAGAGTTTCCGGCAAAACGCGACAGTCTCCTTTCTTTGCGATTTGGAAGGAAACCTTGATTCCCCTAATGGAGTTCAAGATCTCCTGCCTAAATCCCCCAAATTCGGAACAACTGACCACGATAGGCGGCACTCTTTGCTTCCTCACTTGAATCAAAGAGCCTGGGCTAGAGGCTGCTTCGATTTGGTGTTCGGAAAATTTGTCTAGAGCATCGAACTGATTGCTCATTTCAATACAATTATTCATTTCACCCTTGGAAGAAACTTCGCATTCCGGGGAAGCGTCCTTTCTTCCATTCTTGCCACGTGTAGTGACAGTTTTAAAACCCACTTTTTTGGAAGGAAGTAGTGAATTCAGAGATTCACCCTTCCTTTTGTTAGTTGTTGATACCATGTTTAGTTAATAAACGAGAAAGACGTGACCTTCGAGAGGTTTTTTCCCTAGACGGTGTCCAAGAAGGATTACCACCGCTAGCTTTCGCCAACGGGTCCAACGAAAAATCGAAGGCACGGGTCCAAACAAGGATCGTAAAGGGATCAATAGTAGAAAAAATAGTACTGAAAAGTACTGTTTAAGTAGCACTGAAAAGTACCGTTTTTAATTTTAGCACTGAAAAGTACTGTTTGTGTAGCACTGAAAAGTACTGTTTTATTGCTTTAGGTAGTTTTTAAGAAAACTTCCAAGAGCAGAGAGAATTCGTGTACGCACAGCACAAAGGTACGATGCGCACTGATGATTAGCATTTATTCTTGTTTTCTTTATCGTTCTATCTAGTTCACCACTCTGTCTCTGAAGATTGTTTCTTATCCATTTTGAACTGCATCTATTTTGGGGCCGTCCATGAAGCACGTGGTCGTTTGAGAGGGAGTAGAAGTGGGTGGTTCTATCATAATACCACGATCCATACAAATTTTGGGTCATTCGGGAGAATGGATTGCAGGTAAAAATGTCATTCGGGTATCTGGCGTTCGGGGAAATGATATTCGAGGGAACAATATTCGGGTAAAAATAGACCAAAAGGTTTTCAGTAATAATGGTCACATAAATTTCAGTACATGAAAAAGTATTCAAAAAAGAGTATTTGCTTACCACTACTTGACATGTGTTTTTGCGAATAAGAATTATCCATTCTCCATATATAGGATGTTCTTATTAATTTTACAACTGTCTTATTTGTCTAAAAGCTCCTGAAAGTTGTTATAGTAAATGTAACTTTGGTTTGCGAGTGGAGGCATTCATTATTCTATCGAACGGGCGGCACAAATAGTTGCAACGTATATCGAAATCTTGTAAATACTAGCCCTTAAGAAGGAACAAAACTTTTAAGAACAGCTTATGATGAAAAAAGGGAGCACCACTTGTGAAATATTCCAAACCATGATTCCCTGTAAAACTTAATAATTATAAAATAGCATAATCTCATGCTATAACATCTGTAGAACGATAGTTGCAACGTATATTAAAATCTCGTAAATATTAAATGAATTAGTCCATAGGAAGCTACAAAACTTTGAAGAACAGCTTATGCTGAAAAGAAGGGCGAACCTCTTGTGAAGCCCTTCAAACCATAATACCATTTTACAGAGACAACATATATTAAAAAAAACTACCTTTACTATCCGTCAAACTAAATATCAAATCTTTACTTCAGTAAGCAGTATCTTTCATACATGGTAAAGCAGCTTTTAATGAATTTATTCTATTGTATATTTTCTTCTTTCTAGTTCCACGGTCCCCCAGTATTGAGTGTTGCCTTTTCAATTCATATTTAGAAAACTTCAAATTATGATGTTGATCGTTGAATGCTCGAGAAATCGATATTTTTATAATATGTACCTAGTCCAACAATTAGAATATGGATATTCGAAGCTGGCTCACTAAGTCAACGGTAGATTGTTTCCAAGAGACCCTGTACTTTTTTGAGTATATTAACCAAAATGATCTCACACATTTTTTAAGGCTCTGCAATTGCAAACTTGATTTAAATAAAAAAAAAATAAAAAATAAAAAAAATCTAGGGATGGTCAATTCTGGGGAATGGTACATTCTGGCGAATGGTTTTCTGGCGAATGGTACTTTCTGGCAAATGGTTGTCTGGCATATGGTACTTTCTGGCGAATGTCATTCTGGCGAATAGTTTTCTGGCGAATGGTTTTCTGGCAAATATCGCACAATCTTAATATGATCTTTGCTATTCTTATCCAAATCTCAATAAATCATAAATTTTTGTTTTCAACGGATTTTTTTTAAATTTTGGATTTGATTGAGAACGGTTCATTCGAAATTCAATCTCGTCATCTATTATGTATGACTTTTCAAGTATTTTATACAGATGATTTATTTTACGCAACATTCACGAAGTTAAATTAAAGTAATACTACAATTTCTTGAGTTTTCCGGATATTTTATTTTCCTAATACCAAAATTTCCTATGCTTAGCAATTTCCCCTTACTTTGTACCAAGGACCCCCATCAAGAGCTTTGACCCGGGCCTCCCGATGCCCAAATCCGGCCCTGGATACAATATTATCATTTATTTTACCTTTTTGGCTTAGTCTTTCCTGGCCTCATTTTGTCTCTTTGGCCCAGGGATAGGGTGCGACTCAAAACTCTTTCGGTGCAGCACGCGCTGCTGGGAGACAGCACGTTCAATTTGATAGAGACGTGCTAGTGCAATAAGAATTGTGTTGCACTCATTCTTTTTTGTGTGCTAAAACTCCCATGTGCCGTTGCTGAAAATCTCTCTGAGCATTAGGTAAGGCTCTCTCAAATAACATCACTTTGCTTCGATGATGGAGTACGGATGGACGCCACTCTCAAACGAACCACACAAACGTTTGTTTACTTCAAATCATACATGATTTCGCCTCACACATACTTTGATAATTTCGACGACTTCGGTATACTTTTCGTGTTGATCAGGAGTTTTAACAATTTCCTGAACAAACGATTGCTTTGATTAGATTCAATATATCTGACAAAATTTTCGCGTGATCGTTGTGTTTATTGTCGGTTTTGCTTTTAGGAACTGGGTCGGTGATCAACACGAAAAGTAAATTGTAGTTCGGTCGAACCTGAATCGGGTTGGGGTTGAAACTGTGATTTAGAACGGGTTGCGCCAGTTTCAACGTAGGTTCAAAAACGAATTCGACATATGTTATTGCTGTGTGCGTTTGAAACGCAAATATCAAATGCGGGAAGACCAAACGCGGTAAGATTTTCTTTTACAAGGAAGGCGAAGTCGAGAATTGCTTTTCTACGGAAGTGTCAAGAGTTTTGTTGTTTTTTTTGACGCCGGCTCTTCCGAGGGCAGATTTGTTGTATGAAATTAAAAATAATTTGTCTGGCACAGGGTTCTGAATTTTTGTATCAATGATGCGAAATCTACGATTTATCGCATGTAAGGAGAATGCTTTTTTGCTTCCTCAAGTGAATATCTTTTTTTCGCTCACACTAATTTTCCCTAGAGTTACGATGGAGGATAACCGACAATCATTCCAATCCAGGGATAATTTCTTTATCACTCCATCACCAACTCCTCCTGAGGATTATCACTATGTTATAAAAAATTGTTCTGCCGACGGGATTCGAACCTACAACATAGCTAAAAACGACCGCGATGTGTGAACGCTAACCATGCAATCACATTAACTTAACGAGAGCAGTGGTTAATTTGATGCATAAAAGCGCCTGCTGCTTGTGGCGATGAACACATGAAAAGTTCTACATGGAGAGAAAGAGAAAATAAAATTCTCACAGCTGTGGAGTTGTGCCATGATCAATTTTCGCTTTTTTTAGACGGATAATTTCGCAAGAACGCTTTTCGCTGAAAATTGTTTTGAGGAAGAAATCCATTCTCGTGAGAATGAGTGAAAATTCGGAAGCTTGGTCTGGCACGTAACAAAAAACTTCCTCCCCCCTCCGCATGACTCACCCTACACATAACTCTTTATTTAATTGATGAACGGCCTCTAATAACAAAATAATTTCCGTACATTGTAAGAAATCCTACGTCCTACTTTCAAATTCACGTCGGGCCCGTTCACAAATTTCATAACGCTGAAGGCGGGCTTGGTTGGCCTTAAGATGTTACAGTTCATACAAAATTCGAAAAAGATTCATACAAAATGCGTTACGAGGGGGTGGGTGGGTGTCGAAAATTGCCATTTTTGGCGTTATGAGATTTGTGAATAAACCCTTAAATGATTTTGAAGTGTAGAGCAAGCAAAAAATGATACGACACCGCCGTCAGTCACATTCGTCCTCGATTATGTTTTCAATGCAAAGCACATTGTGCTTTACTCCATGCGTTTCAAAGAGTAGAGCTGGAGCTATCTTTTGTCTCTCACACAGTTGCGGCAATACTCGCACCTTCTTTTGTGTCACTCAACAAAAACAGGAGACGCACGCAAAAGTCGGGTGCAGCACATGCATATTTTGCACCGCTCCGAGTTTTCTGCCATTCTCTGCTTTGGCCTTATTTGGTCTTTTTATCTCTCAAGTCCTTTTCTTCTGGCCTAATATTGCTTTTTTTGAATTATTTTGATCCTGTTTGGATTTATTTGAACTTGTTTGGCCGTTTTGGCAATAAATTGGTTTAATTAGTTTATATTTTATTTGGTAATTTTTATTTTCGTGAAACTTGTTTTTGCCGTTTTGTCCGTTTTTACCATAATTTGGCAGTATTTGACAACATTTGACCGTTTCAGAATTTTATTTTGTATTTTATTGTCTTTTTACCTTATTCTGGTTCTTCGACTTTTTTTTTATTTTACATCATTTTCCTTGTTTGGACTTATTTGGTCTATTTATTTGACCTTTTTCTGCCTTCATATGGTCTTTGTTGGTCTCCTTAGACATTTTTTGAACTTTTGCTGGACTTGTCAAATTCTACAAAACTCAAACTGCAGAAAAACGAGAAACACTGTATAGTATTGTATACTGGTATTCTTGTTTCTAAATAATTCATCAAAATTGTCCATGGTCATGCTTGGTAAATTCACGTGAGAAAATAACTAAATCCCACATATACGGCTTCTCGGTGATCCCAAGAACTCCGTTGGTTTCCGTTCATGTCCAGTATCTCCTCTTTCCGATAGCTAAAAGGTGTATTAGACCCTTTTTGTGTTAGAAAACAAAAACTCACTTTTCAAACCCAAGGTAAGTATCCTTCGCTTGCAAGAAAACGTCGTTAGGCTTCCCAGCTCCCTACCGCATTGTGATAGATTTGCCACCTTTTAGTAAGCTTTAGCTCGTTCCTCCTCCAGTATCCTCCTTCTGTGTCCCCTAAACCCCTCCTTGGATCCCAGCATCGTTAATCCAACACGGCATTTCGTCCCGCAGCCCTTCAAGACCCCAACCCTCGCGGAATCCCGTACCCTGTCCTCGAGCTCGTCCTTTTCCACGCTTACAACCGGCGGCAACAGCTTCGACAGCTTGGATCTGGCCATCTACAATGGAGCTGCCCAATTGGGGGCACTCCACCGGATTACCCGGCCAAGCCAGCACCACCTTCGGCTGCAGCTGATTAGTGGGTCCAGTTCGGCGGCCAGTTACCAACCGAGCTACTACTACGACGACGAGGAGGACAATTCCGACGATAGCTTCTTCGCCTACACGATGAAGAAGGATTCGTCGAAGCTGGCGGCCGTTTCTTCGCTGGCCAATCCGAGAGCTTGAGCTTCCTGGATGTGTTAGAATACGCGTTTCCGCTTTTTGTACATATATGTATGTGTGAGCGTGTGGTGTGCTACTGATGTGTGTACATAATAGGCACTGCTTGGCGTGATGTTGATTCTTATTCGTTTTTGTTCTGTAATTTAGAGTGTATTATAATGTGTATGATCAAGAAGTGAAAATATAATATTGGCCATGCCATATCAAGTGTCCGCAAAACGCCGAATTCATATACCTATCGGACCACCCCTCGGTATTGCAAATTTGACAAAATCCCTTAATTTTCCTTACTTAAGTTCATTTCATCGAAACTATTAGATATAGAGAAAAAAAAACTTCAGGCATGTTTCAAGAAAATCAGTTTGAGGAATTCAATAAAAATGGTGCAATGTTGCCTATATATTTATTTTCAATTTCAAAAATTTAAATTTTTTTTTCATCGAACTAGTTTTTTTAAATTTCCAAAATTTGGATTCTGGGTTCAATTCTCGGTCGGTCTAGGATCTCTTCATAATGGAAATTTCCTTGAATTCCCTGGGCATAGAGTATCATCGTGCCTGGCAAACGATGTACGAATGTGAAAATGGCAACTTTGGCAAATAAAGCTCTAAGTTAATAACGGAAGTGCTCATTGAACACTAAGCTGAGAGCAGGGGTTCTGTCCCAATGAGATTACGTCCTCCAAGAAGAAGGTGTACCTACTCATTAGACATATTTCTGCTGAAAACACTCAACTCTCCAAGGTGTTTAAAGGTAAAAAAAACAGCATTTTGAAGTAAAATAGTAAAGTAAGTTTGAAGTATGTTTTACTGAACTACATAATTAAAAAAAACACACTCGGTCCAGTCTGTTTGAACCAGAGGAATGACGTCCTATTTTTTCACTATGGGATTTGACAGGTTGAGCTGTGCCTTCTTATCGGGAGCATGATTTATACTCCAGTATCGAATTTCACTCACACACGTATATGTTTTGGATGTTTACCTTTCCCTACGAGAGAAAATAGAACAAAACGCATGGAGTGCAACTATATCTGCTAAAGCTCTTAGATGGTATATATATATCTATGATCACCTTGAGACGCTCATATTTTGGAAAATAAGCGTATTTGGCTTGCATTTTCAACAAAATTGATTTCATTTTGCTCGAAGAGTAATGTACAACGTAGTTACATTAATTAACTCATTACGTGTGGTAAAGATCGACAAATTATGGGTGAAATTATGAAAAAAAAAATCCACGTGCTCTTTACCACGCGTAATGAGTTTATTAATATAATAACCATTGCGATTGGATTACCGAACAGCTCAATATAAGCGTCAATTTATATTGGAGTGTTACTGCCTCTCTGTAGTAGTCATGTCATCATTTGAGTGAGAACGACACGTTGATAGCCTTCCCACATCTTTACTCTTCCACAATACAGTTGTTGTGGAAGCGATGTAAGTACGATAGGCAAACAGGGTCTGCGTGATCTGTGGGGATTTGAATTCTAAACTTGTAACCAACTCAGTTATTGGGTCACCAAGTGGCTCGGTAGCTTAGTTGGTAAAGCGCTCGTCTAGCATACAAGAGTCCTGGGTTCAAATCGCAGCCGAGCACGTGAATCTTTTTTCATAATTTCACCCATAATTTGTTCATCTTTACCACGCGTAATGAGATGAACCATGCGGATTGGATTACCGAACAGCTCAATATAAGCGTCAATTTAAGGTGAAGCGGCGTGTAAGTCAAAGAATCATTAGAATCATCATTGATGTAATAGTAGTAGTGTCGCCTTTCCATGTATATTTTCAAAACAAACCAACAAAAAATATAACATTTGTGTTAAGCATATTTTTATGTAAACACATGGGAAATTTAGTAGATTGACGAGTATTGGAAATCAAAATCAACTCTTCAATCGTACATATCAAAAGAAAACATTACAATTTAATGAAGGGCAACGAAATTTCTCAGTTTTTAATTGGATTTATCTCATATTTTTGTTATGCATCGGTACGGTTTATGTTTGCAAGAGATGACGGTGTTGCCAGGTGATTGGTGACAGATTTTTCTAGCAATTTTTATATGCTTGTTTTCGGAACATTTGCTGCATATCATAAAAACTTATCATTTTGCAAATAGTTTTCCATCACAAGATCACTGATTTAATAAAATTTTAGTGATTTTTGTGATCAATTCACATTAAATGCTATGATTTTACAGATAGCAACTCTGACATCACTGCGCTCAACGAACGCGATGATTGTGCACACACGATAGATGCGTTCCGACGCATCCCGACGCATCGCACTGTGAAGCTTTTCAATTTTTTTGGGTGGTCCAAATTGATAAACTATTGGTATGATTTTATGCTTCGTAGAGATGGTTTTTGTAATTTGAGAGAATCGAAAAACAAACAACGTATGAATTTCAAGTTTCTATGCTTTGCCCAACCTATCCGCACTGAAAATTAATACAACAGAAAAAAAGTTGGATATTTTAGACTATAAACACAGGCATGTCTCAGTGTGCGGTGGCGGCGTCGATTCGCAGCAAGTGAAAACCACCGCCATAATAGTTTTGAGTGTTGCGGTTGATAAAACTTTATAAATATTTGATTCCCGTTTGAAATGTGTTCCTTTAAGGGAAGTAAATAAAAGATTTGTTTAGTGGAAGTGTAGTGAACGCAATATGAAATCCAAAACACAAATGTTTGCTGCAGAATTACAATGGAAAAGGTAAGCACCTTCTATTTACAAGTGTAGTTGTGTGAGGCAATGAAATGCGGCATAAAATCGGAGATTTTTTTGAGAATATAAATCTCATGTATATTGTCGCTAAATTGATAATGCTGTACCTGAAAGTGTTGATTAAATATTGAAATACCACCTGAAGCATTTTTCTTCGCATAAATTATCCATTAAATCAGGTGATAAGCAGTTATATTTCATCGATGTTGCAAATACCAATACTATCATAACAATATGTTAATGATTTTGGAAGAAGCCATTTTGTGATGACGCACCAAAAGGCCTTAACGTAGTTACAACTTTTTAAATGATTAAATTTTTTTATTTGGTATAATTGGTGGCAGTCTTTACCCCATCAACAATGGTCGGTTTTACTCCGCTCACGCAATTTTCACAACTAGGGCCTTATTTCAAAGCTAAATATTTACAATTCGTATTCCACTTCA
Source organism: Aedes aegypti (assembly GCF_002204515.2). Lineage (NCBI taxonomy): Eukaryota > Metazoa > Arthropoda > Insecta > Diptera > Culicidae > Aedes > Aedes aegypti. The sequence continues at coordinate 24,036,153 of NC_035107.1, forward strand.
CTGAACCATATTTAACATTCTGTTATGTTTATACGAAAAATTCCCTTACGAAATCCTTAAGTGAGCATCTGCCAAATTTAGATCATATTCATTATCGACGAGCAGAAGTTTTGTTTTTGATATTTGTTATGAAAAACATGATGTTAATGTCGCCCTAAATGCTTCGGAATGACAAAAATCTTATGTTTAAGCAAAGTGCTTAGTGAACTTTCAAGAGAACCGCAATTTTCATGCCAAACTGATGGTCGTCCGTCTTGCCCTACTCGACGAAGTCGAGTCTAGTACACGAATATGGAGACGGCCTTACGTGTATCTGCCAAAGGATACCAACTCTAGTGAAAATGAATGGTATACTACTAAAATCGGCTTTCATTTACTTATAGATATTCTACAGCAGCTCGAAGGTTTATTATATTCTGGGCTATTAAAGAATTTCACAAGCATTAGAAGTTGAAAAAAGGCAGCAGTGTAGCCAATTCACCATTTTTCACAAAATATTCTTAACCCCTCTACCGGCAGTTGGTTGGTTTGACTTTATTAACGAGATTTTTAGCCCTGGGCTAGTTCATCTCGGGACCAACGGCTTTACTTCCCTTCCGAAGGAAGTCGTCACTATAACTTTTTACGTCATAAGTGACTATGTCGGGGATGGGATCTACCGGCAGTATAATTTTTAAAACCACAAAAAATATGAATTCCGATAACTTTTTTGTTTTTTTTTTTTAATATTTTTTCACAAGTTCTCAAAAACTTTTCTATTTTTGGAATTTTTGATGATATTCCGAAATTTCTTGGAGGACGACATTCCCTATATAAAACTCCTTTGATTGCCATTTAGGCTTTTAGTCAATTTACCAAAAGAATATTAGGTATTAAGCAGTTTTTCAAATAACGATAAAGATGGGAAGCAAATTGCAAATTTAAGTTTTTTTTGAAGTTTTCAAGATTTTTATACGGCTAGAGCGGAACCAAATACATACATGTTAATTACTCAAAAACGATGGCACCAATTTGCTTCATTTCTCACCTAACTTGTGATCTCGCCCTGAATACCATTGGTAACCTAGTGTTTATCACGTTATTTTTAAGCAAATAAAAGGGCCACGATAAAAATTATCGCCATTGAGAGATATAGGAGGATCTTCTCTTCATCGTAGCATTATCTATTCGTTCGCTCAGTAACAACAAGCTACACACTTAATTACCAATGTCGTTTAGGGCGAGACCATAAGTTAAACGAGATTTTTTTCACAACATACTTTCATCAAACTAAGCGAGTAACCGAATATGAAAAAAAAATCTGTAGCCTGAGATAGTAACGTGGATTATTGCGCAAGCCTCCCATGGATTTTTTCTGAATTGCGTCTGAAACAAACTAAAATATTGAGCTGTTCCAATCACACCTGAGCACGTGGATTATTTTTTTAAATTTTTAATGAGTTAGTTTATTTAAAATAGAGGAGTTTTTGAGAATTTATGAAAAAATAAAGAATAAAGTAAGAATATCTGAAAACAAAAAAGCTATAGTGATTTGAATATTATCGTGTTATAAAAAAAATGCTGCTAGTAAAGGGATTAAAATATCATTCTTTGCAAATCAGCCGTTATTTATTTATTTATTTATTTATTTTTAACTTTTAATTTAGAAAGAGGGAAAAAACCCCTTTGAGTGATTTTATTTTAAAATCTTCCTCAAAAGGGCGCAAAACCTCTTTATCTTTTCAAATACGTTATAAAAAGAAAAATAACTTAATACTAAAGGCCCATCCGGAAAGGATCCATTGCATAGCCGAAGTCGTCAGATAATGGATGCAAATCCCCATTGTGGTAGGGAATGAGGTAACAAATAAACTAATCAATCTGAAAGTAAAAATAAACAAACATATACAAAAAAGAGAGTATCAAACATGATAAGAGATTTCATTTAAAAATTCAAATATATTTTTCATTATCAGAAAACATTTCTGAGCCAAAACATCTCTTACTGAATTTGGAATTTCATATCCCAAATTTATTATTTTATTGAAAAGTTTGTTTCTAGGTAAAACGTAACGAGAGCATTTTAATACAATGTGATCAATATCTTCATAAAATCTACCACATTCACAAAGATTGGAATCATTTAAATTCATGCGATATAGATAACAATTGCAAATGTAATGATTGGACATTAATCTGGAAAACGAACATATGAAATTACGTTCAACAGATAATTTTTTAAACCAAGGAATTGTACTAACTTTAGGACAAATGGAATAATGATATCTTCCTTGATTACTTGTATCCCATGAAGTTTGCCAATTTTTGAAAGAATCTTTTTTCAATTTAGAAAAATATTCAGAAGGGTAAATAACACGTTTATATGTTGTACCACGTAAAACACCTAATTTTGCCAAACAATCAGCTTGTTCATTGCCGTGTATATTGCAATGAGCTGGAACCCAAACTAATTTAATTAAAAATCCCTTGGAATGTAATTCATGTAAAATTTCTTTTAACATTAATATAATATAATGTGTTTTGAAATAAAAATTAATAGAACTCAAAGCACGAAGACAACTTAAACTATCAGAACATATTATGTATATATTGGGAGTGCAAGATTTGATCAAATTGCATGCAAAATATAAAGCAGTTAATTCAGCTATGAATATAGAGCTAGGGAATTCTAACTTGAAAAAATGAGCCAATTCTATATTAAATACGCCAAACCCTGCTGTACTATCAATAAGAGAACCATCAGTGAAATAAAGTTGTTCAGGTTTAATGCCAATGAATTTCCGATTAAATAAAATACTAGCAACATGAGAATGCAATTGATGAGGTACATATTTCAATTCTTCATATAAAGTTAAATCAATACATGGGCGAAATGTATGAACATTTATGCTGTATTTATAAAAACTATTATTAACTGTAATTATATTTTCAGCATTACAATATATAAAGGAACTTAAGAGTCTACAAGTAGGATTGATCTCAAATAAAGAATTCAATATATTAATTATAGGATGATTATTCGAAAAACATTGTATTAAAAAATTACAATTAAGTTCATGAAATCTGTTTCTAAGTGGCACTATACCTGCCAAAACTTCTACAGATTTTGTATGAGTAGAGTTTAATAATTTTAAACAAATTCTTAAACTACGATATTGGATTTTTTCAAGTTTAGAAAATTGTGTTTGAATAGAACTTGAAAAAGTGAAACAACCATATTCCATTACCGAACGAATTGTTGTTTTATAAAGTGTAATTAAATCATTAGGGTGAGCACCCCACCAAGTGCCTGTAATCGTACGAAGGAAATTGATTCGTTTGAAACAAATTTTTTGAATATATCTGATATGATTATTCCAATTTAATTTTGAGTCAAACCATATACCAAGATATTTATAATCAAATACTTGTTCAATTTGATAGTTATTAAGAAATAAGGTAATATCAATAGGAGAATGTTTTCGAGAAAATAAAATAAATTTAGTTTTTTCTACGGAAAAAGTAAATCCATTTTGATGAGCCCACATACCAATGTTATCTAAAGAACATTGCATAAAATGTTGAATAACTTCTCTACTCTTTCCACTAACAGAAATCACCTTATCGTCAGCAAATTGGATAAAATAACATCCATTTGGAATTATAAAAGCAATATCTCTTGTAAATAAATTATACAAAAAGGGACTCAAACAAGAACCTTGAGGAAGTCCAAAATAACTATAACGTATCATTCGAGAAGTACCATCATGAAAAAAATGCATGATTTTAAACGAAAATAAATTGCATAAAAAGTTGGAAATAAATGGTGGAATCTTACAATCATTCATTTTTTTGAATAGCAAATCTATGAGAACTGAATCATATGCACCAGAAACATCAAGGAACGTAGAAACTACATCCTGCTTTCTATTGAACGAAAGTTCAATTTGTGAAGCTAAAAGAGAAATACAATCACGAGATCCACGACATTTTCTAAAACCATATTGAGATATTGGAAAAATATTATTTTTTTCAGCCCATAGTTCCAGCCGATTCAGAATCATTCTTTCCATCAATTTACGAAGACATGATAATAAACTAATTGGTCTTCTACTATCAATTAATGAAGGATTTTTACCAGGTTTAATTATATTAACTACTTTAATGAAGCGCCATTCAGTAGGAAAAATATTCTGGGAAATGAATGAGTTAAATAAAGAAAGTAATTGTAATATGCCTTCTAGAGGTAAATTTTTTAATACAATAAATTTAATGTTATCGATACCAGGAGCGGTATTTTTGGTTAATGATAAAGCTAAATCCATTTCTTCAATTGAAAATTCATTGCAAAGCTCTGGAAAATAATTATGAGATTGTATGTTTTTGAAAGGAATATTGGGGGGTACAAAATCAGGACAAATTTTAGAAGCAAATTGACTGATCCAATCTTCCGAATATTCTGAAATGTTTGGTGCCGAAGCATCATAATTTCTCAAATTACGTGCAACAGTCCATAATGTAGATAAAGATGTCTGAGAATCAAGATTTGCGATGAAATTCCTCCAGTAATTTCGTTTTTTATATTTAATAGTTCTAGTAAATTGTGCCTCGGCTTTACAATATAAAAAGTAATGTTCTCTAGAACCTGAACGTCGAAAAGTTTTAAAACAGTTAGATTTATGTTTTAAAGCTATACTACAATCGTTGTCCCACCAAAAAGATGGATGGTTGGTTTGACTTTATTAACGAGATTTTTAGCCCTAGGCTAGTTCATCTCGGGAGTCAAAAAGATGGATTATTTATTATACGTGGACTAAAATTTTTTTTCTTAAGTTGAGCTTTACGTAAACATTCAATCAATAATCTAGAAAATTGTTTATAATTATTAATTGGAGAAAGTGAGTTATCGTAACTGATTAGAGCAAAAGAAATTAAATCAGATAATTTGGACCAGTCAACATTTTTTGTCAAATCAGGAACTTGAAATTCATTTGAAAATTTATCACGAATTGGATTTTGGACTTCAATTATTAAAGGTAGATGATCACTTCCATTTGGATCATCAATAGTATTCCAAGAAGTTTTAATGGATAAATTGTTTGAACATAAAGATAAATCGATACATGAATGACAGGCGGGAGGAACAGCAATCCTGGTAAAAGATCCATCATTAAGAATATTGAGATTTAATTCATCAATTAAATCCATGATCAAAGATCCCCTACCATCAGTTTTGTCACTACCCCATGCCAAATTATGTGAATTTAAATCACCTGGTATGTAAAATGGAGAAGGAATATTATTTAAAATTGATTTGATATCATTTAAAGAAAAACGTACATTAGGAGGTATATACATACAAATAATAGAAAATTGAAAACCATTATGTTTTACAAAAATTGCAACACATTCAATTTGCGAATCAGTAACTAAATTTAAAGACTTAAACTCAATGTTTTTTCGAATTCCAATCAAAACACCTCCATAAGAAATATTACGATCCTTTCGAATAATATTAAATGACGGAATTCGGAAAGATTTGGAATCCTCTAACCAAGTTTCATTCAAACAAAAAATATCAAAATTGAAATTTGCTATCATTGCTTTTAATCTGTCAAATTTTGGAATTATACTACGACAATTCCATTGTAAAATTTTCAATTTATTGGAATTTAACATAGCCATTACAAGGCAAAAAGGGAACTGATGAGGGGTCCAAACGAATTTAATTTTTCAAGTATAGATGCTAAAAATGGTAGAAATTTTTTAATAATATTTTTCCAAAAATCACTCAATCCTAAGAATTCTAATATATCTTCCAGAATGCTCAAAATAGAATTTTCATTTTTGTTGTTCATGTTTTGAGAATTGTTTGAGTCATCATTAATTTTCTGAAAACCAGGAATATTTTGATGTGGCTTAGGATTATTTAAAGGAGGAAAATCAGTATCAAAAGATGTTGAAGGCTGTGGATTAGAAATATCAACATGATTTTTATTGGATTTATAAATTCTTTTTCTTTTACTAGGAGGTTTATAAATAAAACTATTTTCTTCATGATTCAAATTATCATTATCATTATCGGATAAATGTTCAAAAATATTAGTAGGATTTGAATTATCAGATGATTTGATGACTTCAGAATAGGATAACTTATTTTTATTTTTAATTGATTGATTATATCTTTGTTGATGAGCAATGTGAACTGAACATTCTTTTAAAGAATTGTGTTTTCCTTTACAATAAACACAAACATCAGATATTTTTTTACAATTTATAGAAGAATGAAAATCACCACATTTCGAGCATTTTGGTTTATTAGAACAAAAATTCGAAGTATGTCCAAAAAGAAGGCATCGATTACAATGCATAATTTTTGGATAATAAAGCCTAACATGAAATTTGACATTGTCAATCATAACATAATCAGGTAATACAGAACCTTCAAATGTTATTTTAATACAATTGGAATTGGTATAAATAGAGTCTTTATCAGTAAAAGTCAATTTAGATAGACGATTACTATCCAAAATTTTAACAGATGGAATAGCTTTATTTTTAAAACAACCTAATCCATAATTCAAAATATCCTCACAATTTAAGTCCTCATCATACATTACACCATTAATTTCACAAGAATCGCTTGGTGCATAAACTCGATATAAATTGAAAAATAATTTTGATTCTAATAAAGAATTGGCATCTTCACGAGATCCAAAAATAACTCTCAATTTGTCAAGAGAATTTTTTTTTAATTTCCTTGACAGATTTATATGTTTTATAAATTTCAGAAGAAATCAATAAAATATTTATCGGTTTATCCTTCTTACGGAAATAAACAACGAATGGGCCCAAAAATGTTGAGGGATATGTTTTGACTCGAAATGATTTTTCTGTAGAACATGATTCCTTTAGAATTATATTCTCTGTAGAATTGTCTCCATCCCCGTCAGTCTCCATGATAGGAAAAAGACGGGGTTGAATAATAACTTAATAATGAATCAAAAAGAAAAAAAATATAAATTATACTTAACGAACGCCAATCTTGAATATTAAACGAGTGGCCAAAAAATTCCACCAGCAGAAACAGGAAAAACTTCCGTCTTGATCGCTAAAGAACGATTCCTCCACTTCTACTTCTTATTTGATCGATACACCCAACAATCCACTGGTCGGTTGACAAAATTTTTCCGCCTCTCCAACAAATATTTCAGTCTCGATGACTTCTCTTCCTTGTCTCTTCTACTATCTTCTCTCAATCACTTCTCTTGTACACGATGCAGAAGTATTCGTAGTTCAATTTCACAATCCTCGTAGCAGTTTCACACCTGAAAAAAACAGGAAATATGACAAGCGCAGAGAAAAAATCCTCCGACCCGTTCAAGGCCTACTTACCAGATAAAAAAAAAATCAGCCGTTATTTTACCCTTATACCAGGAGCAAAAAAACTATTTTTACCACAAATATATTTAATTTGCAATATCTTTTTTTGTTTTTCGATATTTTTTACAACTCTTCTAGTTTTTGAATCTGCCTTGATATTGATCATTGGTCATCTGGATCCGGTGATATTCGATTCCAAAACTCCTTGGGGGACCGTCGCGTAGCCATTGCTTACGTAAAAGTAATAAGGGTAAAACCGACAGCCTTGGGTTTTTAATGTTTTGAGCAGGGCTTTCCTTAGCCGAGTGGTTAGAGTCCGCGGCTACAAAGCAAAGCCATGCTGAAGGTGTCTGGGTTCGATTCCCGGTCGGTCCAGGATCTTTTCGTAATGGAAATTTCCTTGACTTCCCTGGGCATAGAGTATCATCGTACCTGTCATATCGTGTGAAAATGCGAAATAACAACTTTAGTGAAGAAAGCTCTCAGTTAATAACTATGGAAGTGCTCTTAGAACACTACGCTGAGTAGCCGGCTCTGTCCCAGTGAAGAAGAATAAGAAGAAGAAGCGGATTTTCATGCAATCTCCACCACACGCTATCTTTACTTATCAAATGTTGTGTTTCAAATAACATAACAATTGACACTATCAATAAACTGCCAAAATAAACAACAAATACAGTAATTATATCACGGACCCAAAAAAATTTGGCGTGATATATCGAAGCGTGATATAATGAAAATGTATTTTTCTGCCATACAATTCTCATCAAAATTTGAGCCTTGTATTGCAAAAATAAGGCTAATGAAATGAAATGCACGTTAGACATGGGCCAAATGAATATACATATGTTGATTGATTGGGGTTGTTTTTCAATGTAAAATGTATGAATTTCATATAATTATTGTGGCGTGATAAAATCGAACAGAAAACCGTGCTAAAATCGAGAGTGATAATGAAGCGTTATCAAAACGAGCAGTGATAAAATCGAGAAACTACTGTCACAGTACGAACGAAACCTGTAAAATTATAGCGAGTTGAATGTAACAAAAGGACTCCATCATATATGATAGATATTTATGTGCGTTCTTAAAATTACACTGCTGCTGGTTTGAAAAGCAAACTATAATATATATGAAAAAATCTAAACTGGATTTGAACTCGTGACCTCTGGATCGATAGTTGCACACCCGAGCTCTCTCGGCTGTCTCACCACCTTGGTAAGTGGCTGACGAAAGTTGAACACGTTCTGCGTAAAATGAGTGTATCGCTGAATCGCTTCCACGGTTAGCGGTTTCATCGAGAAGTGATTGAAAGAGCAGTCAACAATGCGGAGCATTCTCTCGGTCGCATGATTGCTGAGCGTGACTGGGTTTGTTTTGTGGCAGATTCATGTAAATTTCTAGCGGATTTAACTGAAATATAGTTGGAAGGGCCCTGATTGGTTGACAGATGGTCATTTTTGTTTCAGCTGTTGGCTAACGCTTATACACACTTGGAAAAAATCCTGTAATTTTGCGTCACAAAAGCCCGACATATTAAAGCGAGCAAAATGACACAAAATTACGTCTTCTGCTATTTCTGCGTCAGGTCTTATGAGCCAAAATTGTAATTTTACTAGTAAACAATCCGCATGTTGTAATTTTGAAATATGACGTAACTATGTATTAACATAACCTCAACCATTGGAAGTAATACTTCTCACATTATTTTCTTATTCTCTTTAGCAGCTATTAGAACAAATAACATCATAGTACATGTATATGACATAAATATTTATTATTCACATGTTTAAACTACAAGACAATTCAAATTTCATACAACATACATCAGACCACTTTACCGTTCTACATCACAACGCACTATGGATCCGATGCGATGGGGTGAACAATTGCACTGCACATAGCTACACGCTTCCGAAGATGGCAAATCACTTTAAAAACTCCCCGTATTCTTCAGATTATCTCAGCAGCTGAAGATGTGAAGGAACGTTGAAATACAAAACAATTATTATTCGAAAACAACACTTCTAGCTTTCTTTCAATGCCGTTTGACGTTTCTCCAACATGACCCTCTTCAATTGAGTTACCATTCGTGTAATTTTCAGTTACTTATAACTTAAAACCAGGTCAGATGACGGAATTTTGAAAGTTATTTCTCAGAGAAATTTTAAAATTACTGGTTTTTGTGTTAATGTCATCGATGATTTACAAATCAATCACATTTTGATTTACGGCACGAATAATTACGGCAACTTCAACGTTTATGTCAACTTGAAAAATGATATATTTTTAGTGTGTAATTTTCAAATGCCTGCCACAATTTTCCGTCGATGTCCAAATTGCGTGCTGCTTAATATTCACAAATTTTTGCTGTACAGTTTGGAATCATTTCCTAAGATTGCACTGAAACTTCAAAGGCACAAATTTCGCGAAGAAAGCATCCAACAACAGTGAACTTTTTATTTTGGATTTGTGCACTAGCAGAAAGCTTAAAGAAAGATGATCAGAAACGTTTGCCAACTATTTCGCCAGTTTAGTGCCATTGTAAAACACGTCTATGTCACGAGCAAAATACTTTACTATCGGACCAAAGCCAATCTTCAATAGAATACAGGTTTTACACGCGATTTCACCTTGCCAATCGACACGGCAGATCCGCGTTGGAAAGAATGTGGATCAAACGTATGGATTATTTTCAGTGTGGCATTGTCACAGAGTGTAAGGTGTATCATTAACACTCAAAATAATCCACACGTCAAGGCTACGTGAAAATTCACGTAGATCCTTAGAAATGAACTTTTCCTCAATTTACCTGCCAACGGTAGAAATCATCTAACCGTTGGTAAGGATGAAATGAGGCTTTAGTAGTATTTACTGTTGATGAACATCACTCCTACGTGAAAATCACGTACCCCACTTAGATTCATTTCGATAGCTAGTTCATTCTGTGTTTTGGTTTGATATTTGACATTTAAACCACGTGCATTGTTTGTTGTGCTCGAAATGGTGAAGATGAGGTTGTTCTTAAAGGAATTTTCGATTTCAAAGTGTGGAAGCGAAGAAATCTAAATTGTCAATCAAATCAACTATAAATTTTTGGCCCGAAGAATGTTTACGGCACTTGATTGTTTTTTTCCATTCTACTCAAAGCGTGAATGAGAATTAGATTCCGCTGGTGAAACGGAGCTGGTGGTCCAGTTTTTGAAAAAAAAGTGTCTATAGCTGAAATAAGTCGATTTATTCTGCACACGGTCTGCTGGGCAGTGCTTCGTTGAAGTCCAAGCAGAAAAATCGTTTATTGTTCGTCGTCGACGAAGTTTTTTTCCGTTTTAGTTTTGGTGAGCTCGTTTCATGCTTTTATTTTAAATTATACAATATATTATGAAACGTATTTTAATGGTGGAAATGTTACTTAAATGAATTGAACAAAATATGAACATGCTGGTTTGCTAGTCACAAGAAAAGTAATCGCCTATCTCGATGCTATCAGAAATGGTCAAGAAAATCGCATTTCTTTGATCGCAGTACGCAGTTGAGCAGAAATGTCACTCCAAAAGAGGCTCACTGTAGAAAATTTCTTGAACCATTCAGTTAAGGTGAAGCAGCTTGGAATCAACTTCTAAGATTGCAATGAATCTTCAAAGGCACAAATCTCGCGAAGCAATCATCCGACAACAGTGAACTTTTTATTTTGGCTTTGTGCACTAGCAGAAAGCTTAAAATAAGAAGATCAGAATCGTTTGCCAAGTATTTCTCCAGTTTAGTGCCTTCAAAAACGTGAGTAGGGGCACAAGTCGGCCATTGTGACGGCCATCTTTGGATTCCGAGATGTGTCACCTTAAGAAATTTCTTTAATTTTCTTGAGCTAAACAACATACTTACCTTAAGTGTCGTCATAAACTCTTCTACATTAACATTTAAAACCTTATACCTTCTTTTACTTGATGTTTATCATTATAAAAAATAACACTTAAATGGTTCGACGCTAAAAGTATCGATTCACCGTATGTTCACATTGTCTTTTGAGTACTGATAGATGACTTTTTGAACTGAGACTGCATGAATCGCATCATTTCCCAAGGTTCTTTGATCCTGATCATGCAGCTATGATCCCTCCCCACTAATAAAACTCCTTCCCATGACAACCATGGAAACGCAGAGGTACACGCTATGTAACCAACAGATTATGCAAATTGAATGTACCTCGGTTTTTTTCCGCTAGAGTTTAGTAATTAGGTTATATATTCATAATCTGAAGGTTTTAAAATATTCCATCGGCGAAATTTTGATTTTTTACGCTTTTTAGCTATTTTTCCATATACAGCCTATGAAAATCAATAAAAATCACGTTTTCCTACACATTTCGGACCATACAAAATATATGAGAAAAATTTCACCGATAGAATATTTTGAAACCTTCCGATTATGAAACTATAGACCAAATACTGATATCTAGCGGGAAAAAACCGAGGAACATTCGATCTTCATAATCTGCTGGTTTAGACATAGCGTGAGGTGATCTCGGTCTCTAGTAACAATGGATGTCGCACTAACATTCCTTCCCTTTCCCCGATGATCGTAAGGACGTGGCCGGCGCCGTTATCGACTTTTTAATGTTTGGAGTTCTCGAAAGTGTACATCGAAGATGCAATGCTACTTCCGAGCTACATCTCTTGGTTCCTTGTGCAACTTCGATTATTCTGTTCAATCACGGAGTAGCAACTACGAATTGTACGGTCATCATTGCTTATGCTTATGCTTTAGCTTTTGTTGTAGTGATTTTATTATTTTGTCACTCATTTTTTAAACCCTTAATGCAAATTTATCCATAATAATGATCTTATTAAAAATCCGTTGTAAGGTTTTGAAGTTTACATGTAAACTTCGAAACCTGTCAACAGTAAAATTACTCAGGCTGGAATGGCCTAGAACTTTACCATTTCTAATGAGCAAAAAATATGGTTTAAATGAAGGGTCATAACATAAAATACTGCAACAAACTATGAAATTTTAGAAAAGAAACCAAAAAATCAGCGAGATAAACTTGCTGAGCTGGTCTTATAGTTTTGTCCGTAACTGTAAATTTAAAAAGAAAAGAAAAGTAAAATTTTGCGTTTTTTGCCAAATTTGCAATCACGAGGGGTGGTCCTATGAACTGAGGGTTGATCCGCAAGGCATAACAATTTAGCTTTCTTCATGTTTCAAGTGAACGACCCAAATTGAAATCGGCGATGGTCGATTACACGTGCTGTGGACGCTTGGCGTGACATGACCCATATGCTTCCAATTTGAGAATGGTGCCACGTGGCGAACGGTAACTAACCACATTTCCAAATCGTCCACAGCTTTCACCGGGACGGGAATGTTCCGACATCGACATGGAACCGCAGGCATCGCAGAGTCGGGATTGCGAACCGACACCCCCGTTGCAGCGGCATGGTTCCAAGAGCAACTTTTTCCTACCACCAATCGATGGTAACGGAGGGCTGAATATGAACGGAGGCGGCCAAATGATGCAAGGTGGAAACGGCGGAGGCGATTCGCCGCGGCACATACGAATGTATCACCCACGGCATAGTCCCCATCCCCGGCAGCGCGGCCTAGATCCGTCACGGAGCTTCACGCCGGAAGGTTTGTCGCCGGATCAGCCACCGCCGTTGATCACGATCCAGCAACAGCAGCAGCAGCTGCAACAACAACAGCAACAGCAAAACCAGCAGGGTATTCCGCGGGGAGCGTCCGCGACGCCCACCATGCAGCAAAGAATCAAGGCACTCGGCGTAGCGACACCGTTGGCAATGTCTAGTCCCGTTCGGAGGTAAGTGTCCGTTAATTCTAGTATTTTCGTTATCGAGCATTTACCTGGTTAAGATACATTTTCAAGCATTCTTTTATAAAAAAAAATCATTTTCGAGACCGCAAACAAAGAGCTTCATTCTCGTTGATTTGATTTTGTCAAGAACATTCCACACCTACTTCAAAGGTTTCGACTAACAATTCATGTTTTAATGACTTTTTTCGTTGCTTACCTTTTTCTCACTTTGAACACTCTTTTATAACACTATATAACCGATTCGCGCAACACGCCTCCACTCGTGACCACACCTAACTCACGCTCAAAAATTTGTCGCGACGCCGAGCAGGTGGACCTAAAAAGGCGAATCGAAAAGCAATTCGCATCCGTACCTGGCACTACTGCAGCACCCTTCGCGACCATCGAACTCCCCCCAAGAAACCCACCCTCCGCAAGTTGAACATAGACTTATCAATCGCGCGCACATAAACACCATAAACATGCGTTCAACGTGTCTCTTCGACATCTACCAGATACGTTAGGTGCGCCAAGCATCGAAGACGACAGCCCAAATCATCAATCGGCGATGAACGGATCGGCGAGTTTTGTTAGGCTTAACTTTCCTGATTTCCTGCAAGCATCGCCAGCGACGAAAATTGACTACTACTCTGCCACCTCGCAGCTATTCAACTACCAATAGGCCGACCGAGATGGCGCATATACCTTATACACAACCCATCTTCCGGAAATCGCGACTGTTTTTCGTTCATTACCGAACAATATCCAAGTTTACCATTGACAAAATTACGTGTTGAGCTGCTGGTAATTGAATAGTGTTTATATTTTTGGTTGGAATTTTTCTCTTATCTTTAGAAATCTGTTTAATTTTGGTTCCCGGTTTGTAGTTAGAATTCCTTTTCGGTCGCTTCGTATTTTCTACACTTCCATAGTTGTCGTTTCTTTTTATGATCTTTAGATTTGCAATAGAACCAGTTGCGCTCGACTGTGTGCGGTCCCGCTTTGATTTGCTAGAAGAGTTATCTTTTGCCGTACGAATTAAAGTCGAATGACCTCATGTCATAAGGGCTTTCCCTATGATACGTTAGATTAAGATCTGTCTTATCAACGGCTTTCATCACCATCATTACGCTAACTTTAACCCGTGTAGGCCTGAGTGGAAGCAAAAATTCTAAAACCCTCACCGCTCATCGAATTCTTAATGGATTCAAATGATTTTTTCATCTGTATACTGGCACTTATCTAGTTTCTAGAAGTGGACAGAGGAACGCGGAAATATTCCTGTGGTCGGAGTTATTCCGGTGGGTTACTGGGCCAGGTCAGTTGAGAAGAGTACTGTGCGATTGTGCCCCTGGAGGTAAGCAAATTTCAAGACACAGATATTTCCGGAACCGGATATAATGTGGCCAGTATATGACGAAATTTTAAGAAAATTACATCAGTGTAAACCTTTTCGGGTCTCGGGACGCCTCAAACTTACGATAAAGTGGCCGATTTGTATCTGTACATATGTGCCAAGCTTATGGGAACGCATTTTAGTGCATAATTACGTTTGATTTCTACTTTCCGAGCATTGAAACGGTTTAGTATCCAACAAATCTATAGCCGGTTCCTCCGGGCATAACGTCCGAATGGCCACATCCGGTATATTTAAAGCGGTGCAAAAATCTTCATTTATAATGCTAAACATCATATCTTAATGATTTATGCAAATTAAAATGATTGTCAATGCAAATAAATAAAGGTAACTTGGCATGTCCCAAAAAATAGTCCTTTTTAACCCGAATTGACCCAGTGACCCACCGGAATAACTCCGGCCACAGGAATATTTCCGAATTCCTCTGGCCACTTTTAGAGACTAAATATGTCGGCTAGTAAACTGACAAAAAATCATTTGAATCCGTTAAGAATTCTCTGAGCGGTGAGGCTTTCAGTGTTTTTGCTTTCACTCAGGCCTATACGGGTTAAAAGTACTGGGTATCGAAAGAACATTTTCAAAATGTTCTAGCTTGCTAGTAAAAACTAGCTCTCATATTTGTATGGGGCATGCCATCTAATTAAAAGCACCCTATCAGCATGCAAAGCGAGTCGTTTGCTAGTTTTTGCTAAAAAATTATATATGAATGACTGTTTCGATTTAAACAACGGACACTTAAGGCACAGACAAACAGACATAACACTGACTTGATTATCATCACTCACACACTAAACGATCGTTTCATATTCGATTTGTTTCAAGTCTCACAATCAGAGACGCGTGCATAGTTCTTCGTGACATTTCACACCACCACCAACATTATCAAGCATTAAATAGATCCACTTTTTTAGATTGCGGTTTAACATTTTGATTCCGTGACATGATTGACTTGCTGACTTATGAGACTGAGGAGACTTGATTTTGCCCCCTTTTCTTTAAGACGGATTTCACGCCAACTCGACACGCGATTGGCAGCACCCCTTCAGAATTCAATGAAACTTTCTGGATGTCAAAAGTATGTGAAACTAAGATATTGCTGTTTGCATTTGAGGTGCAAATCTTTACTAAATGAGCTTCAAATGCGGTAAGACAAAACAATCAAAGGACGCCTAGCAACGATTACTCATATCACCGCCAACCTAGCAAAGAAAAGCTATCTTTGACATCGGGTTGCTTGTGGAAAATCTTACCGCGTTTAGTGTTCTCGCATTTGATATTTGCATTTCAAATGCACACAGCAATACTTTGCATACTTTGTTTTTCCAAAATCGATCTAGACTAACATTTGGAAAGGTTCAATTTTTTTTTACTTTTTTTATAAACCCGTATAACTCAAAAACGGTAAGACCTACAAAAAAGTGTTGTATGAGGGACTGTCGTGAAATTTTCTGACGTTTTAGAGAAAAATATTAAAAAAATAAAAACACATTTTCTACACTGAAAAAAAAAATATTCAAAACTTTAAAGTCGATTTAAAAAAAACTGCCATTTCAGATTTTGATTATCCTTAAGCAAAAAGTTTCGTAAATAAATTTACTAAAAGTCGTCCATACATTGCAAATTGGGCAAATTTTAGGGAAAAAAGTTTTTCTTACTTCGAATTTTTTAAGTCCTAAACTGAAATTTTTTTTTCAAAGATTTTGTTTTAAACCGTCAAATATGATCGTGTTTTCAAGTGATAAATGAGTTTGAATCAGAAAATAGATTGTATGTTTTATTGAGAATAGTTAAAAAACGGAATTATACAGTGATTGTTTTTTAAATGAAGGCAATCAATGGACTTCGCCTCTGCCTATGAGGAAATCAACTCCGTCTAACAATCCGACGGATTTTTATGGTTTTAAAGCTATCACAACAGTATTGCAAACATTGAAAAGTTACAACCTTATCCATATTCCATTAAATTCTCTTCTAGAAAAAGTTTTGTGAAAAATAACTTACGCCAGATGAATAAGAAATAATGAATATGTTTGTATTGTTATCTACCTAAAAAAAGTTGATAAGCTCATAACTCATGATTTTATTTGCAAATAACAGTCTTCTTTTTCACGAAACAAAAAAGACTCCTTAAAACAAGGTTAAATACTGGTAATTAGCGACTTTTCTGAAAATTATAACGCTGCTCAAGGATATCACTGGAATAATTCCCAATTCTAAATTTATCATAAAAAAGATAATAAATTGGAAAATGTTAGTTTTATTATAATATCAGACCCATGACACAGTAGCAGTTCAGCTATTTATTTCAAAATTGATAAATTTTGTTAAACAAATCAAAAGTTATTTTTAAGTCAGATGGAGCTGCAGCTCATTATAAAAATAGAAAATAAAAATTGCCAGCTTATGTAATTTCAAGAAAATACATGGATTGGAAGCAGAGTGGCACTTTTTTGCCACATCCCACGGCAAAGGCCCCTGTGACGCTATTGGTGGCACTCTCAAGCGAATGGCACAATCGCAACTCCGCGAGAACTATTCGACTGGGCAGTGAAACAAACTGATACATGTATCACCAAATTAAATTTCCGTTATATATCTAATGAACAATATGTTAAAATGTCAGAGGAATTGGTGGAATTGTTTGATAAGGTTAAAACTGTCCCTGGTACCCAAAAATATCATTGTTTTATGCCTATTAGTGATACACAAATTGCAGCCAAACGGTATACCAATTCAGAGGATGAACCAAAAATATTCAATTTATTCAGTAAAGCCCAAAAATAATGTAAATATTCATGTGCAGATACTACGTTTTAGGATATATAGCAATAATAAAAATAAAAACAAACCACGACTTTTTTCATAAGCATAATATTGACCCTTTCCTGACACCTGTTAAGATTGGCTTTGACCAAATAAGAAATTAAATATTATTGTGATATCTTTCCAACCATAAAAAAACCCATCGGATTGTTAGAAGGAGTTGATTTTCTCATAAGCGGTATGGTGCGAGATCAATTGAATTTAATTTTAAAAAAAACTGTATAATTCCGTTTTATTTCTTTTAACTACTCCCAATAAAACAAATATAATCTATTTTGTGATTAAAACTCATTTATCACTTGAAAATATGATCATACTAGACGATTTGAAGCGAAATAAAAATTAAATAAAAAGTTCATTTTGGACTTAAAAAATTCGATGTTACAAAAACTTTTTTCTCTAAAATATGCCCAATTTGCAATGTATGGACGACTTTTAGTAAATTTAATTACGAAACTTTTTGCTTAAGGATGATCACAATCAGAAGTGGCCGTTTTTTTAAATCGACTTTAAAGTTTTGAATTTTTTTTTTCAGTGTAGAAAATGTGTTTTTATTTTTTCAATATTTTTTTCTCAAACTTCAGGAAATTTCACGACAGTCCCCCATACAACACTTTTTTGTAGGTCTTACCGCTTTCGAGTTATACGGGTTTATAAAAAAGTAAAAAAAAAACTTTGAGACTTGAAAAATTCGATGTTAGAAAAACTTTTTTCCCTAAAATATGCCCAACTTGCAATGTATGGACGACTTTTAGTAAATTTAATTACGTAACTTTTTGATTAAGGATGATCAAAATCTAAATGGCCGTTTTTTTAAATCGACTTTGAAGTTTTGAATAATTTTTTTTTTCAGTGTAGAAAATGTGTTTTAATTTTTTTAATATTTTTTACTAAAACGTCAGGAAATTTCACGACAGTCCCTCATACAACACTTTTTTGTAGGTCTTAACGTTTTCGAGTTATACGGGTTTATAAAAAAATCAAAAAAAACTTTGACCCTTTCCAAATGTTAGTCTAGATCTATTTTGAAAAAAAAAAACAAAGTATGCAAAGTATCTTAGTTTCACATAGTCTTCACACCCAGAAAGTTTCATTGAATTCTGAAGGGGTGCTGCCAATCCCTTTGTCGAGTTGCACACTGGTTCAGAGCCCGAAAAACATGCGTTTTTTAGTTTTCGATGTCTAAACGTGATTTTAGAAGGGTGATATGTTCTGATGAGTTGGAGGATATTGCTTAAGCTTTATTTTGATATAAAAATAATTGTGATCTATCCACCTAGCAGTGCAGTGTGAAAATATTTTTTTCAATATTTGCTCAAATCGAGTAGCTGTCTTCAGCAAAGTTGTAGATAATGATAATTGAAAAATTTTCTTCTAAGACACCAATTTTGTACAAACGCTTGTTCAAAAGTTTCAGAGCATTTTGTATAAAATACTCATAAAACCAGATTTTTTCGAATAACTTTTTACGTAACGATCTTAGCAAAAATGTTTATTCTAGAAAGTTGTCAACAATCAAAAAATCATTCTTTCTCTCGAAGACACCAACTTTCTATCTCATCTGATTTTCGAGTTATTATCAATTTTAGTTAAAAAAATAGTCACTTTTTGACTCAAAATATCATGGAAAGCGGAAAAAAGCGGCAAACCAAACAACTTCCATTTGAAAGATATTCTTTTAGGCTAAAGCTCACGCATTGTTTCGTTTTGTTCCGTCGTATTCCCATGCTCTTCAGGAACTACTGTTTATGGACCCATTTATAGCCATTTAAAGAAATAAATAAAATAAAATGAAAACATAGCCCATAGTGGTTTCTGCGCTCGTGTACATACACGGTACATGTCACCAACACTACTTAAAAATTGCTGGTGGAAAATATAAACAAAGATCAGCTGTTCCCTGCAAAATCATATGGCAGTATTTTCAACCAGCAAATTTGCGCATGTGTTCGTGGCACCGCTCGGCGAGAGCTCAATTTGATCAGTTGTCATTCTCCTCCTCGCCCACACTCATACACAGTAACGTGTTATAAAAATGTTGTTCTATGATGAGCAATATACTTGTGTTGGTTAAATGACCAAACAAGTAAAATGAGAACTGAAACGATCGTCCATTGAAATAATGTATGTGAAAATTATCATGATTTTATTACTTTGACAGTTTTAATTTGTGAGGGCAGTTGTTTAAAGAGCAAAATAGAGATGTTCAAATAACTTTCAAGCACAACTACTTGCGTTAAAATCTTTGTTCTGTGAAGTTATTTATAAAAATGCTTTAAATGGGCCCATAAACAGTAGTTCCTAATGAGCATTGGAACACGACGGAACAAAATGAAACAATGTCTGACCGTTAGCCTAAAAGAATATCTTTCAGATGGAAGTTGTTTGGTTTGCCGCTTTTTGCCGCTTTCCATGATATTTTGAGTCAAAAAGTGACTATTTTTTAACTAAAATTGATAATAACTCGGAAATAAGATAAGATAGAAAGTTGGTGTCTTCGAGAGAAAGAATGATTTTTTGATTGTTGACAACTTTCTAGAATAAACATTTTTGCTAAAATCGTTATGTAAAAAGTTATTTGAAAAAATCTGGTTTTAGGAGTATTTTATACAAAATGCTCTGAAACTTTTGAACAAGCGTTTGTACAAAATTGGTGTCTTAGAAGAAATTTTTTCAATTATCATTATCTACAACTTTGCTGAAGACTGCTACTCGATTTGAGCAAATATTGAAAAAAATATTTTCTCACTGCACTGCCAGGTGGATAGATCACAATTATTTTTATATCAAAATAAAGCTTAAGCAATATCCTCCAACTCATCAGAACATATCACCCTTCTAAAATCACGTTTAGACATCGAAAACTAAAAAACGCACGTTTTTCGGGCTTTGAACCAGTGTGAGTTGGCGTGAAATCCGTCTTAAGGCACGTCATTCGTTTTGGCAGCCAGGTTGACATTTCAGCTCGCAATTTCAATGTAACAAAACGCAGTACTCACAGTTTATATTGATCTGGAAAAGTATCACTATAGGCACTGACATTTCTACAAGTATGTTGATACTTTTTCAGATGCGTCAGTGCAATACCAACTGATTTTCATTGATTCGAAATTGTGACATGATTTATTTAGCAACAATCATCAAAGACGCGTGTAAATTTCAATGATGGTCTACTTCGCCTCAATGCTTAACTCTGTAGAGACATCAAATTTTAATGAGATATCTGCACAGGCTATTCAGTACACTCAATTTTCATTATCACCAATTACAAGTCTTGGCCACCTTGTGAATACTGGGTTCGGCGTAGAGTTGGACGAGCTCGTGGTTCATCTTTCGCCGCCATACACCGTTCTCCTGAACGCCGTCGAAGATCGTCCTAAGCGACGTTCGAAGACTCCAACTGCTTGGAGGTCCTCCTCGAGCATCGTCAACGCTTCATGGCCGTAGAGGACTATCGGCCTTATGAGCGTTTTGTACATGTTACATGGTGCAGGTGTGAATCTTTTTTGACTGCAGCTTCTTGTGGAGGCCATAGTAGGCCCGACTTTCACTGACGATGCGCCTCCGTATTTCACGGCTAACGTTATTTTTAGACATCAACAAGGATCCAAGGATCGAACGTCTATCGTGACACTGCTACCCAGGCGAGTCTATTCCGCAGACGCATTCACCACCAGTCCAACTTTAGCTGCCTCGCGTTTCACTTCGGCCGACAACATCCGCGAAGCAAACAAATTGACTGGATCTCGTAAAAATAGTACCCCGGATGTTAAGCCCGGCTCTCCGCATAACACCTTCTAGCGCAATATTGTACAACAGTCACGAGAGTCCATCACCTTGTCGTAGTTCTCGGTGGGTTCCAAACGAACTGGAATGTTCGCCTGAAACCTTCACACAATTTCGCACACCTTCCATCGTCGCTCTTATCAAGCTCGTGAGCTTCCCGGGAAAGCTGTTCTCGTTCATGATTTTCCATAGCTCTACTCGGTCGATACTATCGTATGCCGCCTTGAAATCAATGAAAAGGTGATGCGTTGGGGCCTTGTATTCACGCATTTTTGGAGGATTTGCCGTACAGTAAAGATCTGGTCCGTTGTCGATCGGCCGTCAACGAAGCCGGCTTGATAACTTCCCACGAACTCGTTTGCTATAGGTGACAGACGACGGAAGATGATCTGGGATAATACTTTGTAGGCCGCATTTAGAATGGTGATCGCTTGAAAGTTTTCACAATCTAACTTGTCGCCTTTCTTGTAGATGGGGCGTATTACCCCTTCCTTCCACTCCTCCAGTAGCTGTTTTGTTTCCCAGATTGCGCCTATCAGCCGGCGCAGACAAATGGCCAGCCTCTCCGGACCCATCTTTATGAGTTCAGCTTCGATACCATCCTTACCAGCAGCTTTATTGAGCTGGTGAATTGCATCCTTAACCTCCCTCAAAGTGGGGGCTGGTTGCTTTCCATCTCCCGCAGTACTGACAAAGGCATTTCCTCCGTTGTCCCGTCCTTCATTGCCTGTGCTCTCAGCACCATTCCGGTGTTCGTCGAAATACTGCTTCCACCTTACGATCACCTCACGCTCGTCCGTCAAAATGCTCCCATCCTTATCCCTGCACATCTCGGCTCGCGGCACAAAGCCGTTGAGGGATGCGTTGAGCTTCTGATAGAACTTAGGGGCAAGTCCTCTATGCCCGGACACTTTTTGTTTTTTGGTAATATTTTAAAATCTACATTAGTTTTACCGTTAATTTTTGTACAGTATAAAAAAATACATTATTTTAAGTAAAAACTCACGTGGGGACAAAAATAAACCTTTACAATTCATTTTCATGGTGGTTTACATTATGTACCAAAAATGGTGTGCACTGAAATGTTTTTTTTTTATTTATAGTAGGGTACAAAAAAGCTTCAAAAGCCTGGCCTGTTGTGTGTTGGCATGGTGTGGGACTCACGTTAGGCGTGCTTAACCACTAAAAAACTTTCCCTACTGCTCCTGTGCCTCGATCCCCCCCGGAACTACATCAGGCAACTTCATCGGGGGAGGGCTGTGCTCATGCAATTCGTCAATCTCAGCCTCTAGCTGTTCTGCTAGTTCGCTGTTGGAGCTTAAGGTGAAGATGCATCGACGCCAAAACTCGAATTTACCAGAGCACAAATGCAGAGAACCAGACAACCAATTGTGTAGGAAATTTAACTCACTGGTCACTTGCTGGTGGTGACCAGTGAGTTAAGTTTATAGCACAAACGGTTGTCTGGTTCTCTGAATTTGTGCTCTTGAAAATTCGGGGTTAGGCTTTGATGTATCTTACTCTTAATGTCGTCAAAAACGCTGATCAATACGACATTTCAACGGTGTCTTTGCGACTACTCGTTTTGCCCAATTGGCGGTTGGAGATCTCGCCGGGGCTGTGGACAGCTTTCTGTGCGACGACACATACTTCCCTTGGGGTGCTGCCATAGTAAACGCGTCTTGCGATGCGTGCGCGTGTGCGAGCCCGCAAAGCAGAATATCAACAACAGGAAATCCTTTGATCGCATCGCGTTCGCGGACGCGGACGCGTTACTATGACCGCACCGTTGGGCTAGCGCGTCAGAGCCCTGTTGATCTTCTTCTGGACGCTCATGTGCACTTCGCTGCTCTACGACGACTCGTTCTCCGCTGCTGCTGTTCGAGCTTTCCTGGTTGACCTGTTGGATGCCGAGCTCGGTCCAGCGATTCCGGTTGGAGGATGACTTCCGGTTCACTGACGCGTGTTTTGGTATAATCCTGGAATACTAAAATCTTAATATCATTATTTGTTTTTGGAAAATTCAAACTGTCCTGGCATAGGCTGTCCGGGCATAGAGGACTTCCTCCAACGCGTTTCTTGAGACCGGCACAGCTGTTTCCGTCTATAACGTTCCACGTTCTGTCGGGTCCCTTGCTGCAGCATGACCGCCCGCGCTGCATTCTTCTCCTCCAGAATCTGCCTACATTCCTCGTCGAACCAATCGTTCCGTCGATTCCGGCCCACGTACCCGACATTGCTCTCAGCTGCATTGTTGATGGCTGCTTTCTCCAGCAGTCCTAAAGAGGGGCTTCATGTAGCTTGACGTCTTCCGGTAATGCAGCCTCGAGGTGCTGCGCGTAGGCATTGGCGGTTGCTTAAGCTACCGCGCGGCCGTCGGTACCGTACGTTGTTAACGACGGAGAGTTTAGGGCGCAGTTTAACCATCACCAGATAGTGGTCAAAGTCGATGTTAGCGCCACGATAGGTCCAGACGTCGATAACGTCGGAGAAGTGCCGTTCATTAATCAGAACGTTGTCGATTGGCGATTCTGTCTACTGTGCTATCGCTGTGCTGGAAGTAGGTGCTACGAATGGCCATATTCTTAGAGGCGGTCACCCGTTCTTCCCTAAGGTTGCTCGTACCCCGACCAGTACCGTGAGGAGGTAGTGATAGGAGTTGCTGGGCAAGAGGCCAAGGATCGCACAGAGTGATCTATTTTATTCCTGCAAGTACCAATGGTACGCCATGCTCAGCCATTTACCGTGCCAAATGTCCTCTCAAGCTTCAATTAGGGGTGGTCCATTTATTACGTAAGGGTTAATGGGGGGAGGGGGGGTTCGAGATTTCTTACGCGCCATACAAGTTATTTTTGATTTTCATACAAAAAATCATACCATGGGGGGAGAGGGGGTCGAAAAACCGTCAAAATTGTCTTACGTAATTAATAGATAGTCCCTTAGTAGCGCGCTGGGGTCACGCTACAGAAGCGACATGTGAGTTTTCTCTCTAGGCAATGTTTAGAGTTTTCACCCGTGATCCGGAACGTGATATCGCTCATGGGTGAAGCAAGTTTTGCCTTCCAATAATAAGAATCTCTCTAATCTAATTCGGTCTTTTTTGCAGACAAGAAGTCTCTATAATTTCTATTTTCAAGACACCAGCCCTGGTGTTGTGACGACAAAGAGCAATGGACAGGATTGGCGACAGTATTTTGTACGTCGATTTCAACAGGGAATAGGGATTCATTCTACTTCTTCGTAAGCGCTATTATTCGTCGTAGCAAACATAAATTGTTCCATTATGGCAGATATTCAAACTTACCTGCAATATAGATTCAGTATGAATCTGTTGAATACTAAAACTTTGTATATTTTTAACACTTCAGTCGTCGCGCTGTTGTTTTTTGTACAACACTGTTGAAAAAACCTCGCTTTTCGTTCACAAAAGCAGCGTGGTGGTTCTGACGGTGGCAAACCGCGCGACGACTGGAAGGTTAACTTTAGCAATTATGCTTCAGTGCGTTAAATTAGGCACATTAAAAAATGGATGCATCAATTAAGGAACACAATGGGTTTCACAACAAGTTATTAGAACATGAAGATTGAAACGTGTAATATATATTTTTGCCATGGACCTTTGCACGAGTTTATTATTTGACGTTTGAGCGGTGCCGTGTTATTCATGTGACCATGAGTAAATTCGGCACCGCTCAAACGTCTAATAATTGAACTTTGGTCCATTATGTTGCATATCAGCGTACTGTTCGTAAAAAAAATGAACAACATAATGGGAGAGCCGGAATCGTGATCAATCGTGTTCGTTTTTTTTTGCGTTGTACGGTTACGAAAAAGCATCGCGAAGTGTGTTGTAATGTTTTTCATTTTATTCTATTGCTTGCTCCTACGGAGACAGAAGACGGAATCAATGATCAATCAGTCGTTCGTTTGTCCCAAAGTTGGCTATGCCTAGTGGCATTTTTTTTGTTTTGCTTGGTTTATGCGTTGTGGACAGCCTCTCATTTCGTGTAATTTAGACTGCATTTTCCTTTCCTTTGTTTTGTAAGCATTAATCCTATGACCTTGGAGGGATCGGTTCTGCTTTTTCTGAGCATAATGTCACTTCCGTCGAACGCGCGATCATTCCCTTTTTCATGGGAAAAATATTGTTGATACTGCAAATACAGCATCATTCTTCTCTTTTGCTTGCCGGCATTCAAAAGATTAAATTTAAAACAATAAAACATCAATTGCTCTGGGTCTATCGCCAGTTTTCCAGGCGAATCTTGACCTCATACCTTTCCCAACCCCCAACTCCGTAGCACCCATGAGGGCGTCGCTGAGTCGGTGGCCTCTCATTAAGTAAGTGCTACATAAACATTTCCTCTCCCTTTCCCAAGTTACGGTAAAGATGGACGTGACCGGGAATAGCGTTATTCATGGTTTTGGTAATCTTGTTAAGGATTGGATCAAGGTTCACTCTCTAACCCTACTCCTGAAAGCAATCTAGATGAGATTATCAAAATAAAAAACATGAATGTTGCTATGTAGTACAAAAGTGGAATCGATAAACCTACATTTTGCATTTACATGTACATAAGAGCATTCATATTTATTCACTATCCTATTCAATTTTATGTTTACTGAAAATGGTCAATGCTCGCCTGATCTGGGATAACGCCCTAAAAGCCATTGGTAACCATTTGTGTAGTTCGTTGTTTCTGTGCAAATGAATGAATCAGCTTGAGCAATAGACCATTTCCGTGAAAAATTTTTATTGGCTTATATGCTTTCTGTCAATTTACTGAACAGACTTTCCCAAGGAACCGATATGTTTTGAAGCCTCTAACTATTAGAAAACAATGAAAAACTTGCGGCACGTTAGTTCACCCCTCGGTCCCCTACAATTTATTTCTCTCCGATTTTTATGCGACCCCTTTTTGCCCTATGATTTTTTCTCCACGTCGTGGTGAATATTTGATCAGCTGATTCGGATCAATCATGATAGAGAGAGTGTACATGGTGACATCACGGACAAGTTTTCATCTTAGTCCCTCTTCCATTAACTTGTATTGACTGTCCCGCTCTTTGACTTTCCTGCTGAAATTGTTTTTTTTTTTATAAGGAGTTGCCATTCACTGCTGGAAATGTTGGAGTTTCGAGGTTATGTCAGGCGTACAACCATCTATAGGGCACTTGCAGCCTTTGTTTAGTGTGCCCAACGGACCCCTTTGATTTTGCTGGGAAACGTTTCGTAACGTGTTTTCCGTTTCAAACCGTTACCCAGCAAAATCAAAGGGAGCCGTTGGGCACACTTTTGTTTGCTGCAAGCGCCCTATAGCTTTATTCATGTTTCAATACGTTATATATTAGATGCTGTTTTGGTTTGCTGGTGACTAATTTGGTGAAAGCGAAAGATCACGACGAAATCTTTCGCGATCATACCATCTCCTTTGCCTGGAGCTGCTCCGATTGGATATATACGAAGAATTTTTCTCTCTTCCGGTTTTGTGGTCGACCGGGGGCTGGCGATGAGCGTCGCACCATAATGTTTTGAACCTTTTTTTAACTGTAAATCCGGAAGACTATACAAGATGCCCTCGATTGGCACATCCATCATTCAGAATGGATTCTCCCAGCTTCCATGCATGGTTATTAAGTGACCAGAACAAAATTCTGTCGCATGGAGAAATCTTCGTCGCTCCCTCCAGTTTACCGCCGTCCACGGGCCCGGTGGGGAGCAGAACCGTTTTTGGGAACTATTGTGAAGCACCGCAGCGGCTGCGGACGGGGAAAATATTTGTTGTGGTCGTGAAGGTTTTTGTTGTGGAGGAAAACCATCAGAATGCGAGAATTACATTTTTTTTCAGGAAGTCCTATGAGAGGGGTAAATTAAACGGGGAAGCGCTCATGGTTCCGGAAAATAAATGAGGAAGCGGAACCATAAGGCTTTCGGTGGCAGTTTGATAACACAGATGCATCTGAGCTTGCGACAGATTTCTCCGCAATGTTCTGGTTTACTCAGGTGGGAAATATAATTGATGCAAACCACTAGCTCTCTTTTCTATTCTTCCGCTGTGCTTATTCAGAGCAAATAGTGACGTCACAATCTGCGCGGCATAAGCATAGCGGATGAGTAAGAGAGAGGAAAAATGGCACGCATCGATGATCTTCTCCACCTGAGTAGATTCAGAACATGGATTTTTCCATTTCTGTTGATTGTCGTGATTGTCCGATTTGACATTGACATTTCATCATGTCTACAAATACGCAACGCAGGGGTATGACTAAAAGTTGTGGAAAAATCTCCACTTTGTATACCCACAGGGTTGAAACAACTGTGCCGCACGACAGTTTTGACATCAAAAAGTGGTGAATTTCCAAGTTTTCAAAAAATTGTAAGAAAATAAGGACTTCATATAAATTAGATCTTGGAACGCCAATAATCATTAAAAATGGTCGTCTTTCGAAGAAAAATATAAAAATATGGGGTAAGGTCTGACGGAAATGGTCTATTCCACCGAACATGACGATTTTTTTTTAAATTTAATTTTTGTATTTTTTGAATCGCCTGAAAATTTGCATACAGATTCTTTATGACCAAAAATGCCATTTTGCACCTGCAGACCGCCATTTTGAACCTCGCCTTATTTTTGAGAAGGGCGTATCGGAAAATGCATAGCAAATCTTTAAAAAACTGTAACTCGAAAACGGTTTGTCCGATCGATTTGAGATCTTCTACAAAGTTGTAGGTATTGCTTAGGACTAGATGGAGGAAAATATTCACGGTAAAAAAAAGTTACAGATTATTTTTTATTTCAAAAACAAAATTTTAAAATCGATTTTCTCCAGAAACGCAGTTTTGATTTTTTTATTTTTGGACATGTTTTAGGGGACAACTTATGTGATTTATTGCACAATGTTTCATAATGGAAGAATTATGGACAAAAAAGTAATGATTTTTTAAAACATTACAGATTTTGAAAAAAAAATCGAAATAGAGAAAAAAACAATAATTTTTTATGTGATTATTTGAAAGTACAGAAAAATTGCAATCGTACTTAAGTACTTAAGTATTTTTTTTCTAAGTTGCATCAATTTCGAGATATACTCATATTTATATAAAATTTTCAAATAAAAAAAGTAAAATAGGCCCTTTTCAAACATATTTCGTGTTTCTCCATTCCAGAAATATTTTATTTTGATTGAGTGAATCGTAGCTGAATTGTTTATTGTTTGATCAAAACCTATATACTAAAATATTTAAAAAAGTATGCACGGTAAAAAAATATAAACGAAATTTTCAAATGAAAATTTGAAGTCCATTGTTCTTAAAAACCACAAAATTGATGTTTTTAATTTTTGGATATGTTTTGCAGCATATTGTTTGTAATTTCTTGCACAATGCCTCAAAACGGAAAATTTTTGGATAAAAAATAAATTATTTAAAAAAAAAAATAAATAAAACGAATTTATGTAAAACGATATTTTTGGTGCGTTTTTTTTTTGAGTACAGAAAAATAACTATATATTTTTAAATATGAAAAATTTATATCGAAAAATACTCAAGTAAAATGTAGCTGAGATGCATCACTTCCGAGATATACACTGTAAATCTAAACGTGGCATTAAAAATGTGATTCTATCACAACGGTGTGCCTTTGGTCCCCAGGGCTAAGCCCGGCTAATGGGTAAGATTTCGTAATCCGTAAGATTTTGGTAATCCGTAAGACTTCGACAATGTTTAGAACAACTTTGTTTGAACACTTTAATTGAACTGATATAACTCATTGCCAAAAAAATATGTTTGGACAGCTTCACGCACAACAAAAATAAATACCTCTGTAAAACGCCTCCTCAGTCCACAATATAATGCTGTATCTTCTTTCGTAGCACGTCAATTTCACAGGCAAATAAACGTCACCTACAATCACTGTACAATCACTGTTGATACAACACTAATGCTCTCACGGTTTCAGACTTACCTTATATAATACATAGGTACTTCACACCACGAAGTTTTTGTACCGCATTTTTTTCAATGATGATTGCTACAGTGATAAAACATGACAACATAGCGCATTATTTCTGTACCCATGAAGTACGTTTTAAAAAAAGCATCGTTTTTCTTTTATTCATTTACCATGTCCAAATGTATGGGTATGGGAAAAACGTGTTTGTTCATCATACCTACTAACATAGGCAAAAGTGATGAAAACCCTTGTGGAGCCTGTTTAGTAGAATGCCTGTAAATATACAAAAAGATGAGTAGTACTGTTCCTTTTAATTCTACTATTGTATCCTTCGACAGATACGCGTATTTCAACCTCAACTGTAAAGCCGTCTTCAGTGTTGTGTACTTGACTTGAATTGGTTTGTGTTGTTGAAATCAAAATAAAATTTTCCGGAATGGAGAAACACGAAATATGTTTGAAAAGGGCCTATTTTTCTTTTTTTATATGAAAATTTTATATAAGTATGAATATATATCGAAATTGATGCAACCTAGAAAAAATGTACTTAAGTACTCTTCCAATGCATTTTCTGTACCATCAAATAAACACATAAAAAAATATTTCTTTCCTTTATTTCGATTTTTTTTCAAAATTTGTAATATTTTATAAAATTATAACTTTTTTGTCCATAATTCTTCCATTAAGAAACATTGAGTTCTGTTTGATCTTTCGACCTTGACACTTGCTTTTGCCGGGGCGAGCGACGAGGGCAGGATCAAACATGTCGCGCGTTGGTCTAGTAAGTGAAAAAGTGGCATGATCGGTGAGTTCGGTTGGAGTAACTGAAAAAGTGCCACGATCGGTTAGTTCTGTTTGATCCTTCGACCTTGACGCTTGCTCCTGGGCAGTGCGTCAAGAAAGCCCGAAAAGTTTTTTTTTAATTCTTTTTGGGTCGCGCGCTTATTTTTTTTTCCTGAGTGCTTTTTTATAGCCGAGCAAACGAGTGAAGCCGAAAGTGGATTGTGGCTGCTCAGTCAAGGATAACGGATCAATTGGTGAGCTCGTTTCATGCTACTATTTCTAATCTATAGAATATGTATGACTGCACATTCAATCGTTACAATGGTGGGATGTAAATATGATTTTTCAACAAACTATGGATGGTTCGTCACTGTGAGTGTCGACACAAACTCTGATTCATGATTTATTTATGTTTAACATTTTTTTTTCAGAACACCTCTTATACACCTTTATTTTTGTAATTAAAAAAACTTTGAATGGTTCGACACTACAAGTGTAGACTTGCGAAAGGTTCACTTTATTCAACAAACTTTGGATGGTTCGCCACTGTAAGTGTCGGCATAAGAGTGTTCTATGATGTCCCAACCAATCGAGTTTTTTGTTTCTTTTCAAATGAGTAAAATATAATAAATGCTTTCGTCCTGACAGCTGTGAGAATGTTACATTTAGGTATTTGTTCAACAAACTTTGAATGGTTCGTCACCTCAAGTGTCGGCATAATTTTCCTCTACATAGAAATTGTTCATATCAAATGAAAATATTATATTTACGTATAAGCATGTATATATCTCACAAATCATTGTTTATCATGGTCTAATCGCTTATCAAAGTGAATCCTATGACCCAACGATCCTCCCCATTAACAAACATCCTTCCCAGTAACCTTTGTGGAGATGCAGAGGCAAACACGGTCTCCAAAAAGCAAAGGTTACACACTAACATTCCTTCCCCCAATCCCACCTGACTGCAAGGACGTGGCCGGCGCCGTTATTGACCCTGTATAAATAGAGGCACTGAATTATGCACACTGAAGAAGATTATGGCCAATCCCAGCCGAACTTCTAGTTGATTCTTTGTGCATTTTCACTGACTTCGGTCAATCACGGAATAGCAACCATTGATATGTGTAGTCAGTCTAAGCTAAGCTAAGCTAATAATTCTTCCATTAAGAAACATTGTGCAACAAATCACATAAGCTGTCCCCTAAAACATGTCCAAAAATAATAAAATTCACAGATGCATTTTCATAGAAAATCGATTTTATTTTTTTTAATTAAAAAAAAACTGTCATTATTTATTACCGTGCATATTTTTTCCAAATAGTCCTAAACAATACCTACAACAACCGCAAAATATATCAAAAAACTAAAAACATCAATGTTGCGGTTTTTAAGAACTATTAGCTTTAAATTTTCATTTGAAAATATCGTTTCTATTTTTACCGTGCACTCTTTTTTCAATACTTAAGCATAAATGTTTTGATCAAACGATAAACGATTTAGCTACGATTCGCTCAATCAAAATATTTTTTTTCTGGAATGGAGAAACACGAAATATGCTTGAAAAGGGCCTATTTTTCTTTTTTTATTTGAAAATTTTATATAAATACAGTGATACCTCCATGAGTCGATGTTCCATGACTCGATATAGTAGAAGCATTAGCCTTAGAATGCTAATGTCGCGACTGTTCGTGTGACCAACATCTAGTATGCCTATTTCAGAAGTGATACTCAAAGTGTCAAATTTTCTTCGTTTCAATCATAGTAACTTTGTTTTCAAAACCAAAATATCATTCTGTCACAGTTGTTGTTATCGCAAATGAAATTCTCTGTTCTTCTGAAACACCAAATCGGTGTTGCCAAACAGGTAATTATTAATATTAATGCACAATACACGAAACATGATCGAATTGATTTTAATTCCAGGTTCACATAGATTGAGTGGGTCATCGATGGCGATAAGCTGTTTGCTGCCCGCTCTTTGCATCTGCTGCTAGAAAAAAGATTCTTACTGTCACTATTTGACCACTTGTGAAGAACTAATGCGTGTACCAAAAGAAATGGATTAAACTTATTATTTTTTGATTGGCTTCCGAATGTTTAAGCAGTTATCTTAATATTTTTCCTAATATTTGTATGCGGTTGGAAAGAAAAAAATAACTGTGCGGCAAATAAACGTTGTTTTATCAAGACGAAAAATCGAATGCAATTGACTTTATACGAATACGTGTATCCGAGCAGTTTTGAACTTGACGATAGATCTCTTTGTTCCTTTAAAATTTGTACTGCCGTTAGAAAGAAAGAGAAGAACATTTGGTTAAGTAACATTACAGTGTACTAAAGTGCCCTAAACACTTGAAGTACGTACCGTTTCCAGTTCAAGTCAGCTTCTCAATAAGTAAAATACCTAATAATGAAACGTATCGGAGATCGAATTAGAAATGATCCCATTATTAGAGATATTCATTCGCCATGTTTTTCCAGAGAGTAGGAATTGATTTCACATCCCTCTTATCGCCCGTTTAGGTTTTTTCCTCACGTAATGATACCAAAACTACAAAAAAACATTCCCATCACAACCATTGTATGGATGTAACAGCGCCTCTAGCGTTCTAATTCTAATATTTCTATTCTCGATATCGACTCATGGAACCATACTAAAAACAAAATTTCATGGTTACTATGATGGTCCCTAGAAGCAGCTTTCCAAAGGATTGCTGTTCCGTGACTCGATATTTCCATGAGTCGATGGTCCCTTCAATATCGACTCATGGAGGTTTCACTGTATGAGTATATCTCGAAATTGATGCAACCTAGAAAAATTTACTTAAATACTTTTCGATTGCAATTTTTCTGTATTTTCAAATAATCACATAAAAAATTATTGTTTTCCTCTATTTCGATTTTTTTCAAAATCTGTAATTTTTAAAAAAATCATAACTTTTTTGTCCATAATTCTTCCATTTTGAAACATTGTGCAATAAATCACATAAGTTGTCCCCTAGAACATATCCAAAAAAAAAACGAAACTGCGTTTCTGGAGTAAATCGATTTTAAAATTTTGTTTTTGAAATAAAAAATAATCTGTAACTTTTTTTTACCGTGCATATTTTTCTCCATATAGTCCTAAGCAATACCTACAACTTTGTAGAAGATCTCAAATCGATCGGACAAACCGTTTTCGAGTTACAGTTTTTTAAAGACTTGCCATGCATTTTCCGATACGCCCTTCTCAAAAATAAGGCGAGGTTCAAAATGGCGGTCTGAAAGTGCATAATGGCATTTTTGGTCATAAAGAATCTTTATGTAAATTTTCAGGCGATTCAAAAAATACAAAAATAATCGGGTTTGCGAAACGGCGTGGAACCGCTCAGCTTCCAAACCAACATCACTGGCGTGTAGAGAATAATCCTTTCTTCACCATACCGTTGTAAAATAACATGTACCTCCATTTAAATGGTCAGAAACAACGAGCTACACACATGATTACCAATGGCTTTTAGGGCGAGATCAGAAGTTATGCGAGAATGGTTCCTGAGGAGGACCTCAGGAACATAACATTGCCATACCGGTGGGATCTTTGTCCTCCTAAACATCATCGTTGGATGCATGCGAAGCTCGATCGGGACCTAACAGTTTTCAGCTGATTTTAGCGTTTTGATTCTCTTTCATAAGGTCGGTCAGCAATTCCTTTCTCGGTAATATCGTTTTACGAGTACTGGCACTGCCGCTCGCCACTCAGTTACATAAAACCTCCGCATATCGTTCCGGTCCGTGCTGTTTTCAGCTACGTAACAAAGTCCTTTCTAATCGGTTTGGAAGTAGTGCTAGAAGAATGATAATACTTGTGATATAATTGTAAGCCATACACAAGTAAGCTTAGCGCGCATATTTCACTAATTTTGATAAAGATGTCTCAGCTCGCTCAGCTCTTTGCATTTGCGCCTTATTTTTGCCGCCGAAGTTGTTACCGCTCGCTCAGTCTTCGTAGAAGTTCTGTTTAATTGATCTTCTGTACTATTCAATAGATAAAATCTAATAAGATACTTATTTCGCTCTTCTCTTCCACCTTTTCAAAACCCCAGGTCCAATCCGGGCACGCCAACCCAACCCCGACGGCCGGACTTTATCGGAGTGAACATGGTCGGCCAGCAGCAGCAGCAACAACAGCCGGGTGCCACCTATTACGATTTCCCGCTGCAACCTCAGCAGCAACAAGCACAGCTCCATCAAACGGGTCTTCCCCCGGTGCATCCGTATCACCAACAGCAACAGCAAGCCCAGTCCCAGTATCCCATGGTCCACCACAACGGTGGTCTACCTCAGCAGCAGCAACAATCCCAGCAGCGAACCCCAAACGTTGTCTACCACCACGGAAGTCCCCAGCGACGGTATCTCTCGGAAGGTGAGCTGGCTCGCCAGGGAGCAGAGCTGTCCTACGCCCGGAGCAACCAAACCGTGGACAACATCCGAGAGCTAGCCGGTAGTCCCCAGCGGGGAGTCTACATGTGGAAGGATATCTCGCCCGGTTTCAGCAGTAACGACGGTAGCAATCAAGCGCAACAGCTTCTGGGCAATCCCTCCCAGCCGCAACAGCCCCAACAATCGCCAGGCGTTTTCGTGAGTATGTCCCAATCCGTATACCAGAACACGCCCAGTCCAACGGCAGCTCAACAGCAACAGCAACAACCCCAGTACGGAGGAGTCAGTGCCGCCCGGTACCAACTCCAGCAGCAACAGCAACAAGCAACCATGAATAGTTACCACCCGGCGTTACGGGGTGGCGTTCCGGTGTTCCCTCCGCAGCCTCTTCCGCCGACAGCCGTCAGTCTCGCCAACAGTCAACCGCAGCAGCAGCAGCAACAATCCGCACAAGTCCTGGGACCGCAGGCACCCTCGCCGCAGATCAAGCGGAAAGCCACGCCCACCCGGCCGATGTCGTTCGTGAGGGCGCTGGAGATGACCGACTCGATGGAACTGAATGCAGCGACGGACAGTAGTGGCAACGGCGGGGCTGGTAGCAACGGAACTACCGGTGGGGGAGGTGTGCAATCAGCGGGCGGCAGGGCGACGACTCCGACGCCGCCGGATCGGGGCAGCGTGTACGACATGAACTACGAGATTTCCGTTTAACGCGACGGCAAACGGCAGTAAGTTGGGCGTCTTAGGTTCGTTTTTTAAGTTTTTTTTTATGAGGGAAGTCGAGGCGATTGTCAGGGGGGTGGGAACTTTGCACTGGGCGGCTGTTCTGTTTTGTTGATTGTTTTACAGCGGTGGGTTTTCTGTTTCTGTTATCACGCAGCTGCAATCTTCCTTTATTTTGTACAGATGGGTAATGTGCTCTTTTCGAATGTTAGATTATTATACTATTGAGTAAGTGGTGTAAGTTGGAACGAGAACTGATTGTGCAACGTTTAACTTAGAGGTTTGAAAATAAGTTTGATACGATGCGGGTTAGAATATATGTAGATCTTTTATTACATTCAGAAGCAGGGAATCATTTCTTGAAACCTAACAGACTAATTTACGATCTGACCTCCAACATAGCTTGATCAGCTTGTAGTTTGATCAGGTATTTTAAATATCTGCCCTTCCAAATATTGTTGTACAAATAGATACCTATAATGTTTAACAAATTTATACCTATAATGTTTAACAAATTTATGTTTCTCATGAAGTTTTAACAATTTATGAATGTGAGCACTATCGCAGACCATGTTGGCTCGACAATACATCAGGATTACGGAAAAATTGACCATGTGTCATCAACGTGTCCATTCAATCATCCGTGAAATCCGTGAAAAGCGGGAAAATCCTGGAATTTCAAATAACCGGTGAAAATACGGGAAATTGTAGAAGACATCGGAAAAAATTTGTATTTCAAACACAAGAATACACGTTTGTTTCAATTTTATGTGTTATGTACGAAACTACAACATATTGCCACTCTATTTTTGCACAACTGTCTGATTGCTCAAATATTGCTTTGTGACTAACTTTAGATGAGATTCTAGAGGGATAGTCAACGCAGACGGTTTCTAGTATTTTTTATAGTATCATGTAAACATATCGTTGGTGTCCTGGAGAGATCCTCAGTGAATTTGTCTTACCAATTTCTTGTGAATTGCTATATAAATAACCGAAGACAAGATGTTGAGTAAATTCAAGGAAGATCTCATCAAATTTGAAATCCTTTAAATATTTCTAGAAATGTATTCAGGCATTGCTTCAATGTTATTGAGATGCTTGATAGCTTTGTATGCAGATCCATAGAAATCTTTGCATTGATCAGTTATTCGAAAATACCTGAAAATTAGTGGAGTGCTAATAAAATTCTTAGTCGGTACGGTTATATAAAACAGCATTTTCTTCTCAGACTTTTCCTAAAATTAATAGCAGAACTACGAGGATGGTTGATGAAGAGCTGAGCTATATAGACTTTTTGTGAATTTCTTGGGAGATCTAGGTGGTTTCCCACTGAAATTCAGATTCGTCAAAGATTTCCAGTTTGGTGGATTCCTTGAGATACTAAATTTTGGTTAAGTCTTGCTTAGAGTACTATCTTGGTTGATCCTTGTTCTATGACAAGGTACTTATGAGGTCCTTGACGATATTTTTTCTCAGTAAATTTCTTAGCAAGCTTCATAGACGAACATTCAAATCTCGCGTTAAGTGTCATACATGCGTATCTGCAGTGATAAATTTCTTTTTGGATCAGTACACGAAATGCAATCGATCTTCCCAACATTTTACGATACCGCATTACAAAGGACGATGAGTAGGTACCTACTTTACACAGAATCAAAAAATAGCTGTCGAAAACATTCGCCTGGTCAAGTAACTAGCTGATGAGAAAATCGACGGAAGGAAATCGATCACTGCAGCTATGCCTTTATGATATTGTACGCAATAAATGTTTTTATGGCCAGATGTCGTTTCTGTTCTCTCCTTGAATCCAACGAGAGTTTCGCCAGATCAAGAATTTCCCAGGGGTCATGTCGAACGCATAATTTCT
Organism: Aedes aegypti; assembly: GCF_002204515.2. NCBI lineage: Eukaryota > Metazoa > Arthropoda > Insecta > Diptera > Culicidae > Aedes > Aedes aegypti. Next base: position 24,073,102 of record NC_035107.1, read on the forward strand.
AAGGCATTCTTAGAGGAGCTGATTAGCTGTTGAACTTTGCTCATTTGTGGAACTACATATTGTCTAAATTTAGATATGTCGCGTGCTTTCGCCCACTCAATAGGCTAATATTTTCAAAGCTGAACGATCACTTCGACATCTGATGGCTAGTAGGAGAACCGTCATAAAAGAACGCACCGTGTGCAGCATAGGAAGGAGCACACATATTACACTTTTTCTCGAAATAGTTATGTTGTAGACGATCAGAGAGCATTGAAAAACATGATAAACTTTTTTTCCTTCCAAAATGTACAGATCCGGTCAGTGCTTATGTACGATTTGTGGGATAAAATTGGAAAATTGGTGTTTGGCTGCATAGGTTATAAACTTCCGGATTCTTTGTTTGTGGCTAAATTTGTTGTGAAATCATGCGTATCGCAAGAATAAAGGGTCAAAATGATTATGCCAATGGAAAATAGTTTAATAATTAATTGATTATGAGCTAATTTTTGGGTCGAAAAATTGAATTTTGGACGTAAACAAACATTTTCAATGACATTTCTCTCCTTCTTACCTAGCGACCTCTATGCTGGTGGCGCATTAAATTTGCCTATACAAAATAAATAGTCGAAGGTCGAAGAATATTTGCTTCAACGGATCCGAAAGTTATAAAAATGCTTTTGACATCCAATTTAAATTGATACTAAGAAAAGAAGATCTAGTAGGTAGCTTGAGCAAACTTCCAGTTCTGATATTTCATAAAAAAAATTGGTGTTGGCCTTTTATATTTTCCAAGAAATTGTTCATATCATTTTTCCTAGAAATTCGAACCGTTGTTTTTTAAAAATAGCATCAATATTAATTCATAACTAACATAGAATCCTTTTAGTTTGGACATTTCTATTGAGAATGGTAAAAAATTAACAATGAAAATGAACCGTTTTGAACAAATGGTATTGGTAATATTTTTCAATACTTGACAATCAATATCAATAAACATGATAGGGTATTCTTATGCTGTCAAACAACATAAACATGTTTAATGATGGAAAGAGAAATTTATGCATTTATGTTAAGCTTAAAAAAAACGATTTTTTGAAAAATAATATTTCGAACAGGGCGCTTGATGGTGACTTGAACTAAACATGGCGCACAATGGTGGATATGCAACCTTAAAAATTAGTTCACAAATTTAATACCGAGATTTCTACATACATTTCCTAAAGAATTCCTCGAGAAATTCTTTTAAGAACTTTTTCAAGGATTTTCTCACAATTTTGTTTTGATACGAAGCATAATTTATTGATACACGGCTTTTAGTTCCTGAGATCTCATGAAATTTATTTGCTGACTACTCGGCTAAAATTTCCGAAAGTGCCATTTTAGACGAATACTTAGAGGGACTGAAAAAACGAGAAACAAATCCTTGTGGTTAAGTTCCATCAGTTTTGGATGAAACTTGTTGTAAAAAAGTTATGCAAAGTTCATGAAAAATATCGAATGAGTTCATATGACTGAACTTCTGAAGGTGTTCCCAAAAAATACCTCAAGATATTGCTGAGGAATCTCCTCCGATGTTCGAGATAGTTTTAGGAACGTTTTCTTGAATAATTGCTAGAAAACTATCTTGAAGAAACTGAGGAAATGAGAGGAGCAGAATAGTGCTAAAGCCGCGATGGAGCGATCATCCGTGTCAGAGCAAAATGTCAGTCCTTCAGCAATACTCGGCTTTAGAAAAGGAAGTAACCAATAAGCATTCGAACCAGCACGCATTCAGCATGATATTGTATTTTTTGGTAAAATCCAGAATGCGATCGCAGTTCTGTTTAGAGCTGCGAATTTATTTACACAGTTAGAGAAAATTGCTCAGAACAAAGTATAAAAACTCTCTTGATTTCTTACACCACGTGCATCAAAATAAATGAGACTTCACAAAGATTATCAATATTACTTGCCAAATTAGAGTAACACACATCATTATTGATAAAAATAAAACAGTTTTCAGTGAAATTTCGACGTCAGAAATATTAGTTTCACCAGCTGTATAACGTTTCATTGAAGTTCGTCAATAATGACTTAGTGTGTAAGAGGTCAGTTTAGCCGCTTATTTACATCTGTCGAAGCCGCCCGGAGTCGTCACAGCCGCCGTCCCATTGTTTCGACTTTGACATTAGCTTCGCATCGCGTGAGCAGGTGCGAATACGGTTTAGTGCTGCGAAGTCAATATGCATTTGCACGACAATGCCTTAAATGCTCGTCTGACTTATGTCTACAATTAGTGCTGCCTCAGACCAGATTTCGGTGAAACAACAGGCCCCTTCGGAAATGTTGCATTTGATTGTCAAAAAATGTACACGCTCGTTCAAATCTACTCAAAAGAGAATAACTTTGACTCACTTTTGAACTTTCATACTAGCTGTCAAAAGTGAGTAACTTTATTTTATCAAAGTGAGTAACTTGTTACTCAATTATGAAAGAAAACGACCTTACTCACTTTTGAGTAAACACTAACATATTTGACTCACTTTGTAACTGTCAAACACTTGTGAAAATTTCAGCTTCCAAGATTAGGAGTAAATATCGTTGTAAGAAAATGTATTAGTAGTAAAACAAGAGCTTAAAACCTGTAGAATTACCTAAAACGAATCATGCAAGTTGTGTAATAGTTGATACATTGTTACTGTTGTTATTAATCCGCTATCAAGTGAAGCGAGATCGGAGTTTTTGAAAGTAACCAAGTCCTGGTTTTGCCCGAACAACCGCAAGAGACAAGTTTATACACAGTAAGTTTTTCCGTCATACATTTTTTTATTGAACTAATAGCAATTCTTTACAGTCTTTCCGGAAATGCTACTGGCTCGGTCTAACATCCGGATCAACATCCAGCGAATGAATGTTTACCGGAAGAACATTGAGTGCTTGAATGCGCAGCAAAATCGTTAATTTCTGGTAAACACGGCCCACAGTTTACTGCAAACCTTTAGGTTTTCTTCCCGCTGGAAGTTGCCGCGTGACATCATAGTAAATTAATCCCCCAGAATCCCCCTCCGGGGATCTATTCCAGACAAGCGAAAAAATTGGACACAAACATCACAATTTTATTATTTACTTGTTATATAATGTACTATTCATATATTTATGTATGAGATAATAAAATAAATGTTATGTCTTTCGATTTTTTTTTCTGATTCTATTTATAAATAAAAATAATAAATTTATTTCCAAAATGTCATTTCTAAAGTGAGTGACATCTACTCACTTTCGCAAATTGTTGATAAAACGAAGTGAGTAAGTGTTACTCTAATTTTGACATTTGACAGTGTTACTCTAAAGAGAGTAACCATGGCTTTACTCACTTTTGAGCAGTTCCACTTTGTTCCGAAGTGAGTCGAAATCTACTCACTTTTGAGTAGATCTGAACGAGCGTGTAACGCCTCATTGAAGAACCAAACAAAATCAACATATTTCCATCTCCTTTGGCTATCGTTTTTATGATCCGATTCGATCCGACGATCTGATGATTGATCAAGTTCATATCGGCGGCACTCCGCATGGCATTGCATATAGGCTATGGATGGATCTGTTCTGGGCTCTGATTTTAAGCCCTATTTAAAGTGCGCTTTGTTTGCGTAGACATATTTCTGACGCGTTCAATTTACGAACACGGTCATAAGAGCTCTTGAATAGGTTATGGCAAATTATAATCATATTAATAGCAATGCTAGTAGTACAAACTGAGAAAAAATATTCTGATAAGTCGCATAAATTAATCAAATGATTCTGGTCGCTGTGATATCACGTGGTAGCAGATACTCTTTTCATTGAGCAAGGTAATCCTAACATTACCGTCGGACGGGGCTACTTTTGATTCCAGGGGCTACTTTGGACACTCACCTTTTATATTTATTTGGACCGTAAATATTAATCTGAACAATTTTGTGTCTTCAGCACTTTTATTAACCAATGTATGCTCTACCACTAGGCATGACTTGTTTTTGGAACAACATCAACAATAACAGGATAAACAAAAAAACATTTCAAAACAGTCCGAATAAATATTCACAAGGTATAAAACATTTGCTATACAAACATTGTATGAATTTTTTCCATGTCGTGGAAAGTCATTGGGAGCATCACAAAACTATCAAATCGTCATGTTTCATAAAAATCTTGTGATTTGTTTTGCCTAAAATTGTTGTTTTATTAACATAATTGATCAAAGGTCTTATTTTTACGACTTTTATTTTATTAAAATGTTTTGGTTTGTATATTTTACAATATTAAAAAATTAAAAAAAATATATGGAAACGTGAATATACATAGAATACACATATTTCAATACGTACCAATGACAAGATCATAACATTATCTCTAAATAAAATTTTTTACGTCGTATTTCGAATGAATTTGCAGTACAAAACAATTGCATTCTTCAATGGCTAAAATAAACTACTTTTAAGCCAGCTCTGAACTTCTAAGAAACTAAAAGCATATTAAAAAAGCAAACTTTTACTTCTTTACGATCTTTACTTCATAGATTAATTGCGTTTATACACTATACGGGGCGAAATGGTCCTCCCTACGGGGCAATATGAGCCACCATACTAAATCTTATTATTTTAATTGGAAAACCGTTTGCAAGGCTTAATTTAGAAGAACACAATTTTGTACGATAGAGTTTAGTACAAAAACTGGGTTGAATTCTGATTTGAATCATGAAAAGGTATGTTTTGTTGACAGTTCAATAAATCATGGTTCTAAGAGCTTCAGTTTTCAAACATAGTCGGTGAAATAAATTTAACCAGTTAAAATTATAGTTTTAATTGAAATCACGTGCGACAACAATATTGCAATGAAAATGCTAAAATTACATGCCATTTTTGGTTATCTAATTTTGTTATATGATAGCTTTGAACGGCTATGGCCATATTGCCCCGTTCCTAGATGTTTCATATAAATTATGTTTTATTGAAAATTTATTTTATAATCTATACAATTTCGTGCACATAATGTCTATAAATAACGGAAGAACGAACTGCTGTGAAAAAAATGCTATAATGAAAATTACTTTTGAAGTACAGATATCAATGTGATCCCTCTGTATATCGTTCATATAACAGTAAGAATAAAAAAGACAGTTTTTGTACACAACTCATTAATTATCGCAGTACCTGGTAGTTACATCGTTCGTTTATGTAAACTTAAAAATCAAGCATTCGTAACTGATTTGAGACGTAGTTGAAAGTTTAAGTCTCATATAACAAACGGAAAATAGTGAATAGCAGGTTTCGCTGAAATTTGTTATATATGTGTAATTGTTTCGAGCTTTGCTTTGCAATTATTTTAAATTATGTTTATCATTGAAAAAACGTTCAATAACATCACAATGGACGAAAATCTTTGAAATCAGTTTGAAATTTATAAAGAAAAACCATTTCATTATCAAATTGGGAAAATGTCCAAAGTAGCCCCTTTTTTGTCTTGAAGGACACGTTTTTTTCGTTATTCAAGCATTTTTGTTATTCCTTGATGGATTTGCCTCATATTTTGCACATTTGTTGCTTACATATACAACTTAAATATATGCAAGAATCATCAAAATCTATCCATAATTCTAAGAGTTACAAATCCTCAAAGTTGAAGAACGTGGAAATAATGTCAAAAGAAGCCCCGTTTGACGGTATTTCGTTTTATATGTACGAATAAAACGAAATAATGTTAGGCTTACGCTAACTTTTTGTCTGAACAATCAAGATTTTTTTTTAAATCATTTCTAAAAAATATCATACTGCTTTAAGGTGAAGTAGGCTGTCATTGAAATCTGTATGCGTCGTTGATAATTGTTGTTAAGTCACCTCAAGATTTCGAAATGAAGAAAATCAGTTGGATTTGTACTGACTTAGATGAAAAAGTATCAGTATACTTTCTACATGTGAGCGCGTATAGTAATACTTTTTCAAACCAATATTTAACATGTGGACTGAGTTTTATCAATTTGAAATCGCGAGCTGAAATGTCAACATGGCTGCCAAAACAAATGACGGGCTACTTAACTTTAACAGGCCGACAAGAAAATTGAATGCTAAAAGCAGTCTGTTGCGCGGCTTATTTGAATGCTTGATGGTGGGAAGTGTAACGCTTATGTAGGCCAGCCAAACGAATGTGTACAAAATCTCTATTCTTCTATTCTCGATCTGATGGAATCCCCAGTAACCGACGACATCTGCCTGTTCTATGATATTTAACATCATCTCAATAGTGTTTGATAAAATATTCTACGAGTGGCGTGCTACTACTGTGGAAAATTTTCCTACGCAAATAACGGCTGTACATATCATATTCTCAAATTTGAGCTTTCATACCACTTCAAAGATCGTGTTTGACGTTTATTTTTCAACACTGGTGTTGTTGCTATCTGACATTCTAGAAGGGACACGGAAATAAAAATATACCCAAAATTTGAGTTTAAACCAAGGATTTTTTTACTTTAAACCAACGAAAAACATTAAAAAATTAGTAAACATGTATTTCTGGCTTGAATTCAAGCGCTTGGCACTAAAATTGGAACAGGGCTTGAGGACCCTATTGGACGAAGATTAATCCGACGTTTGCGGTGAAATTCTAAGATGCAAAGTGAAACTACCATGGAATTTCAGAACAATTTACTATGTTTTTGGTACATCGTATCACCTTACTAATACATTTGACAAAAGTGATTTTCACCAATCTGATTTCGACTACAGACATGGTAAAATCGAACGCATTTCTAGTCTTCTCGAGTTTGCTGCTCCAGAAGAAGCTACGACAGCACCAAAAATGTACTGTGTTTGGCAGTGCTGCACTGGCCAAGTAACATTGATAGCTAAATAACAGCTTATTCAGCTAAAAGTTTTTTTGTTACAACTCATTTCAGCAGAACAAACGGTTATTCAGATACCAATGTTACTTGGGCGTGGACTATTGAGAAGGACCTGCAAGCACTCGGGGTATTTGAGCAACGTGTATTTAGAACCATCTTCAACCTTCCAGTCGTCGCGTGGTTCGCTACCATCAAAACCACCACGCTGCTGCTGTGAACGAGAAGCGAGGCTTTTTCAGTAGTGTTGTACAAAATACAACAGCGCGACGACTGAAGTGTTAATGATGGACAGGGTTCAAGGCATCATTCCTGTTAACACCGAAGTTATGATGCAGGAAGCCATGTTCACGTTATATTTTGATATATTGGCTCAATCGTTGACACAATTGTTCTGCAATCTCCGAGAATTCGTGAAACACGTTGCCTTTACGCGTGGAGTTTTGCACAGTGGCATTTTGTCCAGCTCCTTTCGGTTTGAGCCGGAGTGCAGTAAGGATCTGTTTTATTACCGCCACAATTCCTCATAATAATTGGTGAGGTCTTAGTTGAGGCAATTGGCCGGGCTCAAAACTGTGTGTTGTTGTGGCAGCTCATTTCCATCCCAAATGATTTCGGATTGGCTGATGATGTTGCTCTTTTAGCACAACAGCGCTCTGACATGGTAGGTTGGTTAATCTTCACGATTGCTTCACAGTGACTGGCCTAAAAATCAACGCCAATAAGTCCACATCGTTAAATGTGACCTCTCCTAGTGCTTCCAGCTTATAACAATAAATAGGCGAGCATTGGAGAATGTTGAGAGCTTTCAATATCTACAAGGCATTTAAACATGGGGTGTATCTGCGTTAGACACTGAACGGTTACAGGTATTTCAGCTTACTCTGCGAGTCGGGTAAGGTGATATTAGTCGAACGAGATATCCAAAGTCACTCGCCTCCACTTGACTAACATAAGTCGTCTTACGTCACTCGTCTCGACTCACCCGACCTGCAGAATATGCCCGATTATTCGTGCATGGTGCCCACCCATCTGGATCTCCCATGCTGAACTTCATTATCGGATCCCACCAGAAGTCGATAACCACAGAAGTTCGGGAAGTAGAGGTGGGTGGGCGGCGCTGAATCAATTTAGTAATTGAAGAAGTCGATCAGAACATGACCTGATAACACGTCGAAGCTATAGGGGGTAATAAACCAGGATGGAAATCTCTCACATCGGACCTATGCATCAGGGATGCCCGGGGTGAAAACATACTCTAGTTAAACACTGAAACTATAATAATCGTTCCGGCAGCAGTTCCAATAAAGGCCACTCCACAAGTTCCAACAGCAGTTGAACAGTTTGGAGGACTTCTACTAAATATATTTGAAGAATTCAACTTTACGCATGTAGTCTCGGATGATGAAGCTGCAGGTATTGATAAAAACAACGATGAATTGGCACCATATACAAGCCCAACTCACCTCAATCCTAGAAAGAGGAGAGGGTTTTGTCCAATTGCCGGCCTTATAGGGCACTGCATGCAGAAATCATTGCTTTGATGTTGTTCAATACAATCCTACAACATATTGGACACCCAAGTTCCTCAACCAGAACTAGAGTAATTATAAAGAACGAATCCAAGCATCTCGGGAGAAATTTATCAAATACCTCGACAGAAGTCCACTGATGATCTTGTCAATGTTTATTCGAAGGTATCATGAGAAACACTTCTAGGACGTCATAAATTATTGGCCAAGAACTTCATTCGAGATCATTGCCAGTAGTTTGCCTTTTTTAACAATAATGCAAGAAGTATGCAAGTGCCTCCTAAAGAAATCTAAAAGTATTGCAAGACTTTCGGATATCGTTTAGAGATCATGTCTCAAATTGTCGAAATATTGCATCGGATAATTTATTAACAATCAACAATCTCTTAAGAAATTTGACCACAAATTTGTTGAACATCTTTTGAAGTACGTTTGATTAAGAATTCATTATCTAATAATGAACTAGTGTATCTTAGTACTGGTTTGATGGAAACTGTTGGAGAGAGTGAAGAACTTCGCAGCAACAAGCACATTATTAGCGAGTCGAGACTAATTTTCGTTAGAAGGCCTGTAAACTATAAATGACGTGGATGAACAAAGAGCACTATTTGTTCCTCTGGAGAACGTGTAGTGGAGAGAATACATTTTACTATCACGCTCACCAGAACAATGTATGGTTGCGGGTAAAGACAATGGTATGCCAAGCGTACTACTGAAATTGATTAAGGAAAGCTATCCCCAAGATCTATGAATAAGGAGAGAATGGTTCAGGTTCAGATTTTCACAAACCATGAAAAGTATTCAAATTTTAAATTACTCTTTGGGGCTTATTCACAAATTTCAATTACGAAGGGGTGGGTGGGTGTCAAAAATGTCCATTTTCAGCGTAATGAAATATGTGAATGAACCCTTATGCTCAAGCACAATCTGTTCTCCGATCCCAGTCCCATTTACTTGGCCTATTTATTCCGCCCTTTCGGTTGATAAGTTTGCTAGTTCGTAGTTTCGTCGTCTAGATGGCTTCTCCTCAGTAGAGAGCAAATCCCTTCGCCATATCCGTATTTATTATTTTTGGTTTTCTTCTTTAAATTGCTACACAAATCAACAGGCTGGCCGCTGATTCTTTATATATTCTAGACAATTCTACTCTCAAATGTGGCCAACAATGTTTGCATTGAAATACAATCGCTTATTGCTAAAAAAAAAAGATATCGTTTTCCGTTAAGAATGATTTAGTTCCGACGGTCGCGACACCTCTAGAAACGGGGCCAGAATAAGAGAAATACGAAACTAATCTAGAATAATGGCGCGTAGTCCCACGTCGAACCATAGTAAGTTCGTTGCGAATTCGAAGGGACGACATCCTTGTAAATAGCCAACTCCCATTCATTGTTGTCCACTGCAGGAATACACTCACACACACATAAGTCCATACAAAATGGAATACAAATCACAAGAAAAGGGTTCGTTTTGTACAGAATGCGCCGATAAATTCAACAAGTAAGAAAAAAGAACTGCTAGGTTATGTCACACTACAAAAGCATATTATTTTCAATTTGTTCTTAGGTAATATTTAAAAAAAGGACGAAGTCAGTTTGGGAGGACATGGTGGTCGTGTGGGAAGGTATGTGTATTAGTTTAGTAGCAAAAAGAAGGGGGAGATCGATATTTGTGTTGTCGTTAGAAATACTAAGAATGATCCAACCGGGATATAAGCTTTCACACTCCAGCTAAGGTGTTTAGAGAGAGAGATTCGCACGCGGTATCAAGCTTTCCCTTGCCCCAATTCCATTTCGCAGACACACAGAAAGAAAATGAAAGTCCCATGGAACAAAAAAATCAAGTATCAAGTCTATATTCACTGCCCGTTGTTGTTGAGATAGATTATTGACCGAAAAAAACTACTACCTTTCTTCCCACTGACGAATTGGCAACGCTGCGCGCGAACCTCCGTCCAGTGTTGCCAGCAAGTGTATAGTTTAAGAGAGTAACAAAATACATCACCCGTGTACAGCTACATTAGAAACGGTAAAGGAACTTTTTTGTACAATTTGTGTAACTGTTAGTTTAGTTCACGACATTTCACATGACGGATTCAGACGTTGTCACGCATCAGGATTTCATAGGACACGGAAGAATAAGGATTTTTGACTCGAATCTGACAGACTGCCCAAGTAACCAGGAACCAACGATAATGCGGCATGGTAACAGCATTATATGGTCAATTTGAATCAGCACTTGATAGACTAAGCACGTCAAAACCGTATGCATCAGGCCTAGAAGCATTAATAATGCAGTAATAAGGCGTCTGTGTGGTGAAAGTGCTGCATGTATGCATTTATAGTGCTGATATAATGTCTATATGAATCTGTGATGCTGATTTGGGGCTTATTTATCGTGGTTATGGTTACTTGGGTGCACAACGCTTTAAAACCGATCTTTCCCCTCAAAATTTCGATCATCCCTAGCAAAAGTTTTAACCTTTACATGCTCACATTCACATTCATCCTCTTTTTATAAGAATCCTAGTTAAAATCAGAGACCTAGGTCCCTTACATAAGTAACCAATCTAATCCCAGTACTGAAAATCAAACGAGACAAAAAAAAAGAAAAGATCAATCATTCTGACGGCGTTCGGATTCCCAGCCGGAAGAATCGCCAAAATTAAGCTTTGTAATATAGGAAGAACAAAATTCCACTCGAATCGTCGTACTCTGGAGTCATTCAAAAATCCATCCCCAGCCGCACACCCCCTTTCCAAAAAAAAAAAACGTAAAAGAAAAAGACTTGGACTCGGACAAAGAACCCAAGTTGCCATATAGTGGGAGCCAGTCAGTCATCATTGCAAAAGCATCGGAAACAAACAAAATTAGGCATCATTCTCGTGCGTGTGTGTGTTTGTAAAATTAGTTATATATTTGAAGGATCGTCGGAGAACAGAAAAAAATGTATTTATGATGAAACAAAATGGAGGAAAGGTGGGGTAAAATGGTGGTGACAGACTTAGATTTTTATTTGTCGCCGAGGGCGAAAAGATGGAGGAAGAAGATGATGTGCGAGAGTCAAACAAAAGTGGATAGAAAATAGATAACTGTGTCAGATGAGAAGAAAAAAAAATGAACAAATGCTATAAATATACAAAATGAAACAGAAAGAAAAAACTGGAAACAATTATATATATGAAGAAACGGAAAAAAATGTAATATTTCACTGTGAATATATATACATAATAAAACTGACAAAGGTGAAAAAATATGTCGCAACAAAGTTTTTCTTGAGGTGGAATCGAAAGAAAGTTAACCTAACTGACTGACTGACTCGCGTTGAGACAAACCAACGCCGGTATCAGAATTTCTCACTCGCGACGCGGTACAACGGTTGCACGCTTTTAGGGTCTTCTTCTTCTTTCTGGCGTTACGTCCCAACTGGGACATAGCCTGCTTCTTAGATTAGTGTTCTTATGACCACTTCCACAGTTATTAACTGAGAGCTTTCTTTGCCGATTGACCATTTTTGCATGTGTATATCGTGTGGCAGGTACGAAGATACTTGTATGCCCTCGGAATCGAGAAATTTTCTTTTACGAAAAGATCCTCGACCAGTGGGATTCGAACCCACGACCCTCAGCATGGTCATGCTTATTGGAAGGAGCAACGATCGAGATGCTCTTACCAACAAGGCTGTGCTGTCAACTGTGACGCACATCAGGCAACACGCGAAAGCATCACCTACTGTGATGGCGAAAAGCTTGTTAAGCGCATCCAGCGCGCCATTCATCCCCACTCTCATTCATAAGTGAAAGCGCCATTGAAGTAAGAGCA